>NC_057876.1:26920727-27246560 GCF_019740435.1 Gambusia affinis
TACCTCAATGGACTTGCAGATGTCATTGTTGGACAAAGTGGTTCTACAACAGATTGACTCAAAGGCTCTGAATAAAAATTTATGCCACACTTTTGAGATTTGAGAACTATGTATCATTTTCCTTCTATTTTATAATTTTGTATTACTTTGTCTTGGTTTGTGATAAAGAATCCAAGATTATGTTGCAGATAGTTAATATGACAGTTTAACCACTAGAGCTAAAACTATCTAGTTTAGTGATTGAAATTTATAAATATAAACTCTCAGAAGCTATGTTAGCTAATCAAATATCTGCTGTTTTATTATTCAGAGAGGAAGTACAGAGAGTGCAGAGTGGAAAAGGAAAGAAAATGACAGAACCAGTGACATCAGCACTGCTGACGACAGCATGAAGACCGGCAGAAGGTTGGTGAACCGAGACTCAAAGTGGCTAACAGTGTGGCTCAGATGGCTGTCTGATGATTTTTCTCAGCGAGTTGCTCCAATTGATCTTTGATGTTAATTTGTCATTATTTTTACTTCACTTGTGCATTCCTAAGTCTTAAAACGTTTTCCATTAATTTATTTATATGGAAATCCTTTTATTTTTTTTTTAGCAAGATTCATGTGTTTTAATCAGAATAGTCTTTGTACTCAAAACATGTTTAAGTCAAAACATTCAAGATTTTTTCCTAACTATTAGGAGCCAATTCATTCTATTTGTGTCAGAAAGTCCAGATTTTGACATTATTTTGGGCGAGGCTTTGAACATAAATAGAGATGAGGCTCTTTGATGAAAGTTTCTGTGTTTTTCTTTCTTCCTCTATCAGCTTGGTGAGTCAGAACAGCAGTCAGGCAGAGAGACTTGGTCACAGTGTTCACAATGGCCAAAAGCTTCCTCCGACGTCCCCCAAATGTTCAACTCCACCCAAGAAGCAATCTGGGCCTGACAGCACCAGAACCAGCCGGCCTGCTGGAGAACGAAGGTGTGTAAATGTTTGAGAGAGAGAAGAAATAAAGAGCTTGATTCAGTTTTATTACGTCAGCATTTAAATTTTTCATAAACATTGTTTCTGTTTTAAGAAATTGCCTCCTTTTCGATTTAAAGGAACCACTGTTGCAACCAAAAACGGCCAGCAGGTGGCATCTGTTGCCTGTATTTTCCTCCATGAATCTCCTTCACATAAATAACCCACTGCATTTCATAAAAGTGTTTAGAAAACATTTTTAGACAAGTCAAGTTTTAGAAAAACATAAAAAATGTTGTATTTAAACGAAAATGTGCAGTCAAATCTTCCAAAACTGTTTCTTGTGTCTGTGGTTTGGATTGGTCGTGGTCCATCTGTTTCGTCCAATCATGTTGCTGTTTCTGGGAGCCATCTTCATGTTGCATGTTGCTGTCCATTTCCAGGTGCGGACCCACTGATAACAATGTAAGAAGCTCATCAAAGCCCCTCGCAGCATGTCCATCAGCACCAGACACATTTCCCCCACCGTCCAACAGGTACTGCAGCACAGAAAGCCCACAAAGACCAGGAGGATGGGCGCTGCTCATTTCTGCATTGTCATTTTCTGCTTTACTCCCCACCCCCACCTTTACTTTCCTCCACCCCTCTCATGCCATGTGCACTGCAGCAGCAACCCTGCAGTCTGCCTGAAATTTTAAATAGACAGAGTGAACAATAATGTCAAGAAAATTATTGTATTATATTTTGTTTATTTTGAGGAGATTCATAAACATTGCAGGGGAAATTCTAGTTTTCAGATCTATTTGAGTTTCTAGGCTTTGATGAGGTTTCAAATGAAAAAAAAAAACACACAGATTAGAAAAAAGAAGGACAATGGTGGTTAATTTAATCACAGGTAAAGGATTTGGGCAGTGCATAGAACAAACAGATGTTGGTTTTAAAAAAATCTTATCCGTGCCTCTTCTTCCTTTTGTAGGTCTGTCAGTGGGAAGAAGCTGTGTTCCAGCTGTAGTCAGCCTCTGGGGAAGGGAGCAGCCATGATCATAGAGACTCTCAGCCTCTACTTCCACATCCACTGCTTTAAGGTTGGTTGGCCCACAAGCTGCACTTTATCTCCACAAGGTTGATTCACTGTAACAGATTCAGACCTCTCTGTTTTCTACTAGCAAAAGCTTAAATATCAAATGGGTAGAGTTAAAGAATACGATTTAGATACACTTTCTGCACATTATTCTTATGCTTTGGACTTTTTCAAATTCTGTCACATTTATACTTCAAACATTAGTGTATTTTTGGTGAGGGTTTATGAGACGAGCCAGTACCTTTCTAATAGTGTGGTGAGCTTTTGTAGTCAATAAAATTGAGTCACTTAAGTAGTAAACAGATTTGATTTGAATCGCAGTAGAAATGCAGCCGTTTTGTGAAGAAATGTAAATATCTGGGTTGAACTGTAAAGAATTGTTTTAGAAAAACCTGTCAGAAGCTGGAAAAGACTTGAAACTAGGTTGGAAGTTCACCGTCTGCAGGACAAGGTGCTTGGACATGCAGCCAGAGCAACAATGGATAAAAGTTGAATGTTTTCCAGTACTGAGATGGAGCTTTTTTTTAATCTTAATGTATTAATAAATGAATAAACTATATTTGCTGTCTTCTCCCTGCCTGTCTCTTTGTTAGTGTGGGGTGTGTAAAGGACAGTTAGGTGACACAACCACAGGGACAGACGTCCGGATCAGAAATGGACTCCTCAATTGCAACCAATGTTACATTCGTTCCCGCTGTAAGTTTCCAAACATTATCTCTATCTCCATCTCTTGTTTTCTTTTTTTGTTGTTGTTGTTTTTTAAATCCTTTTTCTACCTATCCACCTAAAATATTATTCAAATTAACCGTCTTCATGGCCTATAGCCCTTATATGGGTTGCAGAATTAAAAGTTCTGTTAAAGTTTAACAAAAGGATACACACTGTGAACTGCTGTATATATGTTAATTCTGGTTCATAGATTTAGTGTTTTAAAGGAAACTGATTCTGTTTCTCTCTAAAACTTTTAAATCAGAACATTCTATAAAACTTAAATGCGGGGACCCTGGTGAGACACAAGTGTTTTATTAAAAACTCTCCTCAGTATCCCTTTAATAAACGCAAGTCAGACTCAGTGAAGCATCAGAAGGAAGTCTGAAAGGAGATGACAAAATTAATTTTGTTGGAAAATTAACATTTTTATTCCTTTTTTAAAAACTTCTGCTTGTTAAAATTGTTGGTTTCTTTTTCCTTGTCTTTTCTCTGAAGCGGCCGGACAGCCGACCACATTGTGACGCTCAAGTGAAAAGCACAAGGTTTACAGAAGAAAGTCTCATTCTCATTTTAACCTGATTATCCACCAATCACGTCCTGCGCAGCCTGTTGGGATGTATGCTTCCTCTGCAGCACCGAAGATGCATCATATGAGCCAAATAGACATCTGGGAACTGTTGAATGTTTAAAACAAGAACATATATTATCTGTGCTCATGTCATCTGGTACGTGAGTGAATTCTGGATTCAATTCGTCTTTCCATAAAACATGCTTCATCATGCTGTGAGTTTGTTTTAAGGCGGCAGCCATACCGAAAAGAACCTACATTGAACACACTGAGTAAAATCTTAGCGCTTTTCATACTGGGAAAATTCACAAAAATGTAATGCAATCTGTTTCAGATTAAAGATTGATGTTGTTCCGAGGGATACAACTCGAAGTCGGAGGATTGAAAATGGGGTCAGGTAGCTCATTCTGAATTTTCTGAAGGTATAAACACTAAAAATCCCTTCAGGTAAATAATTTTTTAATTTACATGGTAAATTACAAAAGTACAATGAAGCTATGAATAAACCTTTGGAAACCATTTAGAAACATAAAATATACAAAAGTAAATATTTTTTCACCCTTGACTGTCATATAAAAACTTTTGTTTCTGTAAAGATTGTGATTAAGTTCTAATATAAAGCTATAGAGCAATTTGGGCTTATTATAAAGGCAATAATGAGTTTTGAGCTATTTGGTTGCAGCAGATTGTTCCTTATGCAGTCTCTCTGGTTGTATAGCCAACAGTTTAATGTGCCTTAGGAAAGGGAAATGATACAGGAAGCAAAGCACCAGATGTATGGTGTCTTATTTCTGCACTATTTTCATTTTGTGACAAGTGATTTGGTCAAATTTAAAGTGGGAAAGTGCAGAAAAGCAAACTCCATCCCTCCGTCAGCCGCTTAATCACTGCTGTTTATTTTCATACGAACGTATTCAATTTCATCATCTTTGATTGCCCTGTGATCCGTAATGGCGAATGAGAAAAGAAAAAACATTTGTTACAGAATATGCTGTGTTCTCCATACTGCAGGGCAAATATGGGTTTCATTTTTAATGTTTGTGATATTTAATGTGTAAGAATCAGGCTTATTTTGGTCATTTCTCAGCTGTATAGTTCATTTATGAGCCTGAAAAAGCATAAACATAAACATCTGTTGTATCTGAAACATCTATCGTCAGCAGAGGTAATACCAGACCAGCAGCAGCTGCACCTGTGCAATGTTTGGTTGGTTTAAAACTAAAGACCTGTCCTGCCAGCTGCACATTTAGGACTCTTGCTAAGAGCTTGGTTATATGTTGTGGGTGTGTTGGAAAAAAAAATGCATGTTTAAGCATAAAACCAAATGATTTGCTGTATGAAAGTAAAACAGCCTAAACTTCCTTGTGCTGAGCAGGCTTCACCTCCAGGGTCATCTCTTACTTTTTCTGATCTGCAGTATTTTAGGATCATTTTCCAGCTGTTGTATTTTTATTTTTAATCCTCATTTAGCTGGTGAGTAAATCAAAGACAAGTCTTTTATAGCAGTATGTTTGAGTCGGCGCTCCTCTCTCAGAGGGTTTTAACAGAACAGTAGGGGAATGGAAACCTTTTTGCATCTGTATTGTATTTATTGTATAATATTCACCTTGAACACTATTCTGAATATAGTTTCATTTGATGTTTAAATGCAATGGCATTTATTATTACATTACTGTATGTTTATAAATAAATATTATAAATCAAAGATATATTTCTTTTCTTTTATTGCAAAACAAGTGGCTGACAGACATTTGGAAAGTCCTGGAAATGTAAGAAAAAGTTGTTGCTCATATTTGCTGGAAAATTAAAGTCCGATTTTTTTATTTTATTATTATTTTATTTTTATTTTTTTATTGAAAATGCAAATCCTTCCACATCACCTTTTTCCATATATCTTTTACATGATTCTAAATAGTGCAAAGACTTAATGACCAACTGAACAAAATGCATACATTTAGTTTTGAAGTATAGTAAATGTAGAAAGATTCTGCAAAGATTGTGGTTAATGCTTGGGAATAATTCAACAATAATATTTGTTCTCAATTTAATATAGATGACAAAATGGCATTAATTTTTATTATTTTGTATCAATTGCCTTAAAAATTCTGTCTGGAACAATGATGGGAGTGTATGACTTTGGTAATTTATTCACTTCTTATTTACTGTTAAAACAGAATTTAGTAAACAATATATTTTTTTATCCAACTAAATCAATCTTGCTGTATGATTTTTCTTGACTTTTTTTCTGTTTGCTAAGCAGAATAATTTTTTTTTTATTATTTATTTAATTTTTTTAAAAGGTTACTTTGTTTTATTTAGCCTATTTTTACTTGTCTGGTTATTTGGTCGTTTTTTTTATTTTCATAAACTATTTGTTTTATGCTTTTTTTGTCATGCTTCTGATGTTATTTTTTTTTAACAATTACTAATGTTAGGTATTTTTAAGCAAAATAGAAAAAAAAGAAAAAAGAACACTGCCAGTATGCTTTGTTTTAAATAAATTTTTTAATTTATCTACTCTTCGATGTGTAAAAACGTCAAAGTTGATGAAACAGAATCGCTGTAATGTTTTGTCAAGTGAAAACCAGATTTTGTTTTGTTTGTTTTGGGGGAGCAAAGATGTGATTGTTTGGTTATTATTAAAGAATCCATGGGGCCTAAATGAATTAGAAACCGCCCCGGAACTGTCCTTGGTGCTGAAATCGACGGACTTTTTAAACCACCGGGATGAGATTTACAATCCCAGTTAATCTATATAGACTTAAAGAATAATGGTCGCTTCTTGAACTTCTTTAAAAAATGACAAAAGCAAGCTTGAACTATTATTTTTTTATCATCAACAATCATTTCAATGGTACACCTTGAAAACTATGTGCACATGTAGAAATATTTCCTTCTTAAATATAAGCATTCAATACCTACATATAAATAACTTTCAGATCCTGGACAAAACATGTTACATAATGCTCACAAAATGGGAGAAAAATCATTTTAAACCAGACAAAAAGACAACATGCAAATTATATAGAAATAAATACAATGTCTGCATCCATCCCCCCTTTTTTTAATACCCAAAATAAATTTTTCCGAGGGAATTTTAGTAAAACATCAAAAAGACTTGTATGGTCGATCTACGAGGGAATATGGCCTATGGTTCAACTATAAGAGACAAGAATACGTAATAACACTATACAGTTTGAGCCACAAAACACTGCCGTAGAAAGACACACAAAACATAGATTTCCTGTCTGACGTGAACATTGCAGTAGTTTGTGCCTTTTTTAATATCGAGGAAATAAGTGTGTTTGTAGAGACAATTTAAAGAAACTAAACTCTCTGCAGCCCTAAGAAACAAAAAATACCGCAGTTTCCACACAGTTGGCTGTGTCTAGAGGGAAGAAAAAACGCGTCGGTGGATGGTTGTGTCAGAGGGTCCTCAGTCATGGCTGTCAGGCGCCTCTGTAGCCAACAGAAGCAGCTGTTGAACTCTCACTCTGAATGAGATTTAACGAGGCTCCTTTGCTTTCTGATGGCACCGCGCGTTTCCAGTGTGCCAACCTTCGTTTTTTTTCCCCACAGTGAGAACAAAAATAAACATCTGAACAAGTCATTTGCTCCAACATCTTTTTTTCTAAAACTAAATTAAGGTGAGGTATGTATGACGCCGTTCTACATTTTAAGTGAAAGTAAATAGCCCGTTTCGCTGTTTTGTAGGTAAATAGCTCTCAGACTTGAATATGAGAAGGTGGTAGCAGTTCACCCAACTTGCTTTAGTCTCAATGTGAAAGTGTGACTTGTCAAGATGGATATTTTACAGGAAAATTGTTGACCACAAGGAAAAGCGCAAGGTAAAAATAAAATAACCATATTCATCTGTTTTTCTATCTGTTTTTTATTGTCCTCCAGTCTGTGTTGGGCGATTGCTTTTCAGTCTCCAGAGAACTCTGCTCGGGTTTTCTAAGCTTCATTAGAACATGCTCGTCTTTACTAGTGTCGCTTTAGCTCCGTTCTGTCTTTGCAAAGACGACAGTACGCTGGCGAATGGCCCGCCCAACGAGTCCGGGATGGATGTGATGGTCCCGGGTGCGGCGGCCCAGCCTTGGCTTGGTGCCGTCACTCCCATGCCAGTGGATACGGAAGTCTTCACTTGGTCCACCTGTCCGTTCCCGGTGGTGTTGACCTGGCCTGTGGTGGGGCTCGGTCCGCCGCAGTTGGAAGTGGGAACCGGGTTCGGCCCCGGTCCTCCCGTGCTGTCTGGGTCGGTAGTTTTGGTGTCTTTACTGTCTTCGTCTCTGGAGTCGGACTTCTTCCCGGAACTGGACTTGGCAGCCGCTGCGGCCGCTGCAGCTGCACGCTCCTGCTTGCGGAATTTCGCGCGACGATTTTGAAACCACACCTGCAAAAACGTTCAAAACGTTTATACCACAAACACAACATTTAAATTATATTCATGTTTATTTTTTTCATAGTTGTGAAACAAGCAATATAAAAATTTAAGTTGGATAATTTTGCGGCTGTTTGCGTCAATATTAGTAAAATCAAAGATGCAAGCTTTGTATCTAATGATTTACTTGAAAATGATTAGATGAATCGTACGTAAAGTCAACCGCCAGCGGTGGGCTCCTGTTGAGCTGTGGGGTTTTTGTACCTGCACTCTGGCTTCAGTCAGATCGATCTTGAGTGCCAGCTCCTCTCTGGTGTAGATGTCCGGGTAGTGGGTCTCCGCAAAAACCCGCTCCAGCTCCTTTAGCTGCGCGCTGGTGAACGTAGTCCGGATGCGCCTCTGCTTCCTCTTTTCGTTCAGCCCACCATGATCGGTGAATAGTTTGTAGGGAACTGTAAACCAAAAGGAAATGTCAAGGTTGACGCATGTTATCCGCTTAGTAAAAAGGGAACGAGATTGTTTAAGTGTGATGCTGTCAAATGGGAGTAAATTAAAAGTTGGTTATTTTGTGTAAAATCCGGTTACTCACGCTGAGTTGGAGCTTCCAGTTAAATCGTGTATTTGATTACCTTTGAATTAGATCAGAATTGATAACACTGCTGACCTGTGAAGCGGCTAATTGTAAAATTAATTGTTGCTCCTCAGATTGAGGCTCCTGTTTGAAAACTTGTCATAATGTTGCCGTCCGCCTCGCTTGTTGCTACTGTAACTCCAATTTAGTGTCAATAATGAGCTTTAGTCTTTGGTTATCTAATTATTTTCGAAGCTTTATGTCTCATCCTAAAGTAAATAAATTATGCCTATCATTTTGGCAGCTTAAGATAATTCTGTTGGCGGTTTTGGGTGTGACTGGGATAGTATAACCCCATAACCGAATTACGTCTTGCCTGCAATCGCTTCTAACGTGATAAATTCTTTCATTTGTGTAAGCAAATTTCGTTTGGTAAATACTAAACACATTTCCATTTTCAAATGCAATCAAGGCGTCCTATAATACACCAGGTTGAGGCTGCGGAGCTCGCTGCTGCTTACCTGCGGCATACGGGCTGCTCTGGTGATCCCGCAGGGTCCCCAGACTGCAGGACCCCGGCGTTAGGGAAGGACAGCCGGAGGTGGCCCCGAAAGTGGTCCTGATGGGATTGTACTGGAAGCCGCTAGTCTGACTGCACGAACTGAAGTCCGCGTAGGCCGATGCCAAGCTCGACGTGTCCATCCCGGCCATACATGACTCGTAGGCAGAGGAATTTAGGTAAGAATACTCCATTTTATACATTTGAGAAGTCTCGGTTGCGATTGAAAGCTGCACTTCCCTAGGAAAAAAAAATCCAACAGAAGCACCCAAAGATGGGTCTGAAACGAAAAAAAAACAAACAAAAAAAAAACCAAATTAAAAATCAAAATGAGGAAGACGCGCGGTCTGAGTTTGATGACTTGTTTGGTTTGGACTGCTTAGAAGAAGGCTGGACGGTGAGTAGATGTTCACTGCTCAGCGCCTGCTCCAAAACTGGCCTCCTTTATACGAACCTAGCCCTGTTTTATGAAAAGCCCCCTAAGAGCCGCCTAGCCCGAGGTCTCTAGAGCATATAGTCCTCATAATAAACTTGGCTCTTTCCGCTTGGACAATAGCAAAGCGTTTGGTCTTATTGCTAGCGCTTTTTTACATGACAATAACTCATCAGTCTATTGGGCTGGCACTGGGGGCCCGGGCTGTCCAACCTCCCTATCATTGATCCCCTGCATCTCTAATTAGAATTTAATACCACGCCATTACGCAGCCCTCCACCACCGCCGCCGCCGCCCACCTTCTCCACCCATCCACCCCACTCCTCTCCAACCAACATCTTGCCCTTTAATTCAATCACACCACTTGGAAATAATGAAAGTTGGGTGACGATTCTCCCTGATCCAATTTTCTCCAAGCTTTTAAGCCTTTTAAGCGACCGTATACCTTGGGCAGGATTTCACAGAGTATTCCCACTCTGCCTCTTCTTTCTGTCCGTATGCTCCGACATTTTTTTCCTGCTGTTTCTGCCTCTGATCTTCTGCACTGAAGCGGTAAAACATGTCAATTTTTATCCAGTAAAATGACCTATTTTTACGCACAAGGATCCGTTTCAAGTGCACTTGATAATAATGCAATCATTGCGCAAAAGAAGAGGATGTAACAAGCAAATATGCACTCGTGATTTTTTTTTCCCATATTGACAATTTTTTTTGTTTTGCTCTGTGTGAGAGTCTGGCTTTAACTCTGAAGGTGCAGTTAAGTGTAATAAGGGCCTTGTCAAATTCTTCAAATAAAAATATCCATTTTATGACAAAAATAATAAAACAAATATTTAAATTTCAAGACGTTAATTTAAAGAAATAAAACATAAAAACTTCTTCTCCTTTGCTGTCTCTGCTGCAGAATCAAACCGTGCCGGGTGTGTTTTCTATGTTTCGAATGACTTTATAATTCTCTTTATTACTTTCATTATTCCGTTTATTTGGCAAATAACATCTTTGTAATGAAAGTAACGAACTGGCGCGGCAGTCATCGGACCTCTCAGGCTCCCAATATTGGCTGAGTGGTTAATTCGGTTTGTGTAATAAGGTGAACCGCTTTGTATGGCGCTTACACACACTGTGTTTCTTCTTCTTCTTCCTCTTCTTCTTCTTTTCCCTCCTATTTTTATTCATTGGATCGAGTTCAAGTTCTTGTCGAGGCTCCGTGTTTTCCCTCCAAATTATCTGTACACAAAAAAAGGCGCATCAGTAATTATGGCACATCAATCTAATTTTGCAAATGGTTATTTGGTGCCTAAACGCTTTCATCTGGTGGTGTGTGTTGATTGGAATATGACTGTAATATTGTTATAATAATCCTAGGGGGATTGAAAGCATGCATTTTACAGCAGGTGAGTTTGGTGTCAGTTTGGACAGTGGATATTAAACGCGTTTGTCTCACTGCCTGTTTAGTTTTACAGGATTATTATAGATTATTTTTCTTTCTGAAGCGTCTCAGTCTTTATTTTACCTGACTTTATCGCAGTATTGATTATTTTATCACCAAAAGAAATGTGTTGCTGTTATTAAAAACGTTGGCCGTTTGCAGGTAAAATGTAAATTTTAACGAGTCTGTGATTAAATTCTACATTTTAGCCTCTAAAAAAATGGGACATACGTTACAAATTTTAGTTTCCTGGAATGTTAAACCTTTATTAGAATATAACTAGATCGGACGTACTTCCATATGAACACGTATTTTGCTTCCATAAGACATGGGTTTTCCATCAGTTATTTGTATCTCTCCAACTGCTGACACCTTGCAGTGTGTTTCTGTCTCCTATTTATTCTTTACTGACACAACCCCGTCCCTATTATGTAAATGCTTTCTTTTTTATCTTCTTTATTCGCTCTGCACACGAGCTGGGACCCAAAAGTTGTACCAAATGGTTAATTTGATTATTGAAACCAAAGAGCCAAATGGTTCACCGTCCTCCCTCCACGCGTCTGGCAGCTAGAAAAGAAACCATCTCTGGGAATTAATCTAATAACGCTCAAAGAAACGAGAAGTCTTTTCTGATATTTCGCCGAGGCAAATACAATTATAGCTTTTAGCCATCGGTTTCTTTCACTGAGGCCGCTCTTTATTCCTGGGCTCTATAGCCCGGTCCCCTCCACCAGAGTCCACCAGCTATTGAAACGCCCCTTCTTTTATAGTTTCAACATCTTTTAATTCTATCAACTGGTTCTGGTGAGACGAAAGGCCCCAGATTCCATTCTGATGTCAGAATATTGAATTCGAAATCTCGCACGCTGGAGTCTGAGTTTCTTTGCATGATTTTAAGTCATTTTGCAAAATGCCACAGGAAGTTTTATCCAGATGCGCATTGGAGCATTGCTTTTAGTGATTTACAGTAACATAATAGCACTTTAAGTCAAATACAGCGGTAATTAAAGTGTAATTATATGGCTTTAAATATACAGCTTTACCTAAATAAATCAAGAAAATGGGATGTGTGCAAGACCCTGAGTTCCCTTGGCAAGTGCCGAACAATAGCCGGGATGCAGGAGGAACTCCTCTCCATTTAGTGCGCACTATCGTTGCTCAGCAATATAGGAATGCGGGTCGACAGGAGGAACAAAAAGAGGAACAAAATGCCATTGTCTGCGGGTGGATTGGATGGATCCACTCCCCTGAAAAGGCAAAGGAACAGAAGAAGATAAAGAGAGGGAGAGAGATGGGAGGGTCCTGCTGTCACATTTCACCTACAACGTCTCACTCCTTCGCCCGAGGAAATGCCGGGCTTATCAAAGCAGTTATTAATAAGGCCGCGTGTTGCAGGGGAGGGGCTCTGGGGCAAATAAAAAATTCATTTTGGGGACACTCTCATGGCGATTTAGGCTGATGTCTCAATTTGACGGAGCAGAAAAATATCCGAGAAAAATCAGAGGTGCGATAAAATCATCGCAGATTATTCCATTTCAATAAGTTCCATTCGGAAAAGTTAAAGCATTCCTTCACCGCAGTTATATATTTTTTCGGATTAAATGTTTGTCGATTGACGCATTTTCAGATATGAATAGAAGAAACTACCGTGTTCCAGGCTGGTGCGTAAAAAGCGCTTTGCGTTTCCAACCGCACAGATGGAAAGTGACATCTGGAGAAGAGACGAAATTAAATTAGGAACTGGTGTCTTCCACCAGTGTCTGCAGAGGAGAAAAGAAAATGTGCAGCACAAAGAAAGAGAGGGGTTTGCTTTGCATGGTGCAGCCGCTGTCACATTTGTTCTGTATTTTTTGCGCATTTCTATCTGTTGCATATTCTTTCTGACATAAATTGTTGCGCTGATTGGGTCAAATAGAAATGTAGAGATAATATTCACCTGTTCTGCAAATAAATGTTGTTTTCTCTCCTCTTTGAGAACACATTTGTGGTTTCAACCCACGGTTTAATTTTAAGTATCTTAATGACACATCTCACCAGTGATGGATGAAAATCGTCGATTTTGATATTATTGAATTTCCATGCGCTTTGCAAAGCTCATAACATGCTTCAGACTGGAAAGATGGGTGGGATTGACTGTGCTTAAACTACTCAGACTGTGTAACTATAATTGTGTAGTTATAATTTTGAGTAAATGACGATAAAGTTGGGGGTTCCTCAAGGCTCCATTCCCAGATCACTCTTTTTCAATTCATTTGAATTTTCTTTATATATTTAAATGAAACGTTTATATATAGCAAATGTTATATGAAGTCACTTTGCCAGATAGACAGATCCCATTCATAGAAATATATTTTAAAATCAGCACCATGCAATGCAATGATTGAAATTTTGAATGCTACCACAATTTAGTCAAATTCAGTTTACAAAACAAATAAACTTCATATATCTTAGGAAGTTCACCCGACTCCCTCAAGATATTACTTTTACAGGAATGATGATAATCCTGAGCAAAAGTGGAAATTCTAGTTCAGGTCATGAGGACTGCGTTTTCCATCCTACACACAGTTTCACACAAATCCCAGGAAGACACTAAGTGATGTCCACACAGTCGGCAGATTTATCAGAATGTTTTCAAATCTAAGGCAAAAAAGAAAAACATAATTGGTTTTGGCCCAAAAGATGCAAGTTTGATGATCTACATTTAACAAGTTTTACCGCATAGCAAAACCTTTGGACTCAAACCAACATTCACAAAAAGCCTATTTGTAAATCACCCTACTTCATATTAAAAATTATCATAACCTATTTCTCTGTCCTAGTTAGAATGCAATTTTATTTTGGTAATGTTTCATATTTAGTAGGTTACAGAAAAGGTGTTTTTGTTCTCTTTAATTAAAATGAATCAGGCAGCTGCAGCTCATCTGAAAGAGTTCTGACCAACACCAACTATAGATCATATTCCGCCAGATGTAAAATCATATCCATGGTCTTTCATAGTTTTTTCCATTGGGGCTAAATTTTATTTTGCTCATTCATATGTATCATGTTGTAGCTCCAGTTATAACTAACATCAATAATGCGCGTGGTGGATTTAAATTTAAAGTAATCTTTTAATTTGATAATCATGTTTCTTCAGTAATATGCAGTTTTTCTGGAGCAGCACATCCAGATTTCTGAGTTGAATAAAAAGGAAACTCTGTGGAGGAAGCTAAAGATTATGGTGGTTGCAAGGAGGACTCCCAACCTCCAAGACTTGAAGCTCATCACCAAAGTTAAATCTTTAAATACCAATGAAAACATGCTAAAGAGTACTTAGTTGACTGCTGTAATGTCAGCAAATACGTTACTTTGCTGTCCTTTGAAAAATACCTGTTCCATTTCCTATCAAAAGCAAATTTATTGGTTGATTAAAGTATTTTTTAATCTGGGTAATAATTTACGTATGCAATGTATGCGCTGTTTTATTTTTTGTTTTCACTGTTTCTGTCTTTTTATCTGATTCTTAAACATCACATTTGTGTTATTTATTTATCGTCTCTATGTACAAGTCTGTGCATCTGTTCCTTTATTTCCCTGCAAAACACTTGCTGTTCAACTAAAGTTGCCCTGCCTGTAGAGGTCTCTGTCGTGAGTGATAATGTTCTTTTATTCTACAATAACGCGTACCACTGTCTTCCAGATGTTGCAGCCAGTTCCTGAAGAGCCCGGCTCGTCCCTCCTGGCCTCATCTGCCCCTCCGAGCCTTTATCTGCGCTTCCCGAGTGACCAAGAGACCAGCCAGCGGATTAACATAAAAATCTTATTCCGGGGGATAAGATTAGGAAACATATTACCCTCTAACGCGGCCTTGGCACGAGCAAGAGCCAGGCAAAGAATCAATTACTAAATTACTCCAACCTCTAAGTCGACATTAACGCAGAGAAATGCCATCGACCGCTTCTGAAATAAGATTTCGCTAAGATGCGATCATTAAATCTCTTGCCAGTGTTCAAGAATTTGATTCATAAAATCGTCTGAAATGAGATGGAATTAAATTCTTATCGGGGCTCTTGTCATCGTTTCATCCCGCGCTGTTTAACGGTGGTCAATGGCCTTCATGAGATTTTCCCTGTAAATAAACTTAGTAATCGAATCCGCCTCTCCGCGACACATTGTTTGGTTGTTATTAATTTATTGCAGCCGAGCAGGGCGGTGGGGTGGAGAGATGCAGGCCATGAGGCTGCCGGCTGAGAGCCTGGCTGCGGGTTCTTTCTGAAGGTTTCAGATCACACAAACAGCGAGGCATTGTGGGTTTGGACTCCGTTTGGCTGCAACAAGCTTTGAGAGGAAGGGGTGACTGAAACATCATCTGTCATTTTTTTTTCTGCATTTCACCCCCAGTGGGGTCAAAGCATATTTTATTTAAGTATAGTCCACTGGCATTACCCCCCTATCCTTTCTCCGCACCCAACCCGACATTAGCAGTTGACAATTATTATCCCCAACCCCATAAATCAGATGCGTGACCCGTTATTATTGTTGAATTGAATAGCTGTTGGGGAAGTGAGGGTCAGTGTCATTAACTTGCCTCCACAGCCACCCCACACACACACACCACCCTCGGGCCCCCTGAAGGCATTTGGCCCTCTATACAAGGACCTGCTGGCTAATAATGCCGTGTGGCCTGCCCAGAAGCTTAATCACACATGCATTAAGGGGAAGACAGCGGCCCTTTGTGCACACGTAGGTTTACTGGAATTAAGCGATTAATGGTCATCTCAGCGGCAGGCAAGGAGGCAGCGCACAGAGCAAGACGCAGCGCTGTTTTACGGCAAAAAACGTGAAAAAGGGTTGGACAAAGAGAAGAAGTAAAGGAAGGAAGGATAAGAGATGCAATTACAGTAGTCCGTGTCCCCCAATCCATCATGCAACGTCAAGGTCATTGTGTATGATATTGATTATGATACAAGGCTTTGTGATGTTTATTACACCCCTCCTGCTTCCATATAATAATATGCAAAAATGCCGCATGTAAACACCTGCTATCAATTTCTAAAGCTGCTAATTTGCCTCGCCTCGTGGTTCCTCCTTTCTCTCCCAGTTTCATATTCCTCACTTGTGTTATGACTGAACACGTGGCCGCGCATTAAACTGTTTTGCCTGCAGCCTCCATCTGCATAAACCATCAGGCAGCTCATATGAATTATGATTTCCATATAGTCAAAAAGGGGAGGGGGGACCCAATGAGAGCCAACAACAGGGCTTCTAAAATATATTGTTTCTTATACAAATGAGATGTCAGAGCCGTTAATTAACTTATCAGTGACACACTGGGTTAACTGGGAATAGAGGGTGATGTAACAATGCTAATTTAATAGAATTAGAAATGTTGAATTTATATCTGGAGGGAAAACATTGACCAAAAAATAGCTATAACAAATATTTTGTGAAGCATTTCGACATCATTCACCGGCCCAAACAGGTGTTGGGAGCCAAGTCTCCTCCTCAGGTTCACCTAGGAGTTTATGGATGTACTAGAAAACTTTCAGTCTTTCTTTTATAGATTACTGGTTTCCAATTAGTTTTACTTTTTAAATCTTTGATTTGCAGGAGTCAGTGAGGCTGATGTGAAGTAAATAAAGTGAAAAAGTTTGCAATTATTCCAAATCTAATCCATTTGCTGTGTCTTATTGCTAATGTCAATTTTTTTTCCCTTTAGTTGATGTTTTTAGTGGCTCTTTTTATGAAAACGACCAACAGAATCTTTCATCTTGATGAAAAGATTCTGTTTGTGCAAAATGTGGATTTTGCACATTTCCTCCTCAGCAGAAACAACCTGAGTATTCTGAGCTGCATGCTAGACAACAAATGCAAACTCTTGAATTTTATGTTCATCCTTTTGTCATTGGTCTTCCAAAGAACAGCTATCTATATTGACGGTGAAGGGTAAATTATATTGCCATGACCACCACCCAATGGCAGAGCTTGTTGATCAATCAAACCTAATTTGATTGGATGAAAGCCTTAAAGAACAGCCAGATGGGAGCTATCAGAGTGGGTCTGTCCACTGATTCACTTCCTGTTCCCAGAAGGCGTTGTCTGGGCTCTGAAGGATGATGGTGCACCACAGAGCCGGATGAGACAGATTCCGTGTTCTGGATCAAATCAATACATGTAAACAGTAACTAAATACAAGGCCATCATTTCTTTATTTACCTTTTGCAACTGTTTTCCCTGAGGATTTTGATTGAGGACTGCACCTGATGCAATAATTTTTGTATTTTACAGATTTTAAATAATCATTGAACTTTGATGATGACCCTAATCCTGTGTGAGATTTCTCTGTGTCCCCAGAATCAAATCACTAACTTGTCTTTGCTTTTTTAGATACACTGTGGTTGGGATCATTCACTTGTTGAGCACATAAAACTTTATTGCCTTTAATACAAATTGATCTATTTTAAAGATCTATGTCTGATATGGGTAGCAATCTTTGACTGTGATTACACACAACTGGGGGGTGAAAGGGGCTAACATGGAAAGTAAATATTAAATATAATTTTTTCTTACAATTATTAATCTTTGTTATTTTATTTTTTACTGATCAATTGGTTTTGAATTACTTGCTTTCTGGTCGTGAATTTTTATGCATGAAATATTGTATCAGTAGTTACAGCAGTCTTATTTCACTCAAATGGCTAAAGTCAAATAAATACTGTCAAACTTATACCATGAATATGGTGTAGTGCACATGAACAGCTGAGATTTGACCTTTCTGAACAGTTTTCATTTATGTTCCTTATAAATATCCTTTCAGGATGTTCAAATAAGCTCTTATTCTACATAGGTGGTGTCCTGAGATTTCATAGCATATGACCTCATTAGTTGTTTTGCTCAAAAGGTTTTATCTGAATGTCTGTGTCAAAGTTTTTTGCTTTGAGAATTTTTTTCTGAATGTGCTTTTCAAAAGTTAATCTGATGTTTTGGGATTTTTTATTAGCAGTTCAATATGACATCATCTCCCATCAAACTACAAGATTCTAACATTGTGATTAGTCAAGTTTTGAAGACCTAATTGTGGTAAGTATTTTTTCCTTGGATGATATGCTATGCTATATTTCTCTGTTTGTGTGTAAGGTCCCTGCAAAATATTGTTTTCCTCCGCATGTATGATGCTGTACCACATGTACAACATAATTTAGATTACATTCACACTGCATTCAAAGGCAACCCAAATGTAACATTTTTTTGCGCATGTGACCCATGTTAGATTCTTATGACAGGTACATTAATGAGCCAATGAGAGAGACACTGTTGCAGAGTGCAGGGAGCTAAGAAAAGTAAGGATTAAATCAGGAACATATAAAACCATCATGATAACACTTTATTTGACGGGTTGTGAATAAGACAGTCATGACACCGTCATAAAACGTGACATAACACCTGTCATGAACATGAGTAAGTCTTCATGAATATTTATGACTGTTGTCATAAAGTGTCATCTGATTATTGCTGATTAAACTTTAGGTTTAATAACATAAAGCTACATAATTTTTAAAGCTTAATCAGTAATACTTTTATAACAAGTTTATGTCAGATCATGATTTGTTGGTTAATGTCAAGTTGTCATGACAAAGACATTTTGAATAATGTCAACTTTGTATTAAAAGTGTCATAATTTACCAAATGATGCTTTATGACAACAGTCATAAATATTCATGAAGACTTATTCATGTTCTTGACATGTGTTATGTCATGTTTATGACGGTGTCATGACAGTCTTATTCACAACCCGTTAAATAAAGTGTTACCACTATCGTTAACAAAACAGAAAAATGCTAAAAGAAAAGCAAATGTAGGAATATATAAAACCCCAAAATGTTACAGATCATGACATTAATTGATTCTTGAAAAATAAATCACTGATTTATCAACAGAATTACATCTGACAATAACATCAATATCACAAGTGACTGTAAAATTACACCCAGCTTTTTAATTCCTTGTAGGTTTTTGTCCTCTAATACTGAATGTTTGTATGAGACCATATATTGCTCGCTCTGGCAGAAAGAGAAGTCAAGTGGTTAAAATATGATGCCAGCAGTCTTGGCTGCCTGAAAGTAGGTGGTGCTTCTCTGAGCTTCTGTTCTATATCGTTTCTGTGCCATGCATCATCTCTCCTCTGCCTCCCTTGTGGAAGCTTGACGTGACAAATAGCTGGATCTGCACTTTTCTGCAGCAAAACTAACACGCCCCTCATCATCACCGGGTGTAAATTTGATCAAAACACACCCAGAATCCCCCAGCTGCTTGATGATGAATTGGCATATTAGGAACAATGTTTATGCATCAGGCCACAGCCCCCATAGAAAATGGCAGTAAATTGCCTCTCAGACAAATCTCTGGTCTGGGATTCCAGGCGATGAATTGCATCTCCTTCCTGGATCCCGTGTGTTCCAGGAAACTTTGTTGAAGAAGCCAGATGATATCCCTAATCAGTTCAGATTGGATGGTTGTTTACTTTGAAATTAGTGAATTTCTTGAAAAACCAGGCTTAGTTTGTTTTCAAAAGCTCTGAATCTGTGTCCGCAAACTTTTGTGTCACTTAACAGGACATGTTATTAAGTTGAGCTTTGCTGAAATGTCTAATTGTCATCTTTAACTTGGGACATTTGGAAAAATGTCCCAAGTTAACTGTTTATCTTTGTGTTACATTAATGTTTCAGGTGTCAGTTTCCACTGAGAGAGTGAGTTTGTGAAGTCAAGAGTTGGACTCAGCTGTTCATATAAATTTCATAGGAATTATCATCAGGGGAAGCTGATCGGCCCGGCCTGGTCCTGGTCCAGACTGAGAAGCGTCCCAATGAAAACCAATAGCCCTGGGCTCATATAGAGCACCAGCGCGAAGACAGAGGGAACCATAAACGGAGCAATAACGCTAATGCGATAGAGAAAATGGCTTTCTGAATAAAGGTGTGATGAAAGCCAAGCCCCTGAAATCTGGGTGTGCAGGGCTCTGCAGAGGTGACAGTCTGATGAAGTTTATATTGGATTTTCTGAGAGTTAAATCAAAGTAACCTTAAAATACCACTACTCTTGTGTTAGATATGAAATTGATCGGCAGTATGTGTTCATAAGCTGAATAACACTGGAGGAACTGGCAATGATGTCGGCCTGTATATGAGTAACATCCCAAAGTTAAAGAAACAAGAAGACATGACAAGAATTGGTTAATAGGTAGATGCAGGTAGTAGGTATGTAGGTAAAGTGAAGCATAAGACCCAATCAAACCATATGAAGCACCTGCAACATAATGAAAAAGAAAATATACGTTTTTGGGTATTAATTTGAATACATGAAGAGTTTTTCATCTTTCAGGTGAAATTAAACACACACAGTATGAAAGCAGATATGGCTTTCAGTAACAGTGGCCTGAAGATTGTTGTTGCAGTAATGACATGAAGCTAAAGGTGCAAACTGTCTGGGAACTCCTAGAGCAGTAGACAGCAACTGAGCTAGAAACTTAAGAAAACTTGAATGTGGTAAGAATTTGAGAAGGACTTTTTGTTGGAATGCTGCCTGATGGCTCAAAAATAGGAAACAGGGACCATTTATGGGTGCGTTTAGTTTTCCAGGGATTTTTTTGTCACAAACTGGTCTCTTCACAGAACTTTTAAAGACCTTCACGAGTGCCAGTTTGTTTGGTATTGCTCTTAGACATTTCTCTTCACTTTCTATACCTGGTCATACAGAAAACATTTTATTAACAAACATTTGAACTGCAGTTAGCAATATCACCCATTTTTTATGTTGTGGGTGAACTGTTGTGTTATCCATTAATGGCCAAGTTTGGCATTCCAATATAATGTCATCAGTTTTTAACATGGCTTTGCAACCTATAAACAAAAAAGATTCTAAAAAGTCTGAACATAACTGCAAAAGAAATGATAAAAAAGTGATACTGTTAAGAGTAATAGCAAAAAACAGAGGCCCTTCACCACATATAGTATTTTTTGCTTTCACTTACTATAGCAAAACATCATGTCAGTTTGTTTTTATATATAAATTGTATAATGTTTTATTCACCGATGCATTAACCCGCTAACGGTCGCACGCTACATTGTAGCCACAGCTATATCATACATTTTTGTGGAAGACACCTTTTTGTCATAATTTCATATCTGGTGGGCATGTGTCCTGTCATTCAGACGGCGTGGAAATCTCGTTCATTGTCCGTTTAAATGCAATCACAAAATGCCCACCAGTTTGCAACCAGCATTCATCCCGCCCCTCTCCATCCCTCTGCTTGTGTTTGCAGGTTTGCATCTGAATCACGGGGCTGGTGGGGGCCCAGCACTCGGCCACGTGGACCAGATTGATGTCATTGTCTCGGCACACTGACCTTTGCTGTAATACCCACGGCAGACATCACAAACTCTCACATCAATTTAGTCCAATTGGATGTGGCATGTCTTGGCTAACTCAATTTGTGGAGAAATGCACCTGTCTCTGCCTTCCCTCCCTATAGATTTGCTAAAGGGAGGGGGGAAGCAGAGAAAGGGAGAGCAAAGGGAGAGCTTTTGGAGTGAGATGCTCCTGGTCTACTCCCTGTCTCCCTCCTCACCCCTAGAAACACTCACCCCTATGCATATAAACACCAACATTTTTTTTCTCTATCCCTCAGCTCTTTTCCCTCTGCCTTACTTTGCAGATGTACCATCTCTGCACCAATATACGCCCCAAACAGCCTGTGTTGGTTTGTTTGCCTCTGTGTGTGTTTTCCAAGGTCTGGGCAAAGCGTCTGGGAGGAGCAGAAGGAGAGCCATTAGCCCAACAGTAATCAGATTAGAGAGACGTTAAAGGGGGATGTGAATTTAAACAGCCAGCAGAGAGAACAAGAGGAAAACTTGGAGGTGTTATTAAGGTTGTTCATTACTCATACGCCCTGAATGTGCATGCTTATGTGCAGCTTATGATAAAGTGTGGCTTGCAAGGTGACTTTTGTATACAGCTTCTACGCATTTGAGCAGTGGAACAGTTTGTTCCCAGAATGTTAGTTTATTGTATTGTAATGCTAAAAAATAGTTGAGCAATGGTTTTTAGTCATTTATAGGTCGGATTTACACTACATACTGTAATTATTTACTAAACCAACATGGAGCCAAAGCTGAAACTAAAATATCTCTACAGAGGGTAAAGGAAAGGGCTTTAGTTTAGATGCAGTGAAGTTTTGGTGTATACTCGGCATGAACAAGGTTAGCTGTTTCTACTCAGGTAATGCATTACATCAGTGTGTGTCCTCAGAGAGAGGGGGCTCCATCTGTGTGTTTAAGAGTGTGTGCTGTATGCAAAGTGTTCAAGCTGTCAAAGATGAATAATATGTGTTGGGATCTGAGCATTAGGTAATGAACAGCATGCTGTGAAGTGAAGCATAACACCTACCAACCTCCCCCCTGCTTTGCACACCCATAATGTTTATTTGTAAACACTTTCCTTGTGAGAACCTGCATTTACTCCCTACTGGGTTCCTTGAAGATAAAAATCTTCCTCAGTACCTAAAAAGTACAGAAACATAGAAAAAAACATGCTAAGTGGCTTTTTTGAAAATTCTTGGAGGTAAAAATGTAGATGATGTGTCTACAAGGGAGACTGGAGCCTAAGAAGGGAGGCCCAGACTTTCCTCTGATTGAACTCTGTGTGTAAATGTCCTGTATGATATAATGCTGTGCAGACTTTAACTTTACTGTTCACAGTGAAACAAAATGTTTAGATAGGTTGAAAAATGATTCACTGTTTGCTTTTAATCAATACACTCAATCAAAACTATGGTTAAGGGATGGTCAAATGTATGTTAATTTGTGATTATACATGTGTATTATATTTGTTTTTTTTTAAATACATGGTCATTGTATTTTAATCCCTGTAGTGCTCATGTCAGCTGATCCAGAAACTGTAGTTGAAAAATAGCCTTTTTGGCAAAGCTAGTGTATTTACAGTAATGTGTATTATTGTGCACCGTCTTTGTATTTTTTAAACATGTAAACAAACATCATCGGTTCTGCAGTGGAAGTTTGATGATACACTAAACAGGAATTCTTTTCCAACCTGTTCCATTAAGAGATGTCTCTATTTTCATAAAACCACACATGGCTGAAGTCCGGTACTTCAGCAGGTTGTGACCAATTTATGTTGAAGGCACAGACAGTGTCTTTTAACATGACTAACTGCTGCGATCCTTCTGTCTAGAGATGGTAGACCTTTGAATTAATATTATATTAGATAATAACACCACAGAATTAGAACTGTTTTGTATTCATGTTTGACTTGATAAAATTCCTTTTTGTGGTATAACACTGAAATAAATACAATGATTATACTGTTTTAAGATGTTAACTAAAACAATTTCAATTCTTAGAAGTTGGTTGCAAATGAAATATTGCAGTTTGGGCTTTTTTAGTGTCTATAAAGCTGCTTGCAAGTGTTACTAGAAGCCTCTGGTAAATATTTGCCAAAGGCCCAGCATATTTTAAATACTCATTTGGCTCATAGAGAATATGTTGCAACAAAATGTAGCATTAGAACCACGTTGCATAAATTCACAACCCTAATAAGAAGTCTAAGCTAAAAACTCTCCTTGGGAGAATGAACTGACGTGAGTTTGTGTGCCTTTTAATAAAGAAAAGGTCAATTTTTCATTTTCATAACATTCTTACTCTTTCATACCCTTTTCTCCACCCACATGCAATACAGATTTACATCTCATTTAAATATTTTGAAGGACATTTAAAGCCATGTACAGACATGGAACATACAAAAAAACAAAAATGTTGAGATAACATTCGGAGGTCTTATAGATTTTGCCTGCAGTGGTATTGACAGATGAGTCAATAAGCCAGCAGGGTAAAGACAAAGCTAACCTTACTATTCACTTAATATCGACTTGAGTGGAGTCTCCTGGAGATCACAGTGAAAAAAGCAATGCAAGGCAAAATACCAGAAGGCTCTGCATGATGTTTCCAGTGTTCATGTGATGACTGATGAAGGAAGAACTGTTGCAACATGACTCCCAGAGCCACTTTAACACCAGGTGTGTGCATTATAAACTGAGTTGATGGATTTAATTTCAAAAGAAGCAGTTGTGTGTGCCCTATGTTTACTTTCTAGCATTTTATCTAGAAGTCTCTTTAGTATTTTATAACCTGTAACAGAACCTAAATGTTATCATAGCTCCAGTAAAGGTAAATAAATGATTTACCATTGATCTCCAGCTGAGGTAAAATCCAGTAGTAGTAATAACAGTGGAAAATAATATGGTGCAGTCTTTCTGTAAACTCATTCAATGCACCCATAAAATAGGTGATTTATCATAAAGTCATGTGGGCTAAAGTTTTCTTTAGATTTTTTTTTTATTACTTATTCTTTAATTTACATGAACACTTTTAGTAAATAATGCCAAACTGCAATAGAACAAACATTCTGGGGAACTCAGGACTGAGAATTCACAATATGGACAGCTATGAAAGTGTGCTATGGCAATTAAAAGATAAAGAATCATAGTGGTACATGTTTCTTGTGTTTATGTGAAGATGTGGACTCATAGTAGTGTATCCACCCAGTTTAAGCATAAATTAAAGGTTTGTGTCTCCTGCTGACCTGTTGACCTTTGGGATTGTTTTGTTGAGCAGTGAGAGATTTGTTTACATGACAAACTCTAATGCACTTTATTTAGTTTTTTGAAATGCACTGTATGTGGCACAAGGTTTTACAGTGGAATGGAAGTAATGGTTTTAACTTTTGTTTCCAAATACAGATCAGAAAAGTGTGGTGTGAATTTTTCTTAATTGCCCTGTGTTCTGCCACCTTTAAATGAAATCCAGTACATCCAACTGGTTTCAGAGATCACCTGGTTTGTAAACAGACTTCATCTGTGTGTAACATAACCTCAATATGAAGCTAACTGTTTTGTGAAAGTGTCAGAAATTTGTTGGGGGACATAATGAGTAAGCAGTTCAAAAAAGACTAGGAAAGCAGCTAAGATATAAAGTTGTGGAGATTTTTAAATCAAAATTAGGATATAAAATAAGATCACAAGCTCCCAACGCCCTTACAATGCTCTGTTCAATCCATCAACTATTAATTGTGTTCTCCACAAGTTTGGTATTTATGGAGGACATCATGCAGAGCCAAGCAGAAAGGAAGAAAATTGAGACAAAATTTATTTTGGGTTTCTTCAGCAGGAACAGGGAAGTTGAATTGAGTTGATGGAAGGAGCTAAATATACATGGTAACCCTGGAATATAATCTGTTGGAAGTTGAAAAAGAGTTTAAATAGGGGAGAAAATTCACCTTGAAGCAAAACAATAACAGTAAACATGCAGCCACAAATACAATGCAGTGATTTAGCTTAAAGCAGACTCCCCCTATATTATCCCATTAGAATCTGTGGTTAGACTTGAAAATTAACCTCATAGATGCTCTTTATCCAATCTGATTGACATTGAACGACTATGCAAAGAATTGGCAAAGAAGTGTGCTCCAGATGTAAAAAGCTGCAAGCAACATAAGACATGCAATTGTAATTTCAGTGATAGATGGATCTCCAAGGTTTTAACTCAGAGATCTGAATAAAACCTCAAACTACAGAAAACTCCTCTTTCTTGTAAAAATGTTGAAAACCAAATATAATTTTCTTTCCCCATCACAATTATTTGTTGGTTTATCCGATTATATCCAAATGAAAAGCGCAGAAGTATGTGGTGATGTGACGAATTGAGATAAGTTCAAGACATATGAAGACTTTTCCCCAGTGCTTTTTTGAATAATGATCATAAAACTCAATATTTTCCTCTTTATCTTGAATTTGATTTTTTTTTTTTTTACCAAAATACATTAGAATAAATTTTCTGAAATGTCTTAATTCCTAGCTGATTGCTAAAAGTTAATCAGTCAACTGGTATTATTCATCTTAGTTAATCACAGTTCAATTTATCAGGTCCTTTGTTGAACATGTTACTAAAGGAAAATAAATGGATTTTGGGCCCACTGTCCAGCCGCCCTGCTCCAGAGGGCATGAGGTCAACCAAATAAAGAAAAGTTAGCTAAAGAATGAGGAATGTTTGGTGTATTCAGAAGAAATCCATAAAAAAAAAAAAAAATTGTTGTTAGAAAATATCATGGTTGAAGTTCATTGAGTAAGATCTCTGACAATGAAACGACAAATATTTGTATTTTCTAAAATCTCAATTTACTTCTTCATTATTACCGTATATATGAAGAAAAAAGGGAGTATTAATATTAACAACACTTTAGCCTAAAGTGTAAAACCCACCAGCTGTTATGTTTTATGTTAATAGGAGAATTCTGTAAAAGCTTTGCAAACTGACACCTTGTAAAATTATTCATACTTTCCTGCCAGCTGTTCAGGAGACCACAGTTTTGTATCAAAGACATTTGGTAAAAATTTCAGCTGAAATCACAAACTGAAAATGATCTGTTAGGGTTTTAAACTGGCAGTCTGTACAGAGGTTATCTGTAGTTTGTATTGGATGATTAGATAAGATAGAGGATAAGACAATAATATAAAAGACAACATGATCAATAGATTGTTTTGTTTTGTTTTGTTTTGCTGGTTTTACATGCATCGCTTATCAGGGAAAATATGATCTACCTTGAATTAATACTGCATTGTAGTGGGAGTACCCCTTAGAAGTCCCTGTAGAAGTGGCGAGAGTCAGCACACACATGCATAAAGCTGAAAGTACACAAGGAAAAAAGAATATCATTTCCTAAAGTTTTATCTCTGTCATTTTTAACCTAACAGGAGAGAGTGGTCATTAATCCTCCAACTACTGCGGCAGATTCAGTCTTCATCCATATTTCTTTCTCAAGGACAGGAGGAATTCTGGGAAATGTAGTGAAACACCAGCTGAGGTAGCCGAGGAAAGTTTTTCTCACCTGGAAGAATAAATTACAGCCCATTGTCACAAAGATTAAATCTACTGAGTTTTAGTTTTGTTTATAGAGAACAACAGCATGTATGCACAAAGTCATATAAACTATATATTTTTTCTCCCTTTTGTTTCCAGCCAAAGGTTCAATCAGTGACCTATTCGAGCCACATAGCAGAGTGACCCCCATGCCCCCTCACACCACTGCGGCGACCCGTCCCTTTGCCTCGTTCCCCTCCAGAATGCTGAGGCATCACTGCTCCTGAGCACACAGTCCAGCAGCACCCCCTGACCCTGCGCTGTCCCCCATTATAGAGCAGTCAGAAAGCTTTTAGGGGCTCCGGTAACGCTGAAAGATTGATGGCGTAAAATGGGGTGGGGGAGGGGGGAAGAGCAGGTGGTTAAGAAGAGAATGTCCTGCTTAATGGGTTGCCAGGAATGTAATTCAATAATTATGAAAAGTGACTCAAGAGAGCTGGCTGGATGGATGGATGGCTGGATGGCTGCTGAGGGAGGCGGGGAGCTCATCCAGTCTTCCTGCCTCAACGTCCTCAACATCCTGAAGCGACAGAAACAGGTGAGCAGTTTTCAGTCAGTCTTTACTTGTAAAGAATAGTCAAATACAAACAGTGTGTAACCTAAATTATTAACAAAATATGATTTTAATTTTGTAGTGTTGGACTTCCCTGACATAATTTACCTAAAACATAAAAAACTGATAAAATTTTTGTTTTAATCAAAATAACACCACTCATTTAATTGTGTGATGATAAACAATTAACATAGATGCCAAACATTTATATTAAACTATTAGACCTGTTATGATCAGCTATACAAGAAAGTAAGTGCAGGCCATAAAAGTTCCTTGCAAAAAAAAACAAACAAAAAAAAAGTTTGAAAAATCTTTACTCAAAGGTGCAAATATCACAAGAAAATATTTATGGATTTGGTTTTTAATCTCAGAGTATCAAAATGCAAATCCTGTCCTATTAGGGTTATCTATAGAAGTGATTTTTTTTAATCCTATTTTTGTAGATAAAACTTTTATTAAAGTTACTCTAACTCTAAGCATAGTAATACAGATAAATTTATTGTGTGTTTCACTTTGTGCTGACCGCCAATAATCAATTTTAAGAAGTTGTAAAAGTATAATGCACATATACACTTTAAGATATAATCTATGACCAGGCACTGTAGTATTACTTTCCTTCACTGTAATGCACCTTCTAATTGAATTAATTAAGTTGCTGTTATTTACAGGAGGACAGCTGATGTGAAACACCAAATTATAGTGGAGTTCATGACTCATCAAAGAACGTGATAAAACCATCCAGGACTTTGAAGATGATTCAGTGGTTCTTTCAGTTTTATTCCTGCTGACTTACTGTGCTCAGCCACACATTCTTCCATTGTCAGGTGAGTTATCCTCCTCTGAAGAGAAAGATCCATAGATGTGCACCATCTCAGATAACATTTTTTGTTTGGAGGTACTTGAGAGAAAACCACTCTGGATATAATAAGATGTAAGATCAGCTGGTGTTGGCTTGTGATGTTTTCACTTCAGTTCTCTTAGTGCCTCCTGCCTGCACTTAGTAAAGCACTTTGTAATTGCTGATTTTGAGTGCAGTTTACATTAGATGCTGAAGACATATGCAAGGCTCTTTTTTTCCAAACTGAACCCATTAGCCAGAGAAGATGTTAAATCATCTGATACACTTCAGAAAGTTATCCAGAGAAGGGAGCTGTGGTTTGTTTATAACACATGTTGGAGCATCCAGGCCTTCAGCATCCTGTTGTCACTCCAGATCCGATGGCCTTAGCTGTTTTTGTAAAAGTAAACTCTTGATTATCTAATGGAACTAGCCCTGCAATAGCTACAAATATGAGTTAAGTAAAAAAAATAAAATAAAATAACTTTGGGTAGCTACAAATATAGCTTACTATCCTCAAACCTACACAAAGCTATTGTATCAAAACAGCTCTACAACAAAATGCATTTCAAATTTAATAGGTGAATAATTTTCTTAAGACTTCAACATTTGAACTAAGACATTTCATCCAATGTGCTTGAAAAATGTAAAACATATACACTCACTCAACCTTACATGCATGGACCAAATTGCATTTGCATGTAAAGTTTTGAAACAGACAGCAAACTTTCCTCGGTCTGCCAGATTGACTGGTGGAATGCTTGTTCATCTGGGTTGGTGTAAGTAAAGTGTTAATGAAAGAATCATTTGTATCAATGTAACTCTGGAGAATCTGCAGAAATCTGTATCTCCGAGAGGGGAATCTATTTTTCGTCCACCTCTCAAATCTGGTCAAAATTGTGTAAAGAAGGACCAGAGGAAAGGCATTACTGAAAATGTTTCTTTTGGGTAAAATGGCATTTTCCTTTCCACTGTTGCCACATGTGAACGACTGCTACAAGGTTAGCAATCAACTTTCTACTGTAGCTGCCTGCACTGCATGAGGAGTTGCAGACAAATCATAAATTTAACTGTGTGCATTTACTTGAAGAGAAAATGTTTTTCCAGTTAGATTAATAAACAACTTCACTGTTTAGTATCTAGTATTGAACTGGAATGTATTAAATATCAATTGGATTTTTGTTCTGTATATTTATGACTGTAAATTAGATCTGCTTGTATTAAATTAAATTAAAAGTGCAGTGGGACAACATTTACTGTAAGTTGGTTATAAATAAATAAACTTAGTTAAACTGAATCAAAATCTCAGTAAAACACAGAAGTTTGTGGCTGCAACATGAACAAATATGAAAAAAATTCTAGGGATGCAAATACTTTTGCAAAGCACTTCATATATATATTGTCTTTTTTCATTTTTATATTTTGGTCAAACATTTCTTGTCAACATTTGTAGTTTTATTTATATTTGTAACTGTTCTGAGACTAGTTTCTTTCCCAACTTGGAACATGACCTCAATGCCAACTGCAGGAACTTTAGAGTTAAAATTATCAAAGTTCACATTCTGGTAATATTTACAAGAGAAATGCTATATCTCAGTGACAATATTTGCACAGGTTTCCCTCAGTTTTTCTAGTTCTAAATTTCTTGCCTTTTCCTCTGTTTTTGCTCATTGGCCACTATGAACTATTGCTGGTTCTACAAAAAACAACAAACAAAAAAAAAAACATTAGATGTTGAAAGATTTCCTTGTCTGGTATGTCTGTAGTGCTTTTCTAAATCTAGGAAAGTGTTAATGTAATATATTCCAAAGCACAAAAACTTGTTTTTTATTGTTTGCAGGGCTTCTTTTGATGTTTTCCTCAACTGTACACTCCTTTCCTCATTTCAGTATGTACCCACTTACTTACCACATTTACCAGGCACACAATAAAGTGTCTACTGTGGAAAAGCAGTGTTTTACAGTTTTGATGTGATTTGCAAACTGTAGCATATACATCTGACCCTGGCATGTCAATAAAGCCCTTCTCCAGTTGGTGAAAGTCTTTTATTCTACTCCTGCTCATCTTTCATCTGCTGTATTACATCCCTCCTCTCTCTACCCAGGGTCTACTTTTGCTCTGTGTCTTCTTCCTTTTGTTCTCCAAGATGTATTGATAATTTCCAGCAAAAATACGATTTCGGGTTATTCTACAGAGCTAAAAATCTAATAGCAGTCTCCTCAATTGAATTGTGCTTTACCGAAGTGGAGAACAATAAACAGGGAGGAGGGCTCCACTTCCAGACGCTCAACATGAGATTATTGTTCAAAAGAGATCTGATGCGATTACAGGAAGCAATAGATGATAATTACATCAGAACATGACTTTTCCTCAGCGAACACTTATATTCATCTGGGTTATGCATTGGCCCAAAACTGAAATGTGGCAATGCACGAGATGACATGCCCCAGATGCTGTCATCAAGAAGGGAGGTGTGTGAAGTCAGTGTGCGGTCATGGGACCATCTCTGATGTTTAAAGACTTCTGTCTCTAAAATGGCCTGACTGTAACATAGAAATCCAGTCAGCCCTAACATAAACTATAAAGTCTAAGTCTTCGACTCTTCCTTTCTAAGCTTACTGTCCTTTTTTTGTTTGTTGGGCATAAGGGTGATACACAAAAAATACAATCTGTTTCTCACCTGGTCTGCATGTATAATTAGACACACACAACCTCAAGTAAACAGAATATCACATATTTATTCAACCATAATGTAAATACAGAAATTAGTAGTGTGTGAAGCAGCTCTATGTTGGCAATCACTTGCTTGGGTTGGCTCACTAGCAGCAAAGGTCACTAGCTCCATAAAAATTTGTCAAAATATCTGCTTCTGTGCCATCAAGATTGCTGTTAACACAATGGTTACACAATGGTTACACACTTAGGTTTGGGAAATACTGTAAGGCCAAACTGGTTTGGTGTCAATTATTGAACTAATTGAATGGTTTTATCATAAGAATTTCCCCAGGAGTTGACTTTGGAGCAGACTCACCCCAAGCTCCAAGCGTGTTCAGAGAAATTGCAGAAAACCCAGATGACTCTTCTCTCGTGAAAGAATATGGCGTCATGTATTAGGATTGCACCATTATATTGGAATAAATCACAGTACAACAAACCCCTTTGTAATACTGCAAATTTGTACGAATGTACTTCATACAAATTTATATTCAGAAATACTTTATTAATCCCAAAGGGCAATTAAATGTCATTGTAGCTCATTAATTCAGATTCTTCAAAGAGTTACTGAAGATGGTGATGGCTATTGGCAAAAAAGATTTCTTGTAGCGGTCTGTATTCTGACACGTCATCACAACGATGCTCTGTCATTATGCAGTTCACAGCCACTCTTAGGAGTGTTGTACTGATTATGTTGATAGGCTAAACTCAGTATATGTGCACTTACACCAGAAATCAAAATGTAAATTTCAAATGCACCACATCCTAAAAAATTGTAGGGAAATAACTGAAGCATGAACATCTAGGTCACCTGATGTCAGAGTTTTAGATTGACACAAATAAATGGCTAACATGTGGCTTGCGAGACACAGGCATTTTTTTTTTTCTCTCAGCAGGCTTATAATTTCACAGAGCTATGTTGTTCCTTAAAGTGGCCTCAAAAGAGAATTGATTATGATTATGATTATGTTCAACACACACCTGTTAGCTAATTCATGCTTGCAAGAGTTGGTTGCCAGAGATCCCAGCATAATTAAAACCTGTAGTTGAACAGGGATGGCATTGTTCTGGCAGGTTAGTCTTTCCAATACTGGACACAGTTTTGCATGGAGATCCAGGAGCAATACTCTAGGAGTCTAAATTGGGAATTTTAAACAGTAATCATGGGATTTCATGGGTCAGGAAATCTAGGTGATCCTTGAAAACATGTTCCTTCTTGATACTCCAATTTGCAAGGTTTTTCATCAGATGGATGAAAAACCGAGCTTCCATCGAGCAGCATTATGCAGGAGTGTCACCATGGTATTTAAATGTTTACCGCAATCATTGCTACACACATTGTCTTATTTATGTGTTAATCTGTGGTACACATCACACTGTTGAATAACTTTGGAGTGGAATGTGATGGTAGAAAAACTCTAATGAAATGTTGTGTAGACATTTATTTTACATTTAAGTTGGCTTTCAGACCTTTTCAATGTGAACGGTACTTATTTAAGTAATGTTTTTAAGTAACATTTTATTCTAAATGTTTTAGGGGTCGAAATGAATATTCCTCAGATGTGAGGGGTACACACCCTCTTCATACTTATCTAAAATGTGTTCATGTGTTGTTATGGACCTTTGCCTTGGAGGCAATTTCTGTGTGTCTGTAGTTGTCCTGTTAAATCTTAGTGCTGCTTTTAAAACAGTTGATCACAGTATTCTCTAAAAAAGTCTTGAACATGTTATAGGGACCAAGGGAACATTCAATCCAATTTAACAGATCAGATTCGTGTTTGTTCATGCAAATGATAAATATTCATCACACTTCAGGTTTAATCAAGGTGTAACATTTTTTACAAAATAGAAAACTGAAAAGTGTAGTTATTAATTATTGCATCTAACTGCTACAATGGTTAACATCACTCTGCTACCCAACTCTAACAGTCAATGTACCAAATAGGGGCTTACCATATTTATGTGGTTAGTTGATCCCAAACATTGAAAAAAGTTATATTTTTAAATAAACAACCTTTTAAAACCCTTAATCAAACAAAAAAAGTTGCATTTTTACAACTTTATTGCAGTTGTAAACTTTATATGGAGCAGATTAATAAAGTGCTGAGTTATTCTTTGTAAGGTGCTCTGTTATGAATTTTCTCTTTACTCTGGCTCTTTCAGACCCTCAGTGATTCGACCACACAGTTGCTGAGTTTGAAACATGGAAATAAATAGCAAAACAAACAAAAAAACAAAGTTGAAGCAATGATCCTGAGCATTTGCCAGACTTTGCTGTTTGGTGAAAAACGAGCGGTGGTGAGGGCCAGGCGGTGAAAGATGGCCACTTTTACAAGGCAAGACAATGCAAAAGAAAAATAACTAAACTGGCCAACTTTGATGGCCCCTGAATATATTGGCCACTCTGCCTTGTCTGCGTTTATGTGTGTGTGTTGTGTGTGTGAGCCTGTAGCAGCGGGTGGGGGGCCGAAGGGTTAAGTAGGATAGAAGGCACCCATACTTCAGATTGGCAGCAAGCTGCCGCAAGGATAATCTAATCAGGGGATGCAATTCAATTAGCCAAGGTTCTCTGGGGCCATAGAGCCAGGCAGCCAGTGGCAGTGCTGCAGCTGAGGGAGCCACTGCCTCCTCAGCTGACACCCCAAAGCTTGCTTCTCCCAAGGCCCTAGGCCGATCCACATGAATGTAGATGAAATTTGAAATATGAAAATATCTAATAATTTATGGAAGTTGTCAGGGACAGCGGACCAAGCTGCTGCTGCTGCTGCTGGCCCAGGTTGAAAAGAGTGGAGGAAGGAAGGATGTTACCCTTCTCTGGAAGTAAAATTGCTTCACAGCTGCTGTGTGAAAAAAGCTGTTGTAACATTATAGAGCTGTTATTGTGACATCATGAGGCCCTGCTGCACTCCAGGTTTTTTTTCTGCAAAAATGCACTGCTGGTATATTAAAGTGAAATGTGATACTTGAAGAAATATGATGAAGTGAACGTAAAGAACTGAGACACAAAAAATATTTTCAGATGTATAGATTAGCACACTAAGAAATGATGGATTAATTCCATATGAATACCAGGAAAAATGAGAATCATCTTAATTATTGGATATTTAACAAAGTAAACTAATGCTTAATCCTAAACATGATTCAATAGAAAAGTAGATTGACTGGAACAAGTTTTATGTCTTCATGCAGCTTTTAAAATGTTCAATCTGACAGTAGTCAGTTTTTTAACACATATTTTAATTGAGAGTAAGCTAAAGTCTCTTCAAATTTGAAATAAAACTCCATTTTATCTTCACTATACAAACTCCCCTAATAAGGATGTTGAGGTTGCTACAGCTACAAAAACTTTTTGGTGAGCACACATCACTCTCCTCTGAGGATCTTTGCACAGGCAAACTGTGGAATAAGGCTGGTATTGACTCTCTTACTTTGTTTTAATATACCTTGTTGATAATTTAGCTTACAATATATATTTTTTGCGGTTCCAGTTTAGAAAGCTGAAGAAAGAGTTTAAAATCATTTTAATAGAATCATACATATACTACAGTGGATAATAGTAATCAAACAGTATAATAAACAGTATATTATTTTTTATACAAATTAGTATTAAAGAAAATGTGTTTTATCCTTTTGACCTTTCAACCTGTCATGGAACCAATTGTGGGTTGGAAATGTTCTGAGTCATTTTGAAATAATTATTACTCTATAGAATGTACACATGGCGACCATTAATGCCAGCCAAGATAACCTTGCCTATTTGTGAATATAAGATGCTTAAAACTCCATGTTAATCCTTACAACTTGCTCTGCAGACATTTTCTCTCCTCTATTTAATCTGTGTCACAGGGCTGTGACATGCAGCTTTGCAGAAACATATAAGAAGCTGATGAGAGCTAGGGCGGAGTGGGAAGGGTGAAGGAGGAGTAGCAGGAGGAGAGGGAGATAGAACGAAAAAGATGGAGAGACAACCAGAACAGCAGAGAGAGAGAAGCTCTTAGACAGATTATTGCTCATTAGACGCTGTCTTGCACCATACCATTATGTCAAGAGGAATCCTTTTTCATTTGCACAAATTTGCCTGGAATTTTTCTTATTTAGCTCAGCCTCCATTATCGGAGCTGGAAATCAGATTAGCCTATGATTATTCTCTGGCTCGCTTGCCAACATTTCCCTGTGTGGCCAACGCCAGTGGCTTGGGCTTGTCTTGGCCTTTTGTTAACCTCTGCCCACCAACAACGCACAGCTGTAATAGGGAGTAATAGCTCCAACTGAGAATTCACTGTAATGGATGTGTTCACAATGCAGATAACCATGTTCCAACCTCATTTAATGAGACAATATTATGAATGCAAAATTAATCTGCATATGGAGACATAAACCATGGTTTACATGCATTTTTTAATTGATACATTAAAGACAAAATTGGCCCTTTGATCAAAATAAAACATCTAATTACATTTATATATACAAAACATCAACACGTTCATATATAATGATGGAGAGATTGAACGTTTTATAAGGACTTTTAATGTGTTGCGTCAATGATCATGGCTGACTGCAGTCATTACATTTCAGATATATGTAAGATGAATATGGAAAATAAATAAATAATAGACCAATGGCCACTGAACAAAAGGAAAATTTAAAGTTCTTTATTAAAATGTGACAAGGATGATCATAAATGTTCTTCTTTATCCAATTATTTATTTTTAAAAATCCCTAAGTTAAAGGATTTTTTGCCTGCTTAGAAGAACAGCGTACCTTTTAACCAAAACAACCAGATTTATGATTGAAGGGGTAAAACATTAATGGCAGTGTAGTGGCAAAGTTCTTAACACTGTTGTCCCATGAAAATAATGGATTCAATTTATGGCCATCCATTGCAGAGCCAATAATGGATGTAGCCATATATGGAATGATTTCAAAGTTGCTGAGCAATGGGACCCAATAATATCATCACAAGATCATAACAAAACGAAGGAAGCTAAGAAAAAAAAGCATCAGTAATAGCTTGCTCGCTTTAACCATTGTTAGCATCCAGATTTACCACAACTGACATCTTCTAAGAATTATGCATAAAATTGTGCATAAAATGTAAAAGTAAACTAACTTTTTCTGAACGTTAGTTAACGTCTGAACATTCTGAATGCAGGTGCTTTCAACCTGATTTAGAATCACAAATGAAAGTGGCACAGATCAGTTTTTTAGAGGGACTGAAAAGATCAGAATTGGACTCCTATGAAAAATAGATGGATTTGGGTTTAATTGCCTGCTGTGTAAAAATAACCAAAATCTCCTTTTTAAAAACAAAATCATCAATAGATGCTGCAAATTGAGCAGCTTCAAAGTGAAATCTACAAACAGAATGGCTAATCATGACAACTGTAAGGACAAATGTCTTAAGGGTTTGGTTATTAGAAACAAAGGTCAGAGTGAGTATTTAAACTCATCTGGTTAAAATTTGAATGTTTGGATAGAAAATTGAATGCAAATGGATTTCAAGACAAACAAGAATTCAGATGAGGCTGTTAAAGCTGGTGTCATCAGTGTCAGAATTCAACAAGTGTGTTTTTTAACTAATAACACTTTAAATTATCTCTTATTATTCTAATAGTTTATTTGAACAATTCAGGGTGTAACTGCATTTGTCGACATCAAACATCACTGAACATTCCAGATGAAGAGAACAGGTGCAGTGATTTCCCATTGCTTAATAATTACTCCAATTAGGCAATTAAAATCAAGTCCAAAATCAAGTTATAGATACCCCATGAATGAACACCCTCACTAATCACAAATCAATAAAGACAAACGTGACTGTTGAGCTTTCATTAATCTGTTGCTTTTAAACTGCTCACACTGATTTGGTGTCTTTAATTGGCTATAAAGCAATAAGATGCAATTTGTTGCTAGTTAGTAAGATTTAGGTTCATTAGTGAATAGTATGAGTCACTGATTTATATCATGAAATGATTATACAACTTAACAAGAGACAATGAGGCTGAATGCCACACAGCTTTTAATTGTTCCTGAACAAGCATGTCAGTCACTGTCATCACGCTATAAACACAGATCTATGTTTATCCTTCTCACTTTAATAAAATCTGTTTCTGCATTTCATTTTTTATCACCACTGCTTTATCTGGACATCTGATCATTCCACCTGGAGTTGTCTGTCTATAAACATCTTTCCTTTGAGTCTAAGATAATAATAATAATAATAATAATAATAATAATAATAATAATAATAATAATAATAATAATAATAATAATAATAATAATAATAATAATCATCATCATCATCATTAAGTGTATTGCATATTTTTATTGCTATATTGAATTCTTTTTATTTCTCTAGTCTTTTGTTACTAACACTAGACCAGTTTATTTCGTGTGATCTGATGCATGATGCAAGCATAGCAGTGCAGGAATTAAAACACAACAAACAGATACATTTTATAAAACCATGTTAGATTTATTATCAGAAACTGCATCAATATGTTAAACTTTACATTAAAATTTCAACAGTCAGACAAAACCCCTCCCAGTTCCTGTAGAGTGAAGATGTCGTCATTGTCGTCATTCGTCTCTCTCTTTCTGACCTCCATCCTGACAACTCCAGCCAGGAGGGTCTGCAGGACTCCGTGTAGCCATGCTGGACTCACTGAAAGCTGACTTGGTAGGAGCAGATTGGTGCCTAATTGTGTTTTTCAGAGCTGCTGTGAGATGGGGGTTACAACAGGGCTGCATGTGGTCTGGAGGCACATCAGTAGATGCAACACCCGAGGAATCCAACTTTGCAGGGTCTCATTGATCTGCTGAACCAAAGGTCACCGCAGTTATGCATTGGCTGGCTGAGTCATGACCACCAGGGTTGACGTGTGAGGGGTCACATCGCTCACTTTCTTGTGGTCAACTTTTTTTGGCTCGTTGATCATTTTTAGCATGCGTAAACAGCCAGCCTGCTTCTCCCATTTCCCCTCTGCTTCATCTTCTTCCCTTTTTTCCCATTATACGCCTTCCTCCAACCCCTACCCTCCGTCTCTGCCTCTTTCTCCCCCTCCAGCTCTCCACCAGCCAACCCCTGCTATTTTCACCCCACACACATCCGTCGCTGCACTTATCCAGCCTCAGACGGCTGCTGGCTCGACAGCTAAACAGATTATCCGACAACAGAGCACCTCTCCTTCTCTCTCTCTTCCTCTGCCTCTCTCCATGCACTCCTCTAGCCGTGGGTCCTCTGAGGCGGAGGGGCCCAGGCTCTCCACTGGCCAGGCTCTTTATTGAGGTGTCTATGGAGCTTTATGCTGCCAGTGTCGGCCTTGCCCCCGCCGTCATCAATCATCCTCGGCTCCAGGGCTGCTATCACTACCCAGACAGCCGGCCAATCACAGCCTTCCAGGAAGCTATAGGCGATGGGAAGAGAAATAGAGGAGAGAAAGGGAAAATAGAGGATCAGTTTGTGTCTGTTGCTGTCAGTCTGATTTGACTGACATTTTTTGCAGAATAGATACATGAAAACAATGGCACTTTGCCTATGTGGTATTTGATTAGGTCGAAAACTGAGTCATGAAAACACATTTATTTCTTATTTCAGCTTAAAGGAGGTTTTTTGGTGTATGAAGCACATGCTGATGGTACTAAAATAGGATTAAAAGAAGGAAGAAAAGTTGAGAAGTACTGCAAAACAACAGTTCCATTAAGCAGAAGAACCATATGTAAAATATACAGAGTAAAAATATTAAATATAATTATGAAATAATTATATTTTAGGTGAAAAGGCCATGTCTAAATCACTCCTACACCAAATTTTTATTTTGTAGTTTCTAAATGTGGATTCTCCAACCTTCCCTTTCCTCTTTAAACTTTGCTTTAAACTCCAGCCAAATATGAGAGTTGCTTCAGTTTTTCACCTTTCACCTTGCAGACCATTAGACATGGACCATTAGACAAAAAAAGATTTTTTTTTTTTTTTTTTTTGCAGCCTTTGTGCATATCTACCAGATATGGAGAAGAATCCTCAGCAAACCACAATGTGTTTAGTGGTTCCCAAAGTTTGGGTCTGGAGCCTACAGTGAGTCATGTAGCACCATCTGAAAGGTTCTAAAAGGATTAACAGAATAATTTTCATTTAAAAAGATTGTTACTAGTATTGTAACAATCTTTGTAATCTTTGTAATAGTCAATAACATCTAAATGCATGAAAACTCAGTTTTTACACAAACACTTCACCTGTGCTGAAATGTCGTAATGCAGTGCAGTCCATTTAGTCCATGTTTGAACTATATTTGGCTCATTTGGACCACTGTGTTCCACCCAGAAATCTAGAGTTTTCATTATGGGCTTCTTGGACAAAACACTGCACTAATAATGACAGTGTCTATATGAAAGAAAAAAAGGAGAAGTAATGATCTGAGAAGAATGAATGTAGCTACTTCTCACCAGAATATCAATGCAGATATTGGTTCTTAAAAGGAAACATTATTGGGGGGGGGGTTTCTTCTGATGATCATCTGACACTTTCTTTTAAACTGCTGCATGTTTGGATCACTGAACTGGAATATTATTGTTGTATGTTTGCAGACTCAGTCATGATTGTGCATGGCCATTCACAGAAAGCCCTGATGGACCAGTGGGTGGGTACAAATGACAACATTTTCCTCCCACAGGCTGAGCTGACAGCTGTGACTTTGGTGTCAATACTGTGACTTTGGTGATAATGTGATGTCTCTACTTTGAGTTCACCTGGGCACTGAACAGATGCTGTCTTTGCTTTGAACTACATCCCATTTATTCCATAATTTTGCATTACCCCACGCAGATTACTGTAATTATGGGTTTATGACTCTGTTTTAATGTGACTTGTTCATATTTTGAATTATTAGATATTTTAGTGTTCTGGTTTTTGTTGAAGCCCATTTCTAAAACTGCAACAACTGTAATTAATACTGTATTTTTTTTATTTATGTTTTATGGATCAAACTTTTTCCAGGATGTTTTGGTCCATTGATCAGTTTGATCTTAAATACTTTTTGTCAGAGGTGATTTACACAGTACCAAGAAAAATGTCTGCCAAAGAGAAACTCAATTCAAAGTATATATATATATATATATATATATATATATATATATATATATATATATATATATATATATATATGACATCAAGTCGAATTCAAAGCAAATAAGCTCCTCACAGAAGTTCTGAGCTGGATGTGTAAAAGTCCACAAATTGATCCAAATAGGACTCAGTTAGTATGTTCTGTTAATATTCAAATCTAGTCATATAGATGACAAGAGCCTCTGAATTGTTTCATCACTGGAAAATAATTACACAGTCTCATTTGGCATTTTTTTATATCTGTACTTCAGTTTGTGGAGGATGATTTAGCACACTGCATCTGCCTGTTGATTTAATAGGAAAGATTGATTGCCTCTGCAGGTAATGTTATTTCAAAAATGAGTAATTCATCAGTCAGTAAAACTTTTGTAGACGTCATGGTGTAATAGTAACCTAACTCTTACTGTAGTGAATATTTGCTTCACCATTCTTCCACATAGTCACAAGCAAATGATTTTCTGGGTTCATTTCCTTTTATTTTCTACTGATCATTCTTCGTTCTTCACCATTTCACTTAATTTGAGTTACTGGATGTTCTGCAATTACAAAATCTGTACCCATGCAAAATGTGACCCATGAATATAATGAAGGTGTGAAATAAATTACTGTTGCTAAAAGATATTTTTTTATGAGTGAGTCATTCAAATCATTTGAGAATTTCTTTCTTGTAATTGAGTGAATGAAACATTCAGTAAAGACAGTTCTTCTGCTTACCAACCTCAACCATTTGCTTTAAATATTTTAAAGTTTAATGGTCAGTGTTTCACAGGTGCACATGTCACAGAGAGGCAGGGACCTGCAGCAGCCAATACACTCTCTCTACCTCGGTTCAGATCATTGTTAGGGATGGAAGAACTAATTTGTGGGGAACTCAGATTTGTTCAAAAAATATTTTGGACAATTTGTATAGCTTTACTCACTCTGTAGATATAAAGTCCCATAGAATACTAACAAAGAGCAAGAATTTAGCTAAGGATCCAATATAGAGTAGAGCATTTGAATCAGGATGGAAACTGTTGGTGTTTTGTGCCCTTTATTAACTGCCTCACTACCTATATTTTTAGACTTTAACTAACAATGCTCAGGATAGAACTTCTCTGGATTATTATTTTGAGGTTTAGGAGCTGAAATAACTTTGAGAACTATTGGCAGAAAGTGGAAAACACATTAGCTACTGCAGTGTTAGAGTTGTAAGTATGAAAGACATCATTTTGGTGGAAACATTTATGAATGATTCATAATAACCTGTAGGTTTGCATTTATGGAAAAGAATATGAAAACATTGCAAACCAATAAAGACAAACCGATTTCAAAAAGAAAGCTAGTCATTGAAGAGTGTTAAACCATACTAAGATTCTGTATAAATAACAGGTTTATTTAAAGAAAAGAAACTCCATAAGAGAGCACAATATATGTTTCCTTAGCAGGCTATCCTCTTGTTCATCAAGTATCACCAGTATGTTGCATTTCTTTTCAAGGCTTAACTTTTTTAATAATGATTTCTTTCTCTTTTCTTCGCTTTCTTTTTGGCCCCCATCTCCGTCTTTCTCTGCAGCCCTGAGCTCTCATCCTGCTCCAGGAGGAATAGGCGGAATCTGATTACAGACCTATTTTACAGCAGACGCCAGGGCGCAATAAAAGGAGAGAGAGCACGGAAACGGGACTCGGCCCATCAATTAGATCTCTATTAGCAGCCAATGCAGACCTCACCTCAGGAAACGCCAGGGCCCTGAAATTAAACAATTCTTCAAGCTCGACAAGCCAGTCAGTTCTGTTATATCTACTGGAAGAGGATGGAGGGGACAGAATCCATACTGAAAATAAGCTATATGGAAACAAGAACATTCCTGTCCAGATAGATAAAACGTGAAAACTAGAAATCATTCTGCTGTTCAGAAACAAATGCAGAGAATGATTATTTATTTTAATAATATATTGGGATGTTGGATATATGGTATCGTGACTAAGTTTACCCCCCTTACATAGGCCTATTGCTTCTGATTTTGTTTATTTTGTCAGTCTTATATATTTCAGATCATCACTAAACTGTTACTATCAAAAGTTTCACAAGAAAGTTCTCAAACCAACATGACTCTACAGGAAAACATAATTCCCCCACTTGTTAGATGTTTAAGGATCTAACAATTTGGTTCAATTTTCCCAGCCACAATTAAGAAATCACATAAATAGAAACTGTCTGACAATATGAAATAGGTTAATAGATCTCAAACAGCAATGCATCATGTCACAATTTAAAGAAATTCAAGTACAGATTAAAAATGGAGTCGAAGACATCCATCAGTGTAGAAATGATTTTTAAACCATTTCTATGACTCAAGGAAACCAAACTGAGAACCATTATTCACACATACAGAAAACATGGAACAGTGGCAACAGAATGCTTACCAAGATTGTTCCAAGAGGACAACAATGACATTTCTGAGGAACCCAGAAAAACATCTGAAGCATTATAGGCCTCCTTTGCTTTAGTTACCACCAAAATTCATGTTTCAACAAAAAGAAGGAGACTGGACAAAAATGACATCCATTGGTGAGTTCCATTTTATAATCACTGCCAACTCTGCCGAAAATATTTCATGGAATGAAAGAACAAGAATCGAACTTTTTGCAAGGTCTGCATCCCATTGCATTAGTTTAAAACTCGCATTTCGAAAAAGAATGTATTCACAGTCAAATATGGTAGTGGCAATGTGCTCCAGGCCTGTTTTGGAGAACTTGCCCAGATTAACATAAATTCTGCTTTCCTCCAAAGAAAATGGTGAAGGAGAATATCTGACCATCAGCCTGTGACCTAAAGATCAAGTCCACTTTGGTATGGAGGACATCAACATGTCCGCTTATGAGTAGCTCCACTCAACAAGATGGCTGTTTTGTTGTTGTTTTTCTGTTGTTTTCTTTTGGTCTGTGTAAGAACTCATAGCCAGTCTGCAATTACTTTACAAAGCTGCTTTTCTTGTAATAAATTAAAGCACAGTTTTAGTGGATGCGAGGGATTAATAATTCCTTACCTTCAATTGAGAATTTTTAAAGTAAAATCTGTCAAAAACAAATTAGAAATAAATCATTAACCAAATTATAAACCAATATAAAGGTATTGCAGTCACTTTTCCTTGTTTCCGCTCCTAGATGCCATTAATCTGCAACTGTTGACCTACTGACCCCAGGCAGGACAAAATGTCAATGCTAGATAATTAGGTGCAACATTTAGGCCATTTGAAAAAACACCTTGAGACATGTCCATATTGAATCATTATTGCTTTTAGGAAAATAAGTACTTTTTTTACTGGGTTGATTTAACTATAGATATTTACGTATTAATGTATGGTAAGTGAACTTTTTCATAGTGTCATGGAAAAATTACAATAAGTTTCACATCTGTCATGTCATATGAAATGTTTATGAACTCTCACCAAAAGAACTATTTGGGTTTCATGTAGAAGGTTGGAAGTTGTTTTCCACAGCTGCGTCAGAACCAGACTATCTCTCCCCTTGTTGTTAATTCTTTATCTTTGGTATAAAACTCATGTATTGTCTCTGCCTGGCAGAGCTTAGCGAGCTTTTCATCCAGACCTGCTACATTTACTAATTGTCCTACAAGCTCACTGTATTTGATACATGGATAAACCTGACTGAGTGATTTTACCTGAATAGTGCTTGGAAATAGATTTTTTTTTCCACTGACAATAGTAATAGGCAATTATGCTTTTGGAATAGGAAGAAGGACTGTGGAGCAGCTTCATGCGTTTATTGTGGGTTGTAATTCAGGTTGTTACTGCCATGGCTCAGTAAGAGGATAGTTAGTTTGTCAATCAGAGTGTTAGTGTAAAAAACGGAAGCGAAAACATTTTGAATGTTGTGTTTTCAGCATAGAATATAAAGTGGCAATATTTCTGCTAAATGATCACTTGGTTTCATTTCCGTGTATTTCCCAGGACAGATTATATGAAGTTCCCAGATTTCCTTGGTTTGGGAAAATGCACTTGCTTTTAGAGCCTAATGTCGGCCTGCTTTTTATTTCTGTCATGATCTGACGCAAGACAACACTTCCCCTCTTTCAACAACCTTAGCCTGTTTCTCAGTGCTGCGGCACGAATTTCTCTATTTGCGCAATCAAAGGATGGCCATTTATCATCGAGAAGGACAGCTTCGTATTTTCTACCTTGCTCTCTCGGTTCCAGCACCAAATTTTAGCATTTTTATGGAAAACCGCAGTCATTTTGATTGATGAAATCCAAAGATGTCCAAAACAATCCGAGAGATCCCCAACCGCGGCGCACCGGCGGGGTGCTCCAGTGTTGTCATTGTTTCTGAGAAAGAAAGGAGCGCGTCCGGAGATCACCAGGGAAAAATCACGATTTTCAGTTCAAAAGGGGCCAGAAAAGCAGCGTTTCTTTACATGCAGTGGGAAAGTTGAGGAAAACCCTTTTTCACTCGAAGACCAAAACAATACTTGCTTTGCTTTTTCCTCTTGATGCATTCAGCTATAATGGCATGCTCTAATAGAAACAGACCAGAATAATGAATCGATCATTTTACTGTGAGAGTCGATGCTATTTGTGTCTGAGTCAGTAGAATGACTGGTGAAACACACACCCCTCCTGCATTTATGCAATTTGTGCACATAAGCTCATTGTGCGCCATGTAGCTGCGCAAAGTAAAATAACGCTGCCCTAAAACCGATTTCCCTGCGCTTTTATTTACTCACTCCTGTCTTGTTTGCGGTGATTTATAACGTCACAAGTAATGTCACCTGTCTGGCCTAATTGCGACCTTCTGTTATTAATACCAGGAGCGTGGCTCCCCTTTGCACCCGTGGAAATAAGCCTATATTGCGTACTTAATACACCGTCACCCAAAGGGAGATTCAATAAATCTCCCTTTAACGGCGTTTCCCCTCAAAACTCCTCCAGGCGAGTGGAGGCCGTGCAAGATTGCGATTGTGAGCCAGTGCTTAGGACCAGCTGCTCCCAGGACAGACAAGCCCTTGTCAATTAGGCGGTGACAAGCAGGTCCTTCAGCTGCCTGCAGGCGCTCCGGCAGCCAGCAGTGTACAGTCCCCGCAATTAGTATCAATTTCTGTCGAGACCTCCGCAGAGCGCGCAGACACGGCTAGGGTAAATGGCCAGACATTGTCCGAATAACAACCGAGAGCCGCGGATGACACCGTGTAATGGGGCTGGTGTTAACCGCACTGCGTGCAAAGGAGGAGGACAAGGAGGAGGAGGAGGAGGAAAGCCAGAGGACGGTCCAAACCCTGCAATTTATGCCACCTTGTTTACAGGAATATGAGGACTTCTACCAACATTTAGCTTGATGATACAAAACCCAGTGCCTGACTTCATTTTAACCAAATTTTGGCGTTTACATATTTTCTTTTTTTCCAGTGATATGGACTCATTTTGTCTGAAATAAAGATGAATAATATTTAATCAGCAGGCCAATCACAATAAATGAGAACAAATGGAAAAGTAATTTTTTTAAGTGCAGCTCATATTCTATATTTTAAGATGTCTATTCAACGAGTTTTAATGACTATGACTTAAGTCAAAATTTTAGATTCAAGAAATTTTGATAATACCAAATAGTTTAAATAAATGCATAATATAGCCAGCTTAGATTACCATCAGTCACTAACGCCCACATATGGGTAAGCCAAAACAGGTCATAAATAATTGGTGTTTTTTTTATAAGCATATTATTGGAAAGTTAGATGGAATGGAAAAGTAAAATAGAACAAGCAGCACAATCTAAAGTGTAGCCTTAGGATTGTGAGGAAAAGTCGTCTGATTAGAATTTTTGAGAAGATGAACATGATTGTGGACTGAAGTCAGTGCATCAAGTCCCACCACACATAAACATGTCCCAGTCAGGATGTGGACTACAACTGTTGCTTTCCTTGTAATAATGCTAAACTAATTTAGTATTAATATATTAATTTAGCATTAAACTAACGCTAAACTAAGGAGAGCAAGGACTGAGAAAATGTACAAAGTTCTCTTTGTAAATTTTGCATTTCACTTGAAAATTAAGAACCCAGAGTCAAGAGAAGTGGAGATTCACAAAATCCAATTTGCCTGAAGTCCAGTGTGAAGTTTGTCCAATCAGTTATTATTTGGAAAACTGTCTCATCTGCTGATGTTGGTCTACAGAAACTTTTTTCAAGTCCAGAGTCATTCATACCAATGAAATTCAAAATACTTTACTGATCCCAAAGTGAAATTAAATATTTAACATTATGAGTGTTAATAGAACACTCAGAATGTTCTATTAAGAAATTTTATTGCATTTCATACTTCACTTGACTGAAAAGATTTATGAGGATACTGATTTTATTTTCTAAAAGTGACAATATCTGGTTCAATGACCTCAATATTCCTGTGCTTGATTGATAGGAAATGGACTTTGTCTACGCGATCTTGTTTTTGCTTTGGAAGAATTTGAAAATGACTTTTAAACATTTACCGATGCAGAGATTTTCTCAGAAGACACAGACTTTTTATGCTTTATTTAATTAGTATTTATAACAGCACATGAGTTTTAACTCTTTTCGTAGTCCAGACCTCCACTTTTTGGTCCAGTGAGCAAATGCATGTCAGTCCAGCTCTCTCACAATTCTGACAGTCCTTAGAAGGATGGCTCACCAAGCTTCTTTTGTAAATGGTGTCACTGCAAGCAGCTGGTGGTGGCATTCCCGGGCCTTGGACGTTGCCCTTTGGCCCCTGGGGGGGATGGACTCCGGCCAGGGCGGTCCAGGAGTCTTCGCAGTGCCATGATAGCTCAGGTCAGTGGGGCCAAGTCTCCAGCAGGAGAAGCTGGTGCAAAGTAGACGAACAAAAACCCCAGAGCTCACCAGGCCAGTGGGATCATTAGTATTAGCGTTTGTTTAACTAATTAGCAAGCTGGGCTGCCAGAGGGAGTCTTGTATAGGCAACATGGACGTCATATATAGCAAAGGTGTATAGACATCCGTCACTCTCTGTCTGTGGAGGGGAGGGTAGTAGAACATGACTGAAGTGTTTAGTGCCTCAAGGATCAACTGCTGCCTCCTTAAAAACCTCAAAGTCATCTGGTTTTCTTCAAATGACTTCAGAAGTTCATGAACACTGAGATGTTATTTTCAAGGAAGATTATTGTGCAGGGTTCAGAGTACAGGATGGGGACAGGGCAGCTCACTGAAGTTCAAGAACAGTGCAAACAGCACATGCCAACAGAAGGAGCCACAGAGTATTGAGCAGCAGAAGGAGCCTGCGGGAGGGAAGCTGCGGCTCCCGCCTTAAATATGGGAAAGTTTGGGGAACAGGGTCAATGGGTCAAGAAAAGTCAACAAGAGAGCAGTCTTGATGACAGAAGGAATTTAATATCAAAAATACATAAATCTTCAAGTGAGGGCAGGCGCATAATGGGCACAATGGAAGCGAGTGTTAGAGTCAACACAGTTTTGTTGTTGCCAATTAAATAGATCAGGCCAAGTTGTTAACATTTAACACAAAACGTTGGCACTAGAATAGAGGTTGGGTGGGACTGAAAGGGGTTTCCTGGACGAAGATGGGCTGACAAGGCACACAGTGTGGCAACACGTCTGGCGCCACTGCATGCAGTTTTGCAGCTAAGTGGGAGTCACACTTTTAAAACTGAAATCAAAGGTTCAGTTTCAGTTAATTTTCTTACTTAAATTTTCAACTACTTAAAAAATCTGTTGATTTAGTTGGATGTGGGCCCCTTGGTGCCCACAGCAGTTTTGTTTTACAATTGGAAAGAACTGTAGGATGATAACTGAATAAATGCAGGTTTTTCTAACACCAGCATATATATATATATATATATATATATATATATATATATATATATATATATATATATATATATATATATATATATATATATATATATATATATATATATCAAATGCCTATTTAAAACCTTTTTGGGCCCCTCTTAAAACATTTGATTATTGATTTTAAAATGACTCCAATTCAGTCTACCATCTATATATTGCCATTTTATCCATTACTTATTCTATTTTATACTTGAAGGCAAATAATTTCATACTTATGTACAGATACAATACTTTTGGGGCTATAAATTATAAACTTAAATTTCATATGTAATTTAGTTTACAGCTATATTATTACCAAAAAACGTTTTTTACTCGCTATTCTAATGTATTTTGGTTTTAAACCCTTTTTGGTCAGCCTTCTGTTGATGAGATGGGAGATTAGGACATCTGATCAAACCAAAGCCACAAAGACAGCCATTTTTTCTCTAAATCAGCTGCATGTTCAATGCAGAACATCCTGTGGAGGATGACACTGTTTCCACTCAAAGTCAGGTACAAATGAGCTATGGTAGTGATGGCAAATGTCACCACTGAATTGGATTCTCCCTTTGGATGCTCTTTGGGTGACTTTAGTAGCATCCAAAGAGCAAGTTTAATAGCACATGAACTTTTCAGCGCACAAATTTTGCGCAGTTTGTATAACAGCTGCACACACGCAGAGTCCAGAATCAGAGTGTCATTACATTGATGTCCTTCGTCTTGGACAATGTGGAAATTAATCTTCCCATAGTGCAGCAAATAGACCCGCATTTGTCTGCACATCCCCTCTGACTGCTGCGCCACACTGGCCGCAGCGCTGAGAACTCTGGTTGACCTTCGCCCTCGGCCCCGTGAAACCCTGCAAGTCCCCCAGCAGTTGCAAACAACTCTGAATTCCATAATTCTTCACCAAAAGGCATTATTAGGGGAAAATCCTTCCTTTTTGACAATTTAATAGTGCAAACTAATCATCTGGTTGACATGAGCCATTCGTCTTGGTACAGGCAGACAAAGACAAGGCTTTTTCCATAGGTTCGTCTGGATCCCGCAGTCAGACCGGCCTCTATTTTCAGATCAAGTGCACAATAAAAGCATTGTGACGCCTTAATGGTTATGTTTGTGAAGCCACCCAAAACCCAGTGTATTAAATGCATTTTTTTAAACCAAGAATGAAAAATAGGCAAACACGTACAGATGGCTGCAGAAGTGAGAATAAACAGCAGGATGCTGCAAAAACTTTGGATGCTTGAAGCAATCACAACCTGAAATAAAGACGTGAGGATTAAAAACTGGGCGCTGCGGAATTGCTTAAACGCCTCAAGTTATGAATTCGTTTCTGAATCAATTTAACGGTGCAGGCATTTTCCAAACATCCTCTTGCGGGAGTAACAAGACAGGGAAATTGATCCGGTGAGACCTCACCTCTCGGTGCGCCTCAATAAAAGAGACATCAGCCTCTCCCGACGACTGTATAATTTTTAATATATATGCAATAAATGTTCAATTTGTTTCCAGAAATGACGGGAAATAATAACGTCAAAATTTAAAGTCATTCATTACAGCCAAACAATGCTCAGGCATAGGTGCTCCAACACAGAGAGCCTTGATTAATTCACATTTAGATTGTGGTTGATAAAGCAATAACGTTATCCTTCTGGCAAACCAACAGTGGCGGTGTCTTAAATTTAAGATATACATATAGGCTACTCATATAATTGAAAAGCTAATGGATTTGTTTTAAAGCCCTACATGTTGTGGTGATCTTCAGGTGGCCTTTTGCTTCTTCAAGCATGAATATTTATGTGAATTAATATTTGCCAATAGAAATTAAATAAGTTTCACACTAAGTGAGAATCCATACATTTCTCAAAATTCTATCACTTTTTAGAACTGCAACTGCAATGTAAACAGGTTTTATTTTACCTCAACACAACAGGTATTACGTGGCAATTTATGAACTTTTAATCAAATTAAAGTGTAAAAGAACTGCACCCTCAACAGTTCGTAAACAACTGTATGTTTGAAAATATTCAAGCCAGAGTACAATAAGACATTTTGAAGGTCATTAAACATTAGCAATTTATAATTGAGTACAATAAGTCTGGAAATGCAACATTCAGTAAAAGTTAAATTCAGCATCCAACAGTAGAGGTACGTTAAATTTAAATTTCCTTCAGCTACAGATCTATCTCCAAAAGCCCATTGGGTTTATTCTTCAGGAAGGTTGAGAACCTTTACAGTTAAACCCAAAGAATATTTTAAATTCTAATAAAACGTTACTTACTCATTAAATTATTTCTTTTGGGAGAAAATTTCATTTCTTAAGTACAAATCTACATCTTTTTTACTTTACATCTTGCAATTCTGTGATCCTACACTATAAAACTGACATTTTGGAAGTATTAAATATTACCCATTAATTTTTTTAGATTTTTAATGAAGTTACTGAATTATAAAAGTATGTTCACCATTGTCCGTGTTTGGTAATAAATCCCACTTAAACATTAGTTAACGTTGGTTCAATCAACCATTAATTACGTTTTTCCAGAGTGTTCACACAAGTTGTTTTCAAAATTCTTATATGTAACTTGCATAATATTTTCAGTTTGCATCCTGATTTTACAATTTGAACACATTGCTACTGTTAAAGTCCAGCTTAACAGCTAACTTTGTTTCTTACCCTGTCATTAAACAAGTTTAATGCCATCAAACAGATTTGAAAAGTTAATTATTGTTTCTGTATATTTTTTACATAAAATTTTTTGCATTAGAGAAAAAATCAGTTGAATAAATTAATCTTCATTCAGATAAAGTTTTAAAAACTTGCTTGTATGGATTGTTTAGCTGTTTTATGGACATACTGTAACTCCTCAGACATACTTCTCACCCAAATGAAATACCACATCATTATTATATGTTATTTTATGTTTGTTTCATCAACTTGTTTACCCAAATGTGTGGGTAAGGCTTGTTGAAAAATAGAGTAAATATGTTAGAATTTAAACATTATTGTACAATATAACATATGTGATTTAAACCTGTTATAATTTGAACTCTTTTCAGATTTCAGTTTTGTATGTGGGATAATTGAACTTTTTTATTACAAATGCGAAGAATTAACAATTTGTAAATTTGATATAACAATTTATTTTAAAATGGTTGAATTTAGGTTGAAATCAAATGGTATTAATTGCGTCAATTTTTAAGAAGTTCTTTGATGCTTGAAACAAGAACAAAGACGATCAAAGGAGAGTTGTGAACCTTTTGTTGATGCCAAATAAAAAGAAAACTTTTTTCACGCATTCATTTCTGTTTGAAATCTTCTGCTGGATTTGATCTTTAACAGTAAGTTGGAGCTGTCCCTTCAGGACCATGAGTATATTTTCAGTCTGAAGGTACAGACAAGGATATTTCGGGTCTGGGATCACTGTAGATCTCGACATAAAGTGCATTAGTGTGCCTGATCCCTCTCAAACCATATGATTAATTCACTCCCATTGAAACCCGACCGAGCAAGGAGTGGAAGGACGTGACCAATGACATAATAGGTTCTGTCAAACAGCCCAGCAAAACGCCCAGACCATTTGTGGTGACAATCCTGATCCCATCAGTTCCATTATGGGTCCCTATTCAAGTCGCAAACAAACATAGCTTTAGTACGCAAAAAGGGGAAAAATAGTGCTTTTAGGCGGAGTCCCCTTTCTCCGTGTGTCAGGCTGCTCAGGGGATCGGGGAGGCCATCAGATATCAACTGATTAATCACGAAACAATGAGCTGTTCTCAGAAGAAAACCAACATCAGCCGACACATCCCGTCTGTTTAATCTAGAGTAGACTGACAATATGATTTCACATAGTAGTAAAACACACTTTCTTCTTTAAATATTTTAATTGTATCTTCACCGTTCCTTCATGTTGCCTTGGTGATTTTCTTTTTAAATTACTTAATTCTTTTATTTATGTATTTATTATTATTATTATTATTATTATTATTATTATTATTATTATTATTATTATTATTATTATTATTATTATTGTTGTTGTTGTTGTTATTATTATCATTATTATTATTGTTATTGTTATTTTGCAGAAGGAAATTTGTGTATAAGATGCCAGATTTCCCATGCACTGTGATATTTTCCGAGATGTAATAAAAAAGACGATCTGAAGAAGAAAAGTGAAAGTATTTAAAGAACTTGAGCCAGTAAAAAAAAATACTTCAATGAAAACGTTTTCTTTGTGGCAAACTGGAAGATTCCTGCAAGTCCTTCATGGCATGCGCCGAAGCAGGACGTTGAATTCTGATGTATTTATGAATATAAGCTAAACAGCAACAAGATGTTTTGGATAATGACCAGCATTTTATTAGATTAGTCACAGTTATTTGTTTGTTTATTTGTTTATGCAGTTGCAATGTTTTTAATTAAAAATAAACGAAGTGTAAGTCATTTTACTATAAACATAATAATTCTATAAGATACTTTCTGACTTGGTATTTTTGGGTGGTTATACGAACCATACGTTCAAAAACAGACGCGTAATTGTCAAACTTCAAACTACTTGTATAGTTTTGCTGCGAAAGTATTTTAAAAATTTTAGGACATTTTTATGTATGTACCTTAAATTGTCTATGTTAAAAAAGTAACATAGACAGTCGATTTTTATGTCGACTCAAATTAAATATAAAATAATCCCTCAAACCGGAACGCGCCTTGATATTCTTCATTACACCATGATATAAGTGAACACAGAAAGGCATCACTGACGGCGCAACAAAGAGGAAATAGAGTAGAAAGATCTGCTGCTGACCCGCCTTGTTTTTTCGGGGAAAATTCACCGTGTCCTTCCTCTCATCCCCATCAAACTCACGCTCTTGTCCCCATTTTCACCTCCCTCCACGCCCTGTTTGTTTTTGGCTGAATTCCTCGAGGATCTGAGTTCCCGACACGGTTTATTTCTTCCTGAGGTCTTTCCCTTTCGTTCTTTCAATTTCCCTACTTAAGCTAAATGATTGAAGCTTTTAAGGAAAAGCTCAAAGAAAGAAAAAAAAGCTGAGATTTATTTTTCTTTTTTGCGTGTTGTCGGTGTGGGAATGCGTAAAAAAGCTTCTGTAAACAAAGACTTTTAAAAAAAACGAATGATTATTTAAAATACCAATGTAAAAGTTAAATTAAATATGTACGATTGAATTATCAATTTTACAATGTCTGTTTTCTACATTTAATCATTTTTATTAAATTACTTTTTCTATTGAACATATTCTATTAAACAGTGTCATTATTTTATGGAGCCACATCGAATGTATTAAATTATATGAACATTTAGAGCTTTTGTCCTTTCATCTCTAAACATCTCTCTATTAGGTAGGCTGAAATCACATTTTATTCGTTCCGTGTTTGTAAACAAATAGGCAAAGCTCACCAATAGATTTTTCTAAAATTTTTTAAAAAGTCCTGTGGTCAAATTTATTAATCGCGAATATAACTATTTATGAATAAATTGTGCATATTTACACATTTAGATCATTATAAGTCATCGGATCTATTTCTTCAGCACTTCAAAGATGTGAGACTTTTCAAAATATAGTATTAAACTATATAAATATAGATTCTTTAATTATTTAAATGTCGTAATGCTTCCGCATGGTTAATCGGTTTGCGGCGTATTCCTCAGTTTTCCCTATGGAGCAGCGCCAAATTAAAACTCGGCCAGAAAATATCTCATTTAAATTCTCACCTTGAGCTCTCTGGTGACTGTTAGCGGTCCGAAAGGCGCTGACGCTTTCGAAATCCAGCAGGCTGTATAATAATATTTGAGATCTATTTTGCTACAGCGTAGTGTGGTCTTTGATGCCCAAACATTTAGAGGAAATTTTAAAGAGAAAAGTGTTTCGCAGCAGGCAAGCAGAATCATCAATTAAACATAGAAAATGCATGCAAAGCAGGTCGGGCGCCGCAGCTTTACTTACTCTGTGCGCTGTGCTGAGCTGAGTCTCCGCTGTTTAATTACAACCCCTAATTTTTCCAATCGGAGATAGTGTCAAAAACCTGCGACTATTTCTCAGAGATTCCCTTTAACAAGTGGAAACTTAGTGTCCTCCTGCACCATTTTATACATGATGAGCCGGCAGTAATGGGATTATTAAACAAAAACGTTTCAGGCGCTGGCGTTAACCTTTTTTAATGCCTAATTAGGTTTTGCAAAGAAATAATTAGATTCTACAGTGCTTACACTGCCTATATTTTCAAATGGCATCTGCAGCAAACACATCATCCTGCGACGCTACTGCCAATAATCTTCGGGTGTATGCCCCTCAGAATCGGCCAGATGTAAGATTTTAAACATGTTTCAACCAAATAAAAACACTAAAAGCTAACATAATTCTCCTGGACGGCTACAGGCCGAGATGCTGCAGGGTCATAGTTTGGGCGACTGCGCCCCCTGGTGGTTTTAAAATGTATGGTAATAAACGCAACTGCAGGAGGTCTGAAAAAGACGAGTAAACATATACAAAAGCTTTACCAAGTAGGTGATTGTATTGTTTGGTGATAATGATGGAGTAGGAAATCCTTTATAGTGGGAACATGGTTTTGGAATAGCATGGAGTAGAAGTAAGCTGAAGTGGGGGTGGGGATTTGGCGCAGGCGTACTCTGGAGAGTGCGATAAACGTCATGCGCACGAACTGTAGCTTTGCACCAAAATCATCACAGTGCGAAACATTGCCTTCAATATTTTATCTCCACAATGACATGTTCCCAAAACCCTTTCAGTTTCCATTCACTCACTAGAATTTTGAATTAATTTTAAGCTTTTAAAAATGCATCAAAACAGTTTTTAGGGTGAAATACGAGAATTTCTATTAATTTTTAAAACAATCATTGTGTGAATAGGTGTAAATTAAATGCAAGTTTAATTGCATTTAATTTAATGGGAGAAATTAATGCATGAAATTAATTAAAGTCATCATAATTAACGGAAATGTTGGCTTCGAAACATCAGTATTTGATTAATTAATATATATAATGTGTTCTACTCAGTGACTTACAGAAATTTTTCAATAATATTTTAATTTATTGAATGGTACTAGCTACATTGGACATACTTTTTAGTATACCGACATAAGTGTAAAAAACGAAAGCGTGAGTACAGTTTTTTAACTTAATAATAAAATAATATTTAGATATTCTTTAGGTAATATAATGATTTTTATTTTGAAGATGAACCGGTACTATTAACTCTGTGATGACGTTGACTCATAATAGAGTTCACCACCAGAGGGCAATGTTCTGTGAATTAACAAAATTACCTACGCGAGACTGAAATATCGCGAGATTTGGCTCTGCTGTATCATTTCAGAAGGTCAGCTGATCATTTACTACACACAGGAGTGACAAGTGTAGATCTGCATGACACGGAAATATTCGACGCTGTGACCGGCTTTACTAGTTCCACATGTAAGATCGAAAATATATCTTTAAGCTTTATCCAAACATGTTTGAACATCCCGGGCAGTTTAAAAATATTCTGTAGTCAGAGTAACGTGACTGCCTGTGGTAAGTTGGTGCTAGGTGCTTAGCATTAGCTGAAACCTTACAACGAAGCCAACGGAATATTCTAGACCATCTTCTGCTAACGTTAGCTACAGATGATAAATAGGTATTTACTGTTGGCAGACTTTATTTTTAGAAACCCCAACGTGGTGTATTTTTGTGCTTGTTTTATTCATACCTTTACTACTGAAACTATTTAAAGGCATGTCGGCCGGTTAGCTAGATTGATAGCTCATCCACAGGGCATATCAAACGCAATTAGCAGTGATTAGTTCTTATAAATGTCCTGGTGATTACCACGAATAGCCTTTCCTTTCAGTGTGCTCCCCAGATATGTGTGTGTGTGTGTGTGCGCATTTTTACATGCTGTCACATTTAATTTGATTATATTTAACAGTTTGTAAAATAAGTGGCCTGCTGTGATGTGCAATGATCGATAATTTTAAGAATACAAAAGCGACATCTATGATAATTTAAAATATGAGCTCAATAAAAAATGGTAATTAATAATTCTCACATGATGTAATAATTCTCACATGATGTAACGGTTTGACTCCAAGGAATATATTTAATTTTTTATTTATTTTTTTTTTCAATAGAGCAACCTTACACTGAAATATGGCAGACAATAACCAGGCAAACCCTCCTCCCCAGCTGGGGCCTGTGGTGAGTTGGTTGGTTCTAATCTCTCTCTCTCTCTCTCTCTTTTTGCCATTTCAAAATTAAGATCATTACGTAAATTACACTGAAAACACAGAAGTATTTTGACCAAAGTAAGAAAAGATTGTTTTAACTCTTAAATACGTTTTAGGTCTTGTTATAAAATGTCAAAACAATTGATTAATGCCTTCTCTGATTGTAATACTTGTCAGTGAATTAACCTGTAATAGTACTTTTATTCAGTCAAAAAGTGATATTTGCTGCTGTACAATATGATATTCTGCCTTAAAGCAAATGTACATTCAGCTGTCTTCTGTTCTAGATGAAACTTTTGTGCGATTACAAAACATGCTGTCTTAGATCAAATTGGCTGTTTGTTATGTATAGATACAGATTATTGGGTTGATTTGAAATAAAAAAAAAACATGGTGACCTGCCCATCTGCAGGTAAATAAAACAGTATTGTTGAACTAAATTTTGCCTGGTCCATCTTGCTGAAAGAAATGGTTTACTCCTCCTGTCATTGGACATCTATTGCAGATCCAAGTTAGATGTTGGTTAAAGTTAGTGACTTAATTATGGAGAGTAAAAAGAAGCTTTTCCCTATTACTGTTCTTCTTTTGAAGTTTAATTTTAATTGTCATGGATCATTTCCTTTTCCTTAAGTGTCTTTGTAATAATCAAATGCTGAAAGACCTATTGAAAGAAGCTTTTGGTAGAAATGTACTTTAAAGAAATCCACCCTCAGAATAAGCAAACCACTTCTATAGCAGAGCCACAACTGCACAAAATATGATCATTAAAATGGATACATGCACATGTACTGACGCATGTAAGGAGCTAGTCTTATGAACAGATTATTGGCCAATTAATACATTCTGGTAAGTGACATGGTGATTATGATAAATCCCTAAAGCTGGGGATGATTAAAAACTGAACCCTGTAACAATGTAAACTGTTCATAAGTTCTTCTGATTTTTGCTTTATATCCTTTTTTTTAAAGTTGTACTTTCTTGAACAATGACAATAAAGGGATTCTTACTCTTTTGACATTAATTCATCTTACTTTGAATTAATTCATCTTACTGAGGTGATCACATTCAGTAATCATCTCAGACGTGTGTTTATTTTAAAGCCATTCATATGTTTTTTCCCCACAGCAATTCTTAATGAGCAGTAAGCTGGAAACAGCGATGTGGCTTTCCCGTCTCTTCACAGTCTACTGCTCTGTAATGTTTATTCTGCCAATTCTGGGGTGAGTTCACCTTGTCGCTTTATATCACAGTTCAGCAGTTAGCATCACTAAAACACCTTTCTGTGTCTTTTTGGGATTTCAGGCCTCACGCAGCAGCAAACTTTTATCAAAGAGCCTTGTTAGCTAATGCCCTCACCAGCGCGCTCCGTTTACACCAGAGACTTCCACGCTTTCAGCTCAGCAGAGCATTTTTGGCCCAAGCTCTGCAAGAGGACAGCTGTCATTATCTCCTGTACTCTCTAATCCTGGTCAACTCTTTCCCCATCACAAGTATCCTTCACTTCGCATGGTTTTCATGTCAGGTTTCCAGGAATATCATGTTCTTTGATTGTTAGATTTTTAATAATAATTGCCATGAGTTGTTCATTTTGCATTAATCTAAGCCATTTTAGCATATCACATCACTATATTTATTACATTTATTAACATTCCTGAGTTATCTGAGGAGCTTTAGTTTGGTCCTTAACTTTGTGTTCAGTGAGCATCTTCCCAGTTTTCTTCTTTTCGTTACTTCATGCAACCACCTACACAAAGAAAGTTCTTGATGTGAGTATATATTATTAATCGACTGCATCTAATATGACTAAAGAATGTTTTTTCCAAACACACTAGAATGCTGAAATGGGCTATTGGAAGCAGTAAAATTGAGTTTCTTCTGTCTGGAGATGCAAATTTCACAAAAGGTCTAATACAAAGTAATAATTAGAATTGTGATTGGTTTTGTATTAACTAAAGGTAAACTCTGTGACCAAATAATAGCAATTTGTTGCACAGCTTTGTCAACAGTGCTTGACTTTTGTTTCTTATAACTACAGTCTATGGGTCCAGGCAGCCTGATGTTCATCAGAAACCTCCTCGACCGACTAGCGGCCAATCAACAGAATATCATGAAGTTTATTGCTTGCAATGAAATCTTCTTAATGCCGGCTACTATTTTCATGCTCTTCAGGTATGTTTCCAACTTAACTGATATTATTGTTGCCATAAGACAAAGCAAATCCTGATCTTAGACATATGTATAAATATTTCATGTAATATGTCAAACTGTATCACATTATACCAGGTTCCTGTTGTTTATGATTGTAGTTTAGGTAGGAAATGCACTGATGTGCAAGATATTTATGGTTTATTTATGAGTCCATTCAGATTTTGAGTTTAAGACAATTATATTCACAAATTTCAATCACACATAACATATGTATGATTGAAATCTTTTTTTGTAAAGTTTCTCAAAACAAGGAGGAACAATTCATGTAACATTATGAATTGATGTTACATGTTGTTTGAGTTTTATGACCTGCTGGTTTTGAATTTAGATCTTCTTGAAGGCAGCTGTAACTGACTGCATGTTGCTGGAGTCAAAGAGTTTCAAACAAAAATATTCCTCTGTGCTCTCGCAGAGGAATATTTTTGTTTTGTCAGTGCATAAGAGTGTGATTTGTCACAAAGCTGCATACAGCAACTGCATTTATTCAGATTCTGAAATTTTTTGATATTAATTTGTATTCTCAAGGAACCAACAGTGGTTGAAATAGTACAAGTAACAATCCTGACAACAGTCGCTTTTGGAGGTTCTTAGATATCATTAGGTAGAATTTACTGTAAAAATAAATCAAAATTCTTACCACAGTAAGACACCCATATCTTATCACAGTAAGGTATTTTTCAAAATAAGTGTCACAATAAACCCTAATGTACTTGTATAAAACTTGTGACTGAAGTTAATTGTGTCTTTAACAGTGGTCAGGGAAGCTTGTTGCTGCCTTTTATCTACTACCGCTTCCTCACGCTGCGCTACACATCCAGAAGAAACCCTTACTGCCGGTAAGGTGTTAAATATTATAGTATACATCAAAATAAAGATCAAAATGTGTTTTTTTTTCATGTGAATCTGGTGAATTTATTTCTGCTAGCTCCCATAGGTTATGGATAAATGTCAATTTTATTTCCTCTTTCTTACCAAAACTTTTTAACTATGCAAATAGCCTTTATGCATATTGTCCAACAGTTCATACAATGAGTGTTTGTTTTAAATTCAGTATTGGATTATTCCTTCTCTGCATATAGTTTGTGTGATTCTAAACATATATATGGTGGGTAGGCCTGTCACGATAGCAAATTTTGCTGAGCAATTAATTGTCTCAAAAAACTATTGTGATAGACGATAGTATTGTTTGAAGACCTTTGCACACTGATTTAATGGAAATGACATAATAATTCATGCGATTTCCTGCCAAAGATAGATGCACTTTATTTTCAAAAGAACACTCAACATTGGAACTGATAAACAAAACAACCAAAAACAAAAATAAAATGGATTCTCAGTCTCCATTAACAAAAATGTACTTGAATAAAAACACCAAAGTGTAAATAAATACTGCATTCAACCAAAAGAGTGCAGATTATGAAGTCTCTATACCATATTGCCAGTCAGTAATCATTAGATTTAAATAAAGATGGGCACATCGACTACCTGATGCAATAGTTAACACTACACTTTAGTTTACACCTACATTTTCTCTTTAGGACAATCTTAGAACTTTGATCGTTCTAATGATTTTCATTCAGTCAGGACGTTACGCTGACATTAGAGCCACATGCACTGCAGGCAGATTGTAGTAAAACATTGATTAATGCCTGGTTTTAAAATGAGTTCACTGGACTTGTAGCCATTATTTTGTGCGCATTGTTGGACACCACACGGCACGATGGAACCCGATCGAACCGTTATACCTAGTATTTCTGTCGGCTAATGTGTGGTCTCTCAGGTTTTGAAAATGGGCCGACAATCGACCGACAGCTCTAAGATCCTATAGTGTGTCCTGGGCATTACAGTAAGGAAATGAGGGAGGGAGGATCAGTGGAGAGCAGCGGAATTGAGCCTTTTTTCATTCAGTGTCATCAACAGAAAGAGAAAAAGGCCGGAAGAGACGATAAAGGCGATAATTAAAATTACGTCGATAGTTTTAATTTATCGTACGATTAATTGATTTATCGTTTATCGCGACAGGCCAAATGGTGGGAATTAAATATTTAGAAATATTTTATAGGTGACATAACAAACTATCAACAACAGTGAGTGTTTTCTTTTAACTTTTTTAAGTCTGTCACATTATTATGACTCTGTCTTTATAAAACTTTGCTTCACATTATTTAGGTTTTCTGAGCACAACTCTCTTTAGGTTCCACCTCAGCATTTTACAACAAGTTGCAGCAAATTGATTAAGTATTTTCTAAGGGTTTTAGGTAGATTTGCAGGTGCATTGGAAATCACTGTCCAGTTAATGACCCAGTTTAGTGAATGTTTGTGCTGATGGCGACACATTAGTATCTAGAATACTTTGAGATGGATTGAAATTCTTGGTCAACTCAGTTATTGCCAGGTGGCCAGGTAAAAAAAAAAAAAGGCTGAATTACCAAATCTCTGTCACCACATTTATAGCAGGAAAACACAATATTTTTTGGATGGTGTCTAAGTTGCTTTGAAATGTAAATAAATATACCACCAACATCAACTAAGGAGGAATGTTGAGTCATTTGTTTTTCTGTAGTGACACATTTCAGATTTATTATTCTAACACGGTTTTCCCTCTGTAGCACCTTGTTCACTGAGCTACGAATTCTTCTGGAGCACTTCATCATGAAGCCTTCTTGTCCCGCTTTTTTGAGGAGGATGTGCCTCAGCAGCATCGCCTTTATCAGCCGCCTCGCTCCCACAGGGGTCTGATTAGACTACACAGATGTTGTTCCGTTTTAGTTTTTCAGCCATTTGCGATGTGACTTAAAATTATGAAGGGGACAGACATTGCCATCAGTGGAAGAAACCTTTTTTTGAATGTCAACTTTACTGTCTGACCTCCCTTTTTTACCTGTATATTGAAGACAAGCCTGTAAAGCACTGAAATCTGATAGTGATATTTCTGTTTATGTTGGCTGATCAGAGGACAGCAGATATCAGCTGCACTCTGCATGTTTTGGCAGGTTTATTTTCTTTCATGTCATTATTTATTCATAAAAATGTTTATTCTGTGATGAAACAATAACATTTTAAGATTATAGAGACTTGAAGCATGAATATGTTTTTATTAAAGAAATGTTTTTTGTCAATAATTATGAAATGTCTGAATGCCTCACCTTCAACATTTTCCTTCTATATCGTCAAATAAGTTTCATTAACATCGATAATTATTTTACTAGGCTGTTTGATGGATGTGTAGCTGAGAAGATATCTGCTGTATTTTTAAGAATATTTTATGGTACCACAGTTTTTGCTGTCAGACTGATGTATGATATAATTTGCACAATGCATGTCATCCTTACATTGTTTCTCAATTTTTATCACAGCTCTGAACTTTTTTAACTCAATGATGTTGCAGTAGGTTTCCTCCTCAATGCCTGTTTTTCTTTACATTTTATGTGCTTCTATACTTAGGGAGACACCACATTTTTATGACAAGAATAAAGTTATCTCTTAAAAAATCTAAAATATTAACTATTTTGAATTGCATTAACTTCTCAACTTAATGACTAAGAGATTTTAATCAGTGATTAAAACACACTGCATTTCTTATTCTAAGAGTTTCTATACATAGGATATGCAATTTGTTTATCCAGTAAGTTTGTTTTCCATCTGCTGGCAAATGAAATATACATCCAAGATTTTTGTCAGCAGAGGGCAGCAAAAATATCTTTCTAAATTTCCTCTTATCCCCGAATTTGAACATTTATCTCTTAATATAAAGCAACGAGGCTTCGATGTCCCCAAATTATGTATCCAAACTATCTTGATTTTCATATGAAATTAATTTCTTAGTTTTCTTGGATTTGAAAAGAGAACTTCGGGCGACTCAGCAGCAGTCAAGAGTTTTCTGTCCTCATGTCAAAAAAGTTCAAATTAAAAATAACTTAGATTAGACTGTTCAATTTTAACTTATGTTGTAAAGTTATTCTGCCCTGCGACAGACTGGCGACCTGTCCAGGGTGAACCCCGCCTCTCGCCCGGGACGCAGCTGGAGATTGGCACCAGCAACCCCTCCCAACCCCATTAGGGAAGAAGGGTGTTCAGATAATGGATGGATGGATGGATGTAAAGTTATTCAACGTCCATATGATTAAGGTGTTGATGCTACGGAACACCTGCGGTGACGTGTAAAAGCTGGATTCAAACGTAAGGAGATTGCAGCCAATCAGCATTCGGCGTAAATCTCCTCTCTCTGCTTTTATCCAATGAAATCGTAGCTTGGAGAAAGGCAGTCAATGTTGCCGTGGCAACGAGAGTTTGATTATACAGTTCGCTGTGGAAGATTTATCTTAAATTTTTGTCGTTAGACGGGGCCTAATCTCACATTTATCGCAAACAGAGATAATGTTTATCGTCGGTTGTTTTATGTTGTTCACTCGGTGTCTTTATAGTTAGTTTGTGCTCACTGACGGAGACAGATGGCGGCACATTTAATCGTGTTAATCAATTAGCTTGCTAGCTAACGTTAGCACGTCGAGCTAATCTCGTCGCTGAAAGTAATCCCATCCTTGAATGGCTACTTCGTTCTCTTGTTATTCATCTTGAAAGAAGCAATCTGAACAACCTTTTGGAATCAAGCAGACAGTTTTCTTGATCGAAAAACATAGCTGGGATATTATCTAAAAGACTTTTAAATTTAAAGAAGATGGACCTCCACCTACATAGACTCGATTATACTCAGGTAACACCATTTAATAGTCGCTGTTTTTGCCTTGCTAGGTTTAGAGTAGTTTTAGTTGCTGCTGAACTAAAATTAATCAATGTTATGTTACATGTCTGCTCTAGGTTGGTGTGACATCCCAGAAAACTATGAGGTTACTTCCAGCGTTGGGAAAAAAATCAACCCAAAAGGTATTATTACCGAAAACCACTGCCACATGTAATTAGAAACCTTTAAAAAACAGTTTCCCTTTAAATGTGACCAAGTTTTAATACATTTAGTTAGTTAAATTTATGTAATAGAAAGTAACAATAATAATATAAGATTTATTTGTACTTTGGCAGTTTTCTTACTTTCGGTCTGTGGATTTTGTAAGTCAAGTTGTGTCTTCTGTGAATAAAAGTGACACTGATCTCTTTAAGATGTTGTTTCCATGTGTAAACTATTAATACATAGAAGTAATTAACATGACCCCTTATTACTTGAAGAAAATAAATTCCATAAGGAGTAAGAAAAATGCAGCACACCTAACACGCGACCTGAAACATGCGTTATAACGTTTGAGGTTAACAAATATGACAGGTTTTCTGATAAACGTCCCTTTTCTAACCACCTCTAGTCTTTTCTGGTCTGACATATTTGCTATTTTTAATAGACTTATCTAAGGTAATATGAACAAATTATGTTTTTGTTGGACAGGCTACTTGTAACAGACTCTGAAGATTCAAGTTTTATGTAAATGATGGACCCATCCGTCTTGATTTTAGCCAAATTTTATGTCTGAACCATTTTTCGAATCACACAAAGAAGGAGAATGACTTCAGTTATTTTATATATATATCTTCTGTTTATGCAGAAGAGAAAGACATAGTTCAATTAGTGTAAATATGCATTGTATCAATCTGTGCACCTTCACTGGGAATGGTTCATCTGAAGGACAGCCTGGGGGAGGAATTTATCTCTGACAGCGCTCTGTTACACTGTCCTTAGTCCCGGATGTGTGGGCTCTTCTTAGGTAAACGTTAAGTGACTTGATTAACAAATTCTCCCAAACAAAAATATTTTTTATTATGCCGTTTTATGCTTTCTATCAACTGTAGTAGCCTCTGAAATGTGCTAAATGGACCTCAGCTCAACATTTATTCAGTCTTTACAACTGAAAATTTGGTTTGTTGAGATGGACTCAAATAAAAGAGTTCATGTTTTCGGTCTGGTTGGTGTCTTGTTCTTTTTCAGGTTGCCATAGCTGATCATGATGGTGTAGTTACATGCTTTGGGATGAAGAAGGGAGAAGCAGTGGTGAGCTTAACTTTTATATAATCCAGCTGTTGTTGAATTCTGAAGAGACTTTTTTTCCGTAAAGACATATGACTGTCTGTTTCAGCCTGTATTTAAAACGCTCCCTGGAACAAAGGTAGCCAGAATGGACCTTGGAGGTGCAGTGGGAACTCCCCAGGAGAAGATCTTTGTCTGTTCTGGTTCTCAGGTTCGAGGATTCACTAAGAAAGGAAAACAGTTCCTCACCTTTGAGGCCAACCTCACGGAGAGCATTAATGCCTTGTAGGAACCTCCTCCCTTTATTGCTTCTTATTCTGTTTGCCTGACTTTTATAGTATGTTGTGATTTTAACCTATGTGAATGATAATGACAATGTTTTTTTCTTAGGCATGTCTCAGGAGCTGACCTTTTTGTGTGTGCAAGTTACATCTACAACCACTACTGTGACTGCAAGGACCAAGACTACTTCCTTTCTGGAGACAAAATTAATGACATCACATGTTTATCCTCAGAAAAACTTCCTCACCTCATTCCTGTGTTAGCTTGCCAAGATCGAGTTCTCAGAGTCTTACAGGTAACTCGAACTTACAGTTAAATGCAAAATTGTTTAACTACAGTAGATGCTTTCATGTTGTCATACCTGTGGCTAATCTAGATTTTAAATTATTTTCATTCAAATAAATGATTAGTTTTAAACTCTTTTGCTCTATCCGTTGGCTGTTCCATCACTCTAATGAGGTTTCTCTTCAGTGATTTACTTTAACTCTAACTTCAGGGATCTGAACTATCTTATGATATTGAAGTTCCCGGCCCTCCATCTGTTCTGGAACTTTTTAATAAAGATGGAGGCAAGTCAGCTTCTTGTCTTTAGTTTATTTAAATTATAAATCCTCCTACAGTTTCATTTGAACACTGCATGTTTTCCTTCAGGAGAGGAAGTCCTTTATGGAACCACCGATGGAAAAATTGGACTCGTTCAGATTGGTGACTGTGATGCTGCAACCAAATGGGAGATTGGAAATGAAAAAAGGAAAGGAGGTATAGTTCAAAATAGAGCTGATCCAAAGTTAAACATACACTAATTATTGGCATAATAGTCATATTAATTTAGGATTTTTAATTATTAATTTTAAATGTTCATTTCCCATGCAGCTTCAGTAAGTTTTGAAAACAAGAATTAGGTGAAGTAGTTTGGATTTACTTTGAATTTTTCCTAATCCACAAATGTTTAAAGTTACACATACAAGCACAAGTATATACACACACTTCCTGTAATATTTGGTTAAGTCTCCCTTAACATGGTTTTTTTTTCCAGTCAACAATAAGCTTCTGGTATAATTTTGGCCAGATAATTAATTCACCATCCTTGTTGGGAGAAATAGCAAGTGTTGTATCAGCTTTTAAACATAGCCGGTACATTTTTAATACGGTTGAATCTCAATGCTTTCCTGCTTCATTTATTCTAAAATCAGTTTTGATGTGTTTGGTTTTAGGATGTTTAGGAATAACTAGGAAGCATGAAGGCTCAAGACTTCCATAAACTATAAGCGGTTGGCATAACGGTGCAGCAAAACTTTCAAACATGACACTGTACCAGCTTCTAGGCATGGTGGTGGTAGCATCATGCTGAGGGTCTTTTTTTCAGCCCGGTATTGGTAAATTGTGCAAAAATACTTTAAATCTGAGTCTGTGCCAGACAAACAACCAGTTTAAATACTCAAGTCTAAAAGTTGCCATTCTTACAAGGAGGGTGGTCAAATATGCATGTGAATGCATATTTGCATTCACATGCATCCCCAAATATTAATGGGGATGTGGGTTCAGTTCAAAGGCTGCCTGTATTTGAACTTTGTGTGGATTATGGGAAATTTGCAATGAATTGAAACTAGTTCACCCAGATTTTGTTTTTCAGTTTAATTTTCCTAATTAATATATAAGGCAATTATTAGTGTGTGTAAACTTCTAAATTGAACTATGATATTGTGCACAATGTTTTATTAAGTCTTTCATTTAAAAAAATTTTACAGCATGACCCATTGTGAACTATTCTTGTTGTAGTTTTGGACGCGTCTCAAAGCACCAAAATTCTCTTCTTTCCTCCATCAGGAATTCTTTGCATTGACACTTATGACATCATTGGCGATGGTGTGAATGACATCCTGGTGGGCAGGGACGATGGGACAGTTGAAGTCTATGGTTTTGACAGCTCCAGAGAGCCTACGTTACGCTTTGAACATGTGAGATTTTGTCTGGCATGATGAAAATGTCTTTACCCGTTCTAGTTAGATTTTCTTCATTAATAGTGGCAAACAGTTATCACAATTAAAAGCTGCTTGACCACATTATAGGTCAGGTGGCCTGCATGTTGCCAATGTGCTTTAAGTTTAGTTTTCAATCCTAAAGCTGTTTATGACCTTTGGATTAATGCATACATTCACTCTCAGTATAATGTCTCGTCTCGTCATGTATGCTTGCAGGGAAACACTGTAAAAACTTGCCAGTCCAGCCTATATTTATGAGTTGATTGCCTCCACGGGCATACCTTTACTTTGCTTTAAAATGTTGGCTGGTTTCTTAATTAAAGATGAAATTTCTTCTCCTTTCAGGTGTTGACAGAGAGTGTGACCTCCATCCAAGGGGGTTGTGTGGGGAAAGAGTCATATGATGAGGTCTTAACTGCCACCTATACAGGTTAAGAGATGTGATTTACCTTTAGAAATGAAAGAAATTATAAAAATGGTCTCAAACATAGATTTTTCTAATAGTTGTATCCTTAAATGCGGATTATATCTTCAGGATGGGTGACTGGTCTGACCTCTGAACCCCAGAGGGCTGAGGCTATACAAGGAGACGAAGTCAGGATGACCAAGGAGACCCAGTCTAAAATAGAAGCACTCAGGTATGAGCACAATTATCCATTTGTCTGAGCTTCACATTTTACCTTCTGCGTTCCAATTACATTTGGATTTCAGCACAAATTTGTTTCTGAGTCATGTCATTGCCTTTTAGTGCAGAGCTCGAGCAGTTGCAGGTTAAAGTTCTTCAGGGGCGTGAGCAATACCAACAGTCCAGTCAGTCCAGCACGGCCGTCTCTGCTGTGCCTGTTTTCAGCATTAATGACAAGTTCACGCTCTGCCAGGATGATGCCAGTTACAGTCTTACTCTGGAAGTCCCGACAGCCATCGATAACCTACTCTTGCAGGTATCTGCAGCAGTTATTTGCTGCTGATATAAATAACATTCTTTATTTTTAATTGTATTATCTAAGAAGCAGAATATAACGTCAATCTTTTTATTTTCTCAGAGTGATGTCCCCATTGACCTGCTAGATGTAGATAAGAACTCAGCTGTTGTCAGTTTCAGTGAATGTGACTCAGAGGTGAGTGATTTAATCAGTCTGTATACATAAAGCAGGAATAAAGCATAAATCTGCTGTACTCTTACAGCCCTGACTGAATATGTGTTTCCAGCAACCTAATGGAAACTTCCTCCTGGCCACATACAGATGTCAAGCTAATACAACCAGACTTGAGCTTAAGGTAACTATTAAATTAACTCTGAGTGAAGGCATGTAGGGTTTTCTTTATTACAACTCACCGCTAATGGAACTCTTAGGTTTCTACAATGGTTTGCAAAGGTATTATTAACCCTTATATCTTCCTACGTTTTTTGTTGTTGTTTTTTTTACTTTGCAACACCACATTGTTGTAGGCTAACACAAAGCAGTGCATGATTGTGACATGGAAAGAAGCTTAAGAAACTGCAGTTTTTTTAAACAAATAAAAACCAGAAGTGGACAGTGGTGTGCATCTATATTAAAGCCAATAAAGGTCAATATTTTGTAGAATATCTAGTCACTGCCATTACAGCTGTAGACCTTTAATAGCCTTTCACATCTACACACTGATGTTTTTCCCAATTCTTCTTTGTGAACATAATTCAGGCTCAGTAAAATTGGTTAGAGAGCATCTTTGAACATCTACTTGAAAGTCTTTCCACAGATTCTCAGTTTGATTTCCATGATGCTGTTTGTTCACTAATGAGCACTAACAACATTTAAACTCATCAAGTAGACAGGGTAGTCATTTTTTCCCCAGCATTCATATAAACCTGCATAGAGACTTCACTTTTGAAGAATTAACCAAGCAGTGATACAATAGAAAGTAATCAATCAATCAATCACTTTATTTTGGTAAATTGTCCACATTAAACACAAGAAACAACAAAAGAAAAAAAGAAAACAATAAACAAAGTAAAATACCAACTATAGTTGCACAATGTCTTGCAAAAGTATTCCTACACCTTTAAGCTTTTTCATATTTTGTTGGGTTATAACCATAAACTTCAGTGTATTTAATTAGGATTTTACATGACCCAAGCAAAAATACTCCATAAATGTGAAGGATAAGAAAAAAGATACTTACTTTTTTTACATTTTAACTAATAAAATATGTATTCAGCCTTAATTTAATCTTATCAAAATTGTTGCTGTTCTGTGAAAACCCCTAAGGTTTGTTCTGTATAAGATGCGGCAAATAAATAATCAGTTTTATCCGCAATCAGGTGAGATCCATTGAGGGACAGTATGGGACCCTACAGGCTTACGTTACACCCAGGCTGCAACCCAAGACCTGCCAGGTTCGACAGTATCATATCAAACCACTTTCTCTGCACCAGCGGACACACAGCATAGACCCAGACAGGTAAAGGCTGCATGTAAGCATCAAATAACAATTTGACTGCTTGAATCTAAAAAAGGTGGTATACAGTAATGAGTAGACATTTAGTTAGAAGTCAACTTCCAGTTATATCACCTACATTGTAGATGATCTCTGTCCATTTCTGTTTCAGGCCAATGAACCAACTCAGTCTGGTGGGGCAGTTCAGTTTTGCTGAAATTCATTCCTGGGTGGTTTTCTGTTTGCCAGAAGTGCCTGAAAAAACCCCTGCAGGGGAGAGTGTGACCTTCTACTTCCACAACACATTCCTCGGCACACAGATTGAAGCCACATACTGGTAAACTCAGGAACAAAACAACCCGGGTTTTGTTCAGGAGTGTCATATCAGAATCACAAATGTACTCAAAAGACCAGGTGTCACAGAATATATTTATTAAACCCATTAGCAAATGTTAAAATATTAATAAAAAGCTATTTCTCTGCATTCTAAGAGTACTTTTTGAAATTAAATAATAATGAACATCTTTTCACTTCGGTGTAATTTGGAACTTTTCAGAGAAAACTGCTTTGATTTAACTGATAAAGTAATATCTAAGCATACAACTGCCATCTTAAAAGTTCTATTTATGTGGACTCTGAGGTTTAGCGGACAACATAAAACCTTGTTTAGTTGTGCATTTTAAAAGTGCACAACTACATTTGAAATTTTCACCTATCTTTTCAGTACCTAATTTTCAGTATCTTTTAGGTATGTTTTTTTCAATTGTCTGATTTATCTTTTCAGCAAAGGGGAGGGTCACTTTAAGTCAGACAACATTTCTACCATCTCTATCCTCAGAGATGTTCTCTCTAAAGAGGCGACCAAAAAGAAAATAAATCTAAATATTTCATACGGTAGGTCGACTGCATATCTTTGAATTTCACACTGATGTGGTTTTGCATTGATCTAGACAGGAGAAAGGAAACCCATTTGTTGTGTATCTTCCAGATATAAATGATGACTCAGTCAGTCACACTCTCCGGATGATCCATCCAAAACTGGAGTACCAGCTACTGTTGGCAAAGAAAGTTCAGCTTATCGATGCTCTCAAAGTAAGTTTTGGTTAAATGGGAACACATTGTGTCAGGGCTCGTGTGACCTGGCTCTCCTTCCTTTCTTCTATAATCGTAAGGAGCTCCAGGTACATGAGGGGAATGCTGATTTCTTAATACCAGAGTACCGCAGCATCTTGGACGAGTCTGCAAATCTTCTGGAGGAGTACAAGAAGCAGCCAGCACACCTTGATAGACTCTACGGTAAAGTCTAGGAGTCACTATGAAACTGATTTTTAAGGAAATTTGAATGTTGTAAGTCATTTAGATTGCAGTAACTTGATCTGTGCTTATCTTGCAGGGATGATCACTGATCTTCTTATTGACAAATTCAAGTTCAAGGGCAAGAATGTGAGAACAAAAGTGTCATCAATGCTGCAGATACTTGACCATTATGATTTAAATTCACTATTAGACTTTTTCAGTGAACCATGAAGTCAGACATAGCAGAAATTGATATTGTTCTGTTTTATCTCTGGGCTGCTTTGTCCTGTAATCACATCACAGAATGGTAATTATCCAACACTGATGTTTATGTTGTTTCAAATTATGGTCTTTTACTGTATTTAGAAACTATTTATAAATATAATATTAATATTGCAGAATAATAAAATATTCAATCTTTTGATATTGCTTAAATAATAATGTATGTTTAATACATAATGTCCGTTTAATTGAAGAATGGCTGCCTTTTAATTGAGGCTAAATGAAAATCTTACAAATATCCTTGAATTCAGTTTTACCATTTATAGAGAATTTGCTTTTGAAATGTTTCCAAAACGTCAGATCTGTCATGAATATTCTTTTTTCTTCAGTCAGAGGCTTCAGTGTTGGCACTGATTAAATCAGTGCCCATACTGATTAAGTCAGTATGGGGACTGAATATTGGGGACTGATTTAATCTGTCTACAGACCTATAGCCACTGTCCCTTGGACTAAGTTTTTCTGACTCATTTCATTTATAATGAAATAACAAAGGTTTCCCATAACAGATATTTGTGTGTGTGTGTGTGTGTGTAGATGTGTGCATGTGTATATATATTTGGGAGTTGAGAAAAACGGCAATTTAATTAAAAAAACATTTAAAAGCAAAACAGATGGTTCAGTCTTCACAATTTAAATAACCAGTGTAACTTGCAGCAAATCCACAACAAAAGTACAATTTCTTAAAAAATGTACAATTAAATTAGTTAAAGTTAAGCTGCCTACGAGAAAGGACAAACTGACTGTACTTCTTCAGATGAAATTCTTCAGTGTGAAAAAAAAGTTGCATATCTTATATAAATCTATTGTGGAGAGTATAATCTACTATTATATGTTGGGGTATGAGATGGGGACTCACGAAGGCTTGGCAAGGTGCTAAAGGGACTATTGAACCTCTGGAAATAATGGCACTAAGAAGGATTCTTGATAAAATGAAAAAAATTACAGACAACACCTGACCATCCTCAGTAAAATGTCTTCAGTCAGAGGCTTCGTCATTGGTGTAAAACATTGCCACCAGCTTCTACAACTCTTTGAAAGTAACTATAATTAGGTCTGTACTGTATGTGTGTGTGTATATATATATATATATATATATATATATATATATATATATATATATATATATATATATATATCTATATATATATAAACATACACACTAATATTATTGTTTTCTAACACTGACAAAAGTTAATGAACATATATACAGTTGAAATCATTCAGCTTAAAATTAAATGATGTATGAATCTCCTAAAGTATTAACTTTACACATTTTTTCTGTCAAATGACATTTTTTTTAGCAATGCAAGTCTTTTTTCAGGCAGACTAAAAGTCTTTAAACTTTTCAGAAAACGTTAAAAACTAAATTTTTAACAGCATCTCAAGTAAAATACAGCGGTTTGTGTGTGTTTTCTGAACCGAAACAGTCGTTAAAGCCATGTAACGTTTCTCTTGAGGGTGACCTTTGTTTCAAACCGGTTTTGAATTTGCAATCAAAGCAATATTGCACTGTCTCGGCCGCCGTACAAGTACAACGTGAATCGCTCTCTCTCTTCTGATTGGTCTGTTTCAATCATCGCGGGCTACTTGAACTGGGACAATCTTGCGTCCCTTCATGATTCTCTGTAAATAGATCCGAGCGCAGCTGCTTTGTCTGCAGGTTGGTACAACTTTCAGACCGCTTAAAATGACAACTTAGCGCAGTTTTTTTCTTTAGAAAGCCTCCTGCCGTCTATACGCTTTCTGTTTTTGTTTTGCTTTTAGCGCCTCAGTTCTAAGTGTTGTTGCCATCTCAACAGTTAAGTTTTGATTAGAAACGACTGTTTAGTCTCTACAGTAACTGCTCGTACACGATTTCTTGTTACTGAAAGATCATCGCGATTTATCTGAGCAGTTTTAACAGAAGACTCAGTTTTTTGGGGGTGCTGTTTGAGGGGGAAACATGGCAGCAGCTAACAGACAAGGAAGCGCGGCTAGCGAGAATCACAACCAGGAGAACATGCTAACACGGCTTAGAGGCTCACTCAAACACCGAGCTGCAGCCAACGAGAACCTGGAAAATCTTCCTCCGAAGCAAGTTGCCAACAGAACCGTCCTGGGAGCCCTGCAGAACAACCACAGGAGCAAAGTCCAGAACCAGCGCGGCGTAAAGCAGGTAACAGTGATGTAAACCGGCCCGTGTGGTTAGCTACAGTTAATAGCTGCTTGCATGCTCTGAATACAGTAAAATTTAAAATTCCTGCAAGTCTTCTAAGAGTCGCATGCAGATGAAGTGACTCCTGTTGGACTGCCTTAATCGAGCCATATTAAAGTTTCAATTTAGCCTTAGCTTTCATTTGGCCTAGTTGTCCGCCATTTTTATGTCGCCCAGCGTAGCTGTTTTCCTCGTCTTGGAGTCATTTAAAACAGTATACACTTTTCAGAGCTTGCTACCGCCATCAGTAACAAAATTTTATAAAATGCAACATCATTATAAATTCTAATGCTTTTTTCTCATGCCCAGTCCGTGGAGTTTTCTCAGTCAGTCGTTGTTGTTCCAGGAATCGTCGCAGCCTTTCTTCTGCAAAAATGAAGATGTTGCAAGGAGCAACATTGAGAAGCCGCCTACCAGGCAACCTGCTTTCCAGATCCACGTGGATGAGCCTGATGCAGCTCCAACCAAGGAGGCTGAACCCAGGAAAGTGAGGCCCACTGTGGAAGAATCTCCCCTGACCATCAGCAATGCTGTGGCACGACTCCGTCAGCCTCTGGCCACAATCGACATCCCATCATCAATGGATGTTAGCTTTGGTGGGTTAGAAATTAATCATTTTTCAACTGTTGGGTCTTCAGAACATTCAAATTCTGTTTTCTTTCCCCAGATTCTCCCATGGACATGTCTGTGGTTGATGGGGATGAAAAGCCAGTCAATGTGAACGAAGTTCCAGAATATGCAGCTGAAATCCACACATACCTTAGAGAAATGGAGGTAAGAAATGGCTGCTATGTGGATGCTAGTGTATTTGAACTTAAACCAAATTGCATTTTTGTGCTGTAGGTGAAAACCAGACCTAAAGCAGGCTACATGAAGAAGCAGCCAGACATCACAAACAGCATGAGAGCCATCCTTGTGGACTGGCTGGTTGAGGTTGGAGAAGAGTACAAGCTCCAGAATGAGACCCTCCATCTGGCTGTTAACTACATCGATCGCTTCCTCTCCTCCATGTCTGTCCTGAGGGGCAAACTTCAGCTCGTTGGAACTGCTGCCATGCTGCTGGCTTCGTATGTACCTGTTTACGATTTCTCAGTCCAACAAGGTGCTCTTCTGTCCTTGTGTAAAAGTGATTGTTTAATACAGGAAATTTGAAGAGATCTACCCTCCTGAGGTGGCTGAGTTCGTTTATATCACAGATGACACCTACACAAAGAAGCAAGTGTTGCGAATGGAGCATTTGGTGCTTAAAGTGCTCTCCTTTGATTTGGCTGCTCCAACAATACACCAGTTTCTCACACAATACTTCTGCCATCAGTCTGTTACCAAGCAGGTGGAAAGCCTGGCCATGGTGAGTATCAGAAGTTATTCCCTTAAGCCTAAACCAGTGCTTCTCAAATCCAGTCCTCAAGCTCCCCTTCTCTGCATGTTTTAGATGTGCCTCTATTCCATAACAGCTGATTTAAATGATTGCATCACCATCAAGTACTGCAGAAGTCTGTTAATCACCTAAATATTCAATCCATTGTGTGGCAGGGGTGTGAGGACCAGAATTGAGAAACATTGGTCTAAACTGGCTCTACAGGCATTTTTAACTTGTAAAACTGCATTTGTTCCTAGTACCTTGGGGAGCTCAGCCTTGTCGACTCGGATCCCTTCTTGAAATACTTGCCATCACAGATGGCGGCTGCTGCTTACATCCTGGCCAACATTACAGTGACTGGCAGCTCATGGGTAAGTCCCAAAAAGGCTAGAGAATCTCCTCTTGGAGCTATGAAATTTGTATTTTTTTAAAATTATTATTTATTCCTCTCACCCGCTGCTCAAAGTAAACTTATCTAACAATGTTCCACTTAATCTCAAAGATTGAATAATCCACTGCCAAATTCTCAACATGGATGCATTTTCTAGTCTTGGGATGAGATTTTAATTGGCCTCTGCAATATTTAGAACATATTGGCTTTATCTGTTTTGGATCAGACTGAACCACATTCTGTATTTGAACATGTTTTTTTTGTTGCATGGATTCTTGCAGTAGGCTGTAAGTGACATTTATTTCCGTTCTCAGCCAAAGTCTCTGGTAGAGATGAGTGGATACACCCTGGAGGCTCTTATGCCATGCATTGAGGATCTCCACCGAACCTATGTTGGTGCTGCACAGCATGCCCAGCAGTCCGTCCGGGAAAAATATAAGGGCTCAAAGTAAGCAGTTAGCATTAATCTCAAAACTTGATTCTGTGACTTGACACTTAATCAATTTTTTTAATTGTTTTTCTTTTTGTTTCCCAGATACCTTGAAGTCTCCAGTATCAGTCCACCAACCAAACTGATGTTGAACTGACTCCTTCCTCTAATGTAGAGGCATACCTTCTGTCACTTTTTATTTTTTATTTTATTTTTTTTGTAAATGATGTGCAACATTTTCTATTACGCCCTGCTCTTTTTGGAGTAGTGCTAGATATTTTAGAGGTTTTAATATTTTTTTTTATACTCTGAATCCCAATGTTCATGCCACATGTCAGTTTTTGGCTAATCAAGAAGTTTTAATGGGTTTATTTCCAATAAGACAAAATGGTGATGTTTAAAACACTGTTAATGCTACTTTGGCCTTCAGTGTTAAAATACTGGGCCATGCAATGTACCAGAACCCAGACTTTTTTTTTTTGTTTTTTTTGTTTTTCTAAGCAGTTGCTGCATTCTACAGTTTTCTAAGGTGTAAAGCATTTGACCTCATGGGATACAGATTAAAGTGTTTGTCTCTTAGTGAGTCATCTCTCATTACAACAGTGTCTTAAAATGGCAGTATTTTTGTGGCATCCTCTGAAATGTAAAATATGGCTCTTGTAAATAAAACCCCTTTAAGCTATGACCTGTTTGAAGTATCTTTATAGTCTTGACCTCATGGGGGCAGCAGAGGATACATTTATTCTTGAATGACATTATGGCTGTAGATATGAGACTACCTAGAGCAGGGGTGCCCAAAGTGGGTCCTGGAGGGCTGGTATCCTGCAAGTTTTAGTTCTGTCCCTGGTTTAGCACACCTGGTTCAAATGATGGCTCATTAGAATGACTATATGAAATTAATGTAAAATACTGGCTTGTGGACACTTAGTATTGAGCCTGACAGAGCTTGATTTCAACAGGAAAGTAAAATTAAACTCTAAGATCTGATTTTGTTTTGCAAGTAAAACAAGACCCATACAATTAAAGGGCGATGTAGTGCATATTGGTATCAACCGAATCAAGAACGTGCCAATGGTACATATTCAATATTTGACAATATAAGAGTCCTCCAACCCTGACTTGGCTGAAGGACTGTGCTTGTACCAGTTTTCATAAGAAAGTGAGCTGACAAACTGCTAGCAATATATCGGTCTGCATCAAGAATGTTTCACTTCAATGAAATCACAGAAACAAACTTTTATTCCAATTTTCCTGTAATAGAAAGGTAAGTGCACCAAGCAAAGATTTATATTTGAGAACCACTTGGTTGGAAGGTTTATGAATGACCAACTAGCAGAACCTGATTTTATTTTGTTTCCTGACTGATCTGTTGCCACATTTCTCTACAACAGCTTCCCTACAATCAGTGATTCCGGTCCAGTGCTGGTCTCTTGATAAGTCATCTTTTTGAATTTGACCAGTAAAATAACTATTTTCTCACGAATCCTACCCATTGGTTGTTGCAGGTGAAAGTGCTCAATCATTTTCCATAACTTTTTAATTGATTTATAATTATTCATAGTAATCGAATGACAGTTGAAGATTTTTATTTTTATTTATTTTTTTGCTTTTCATGTTTAATATCAAAATAAATATAAAATATTCCATCAAATTTAAAAAACAAAACTTTTTCTGTAGTGCTATAGCGCCCTCTGCCGCCCTGCCTGGCACCACCACTGTTTGGGAGCGCCATACAAAGAGCAATGATGTCTGAGATCGACCTCCAGTAATAATAAAACACAAAGCTCTGTAGCATACAGAATCAAGCCTCTTTACAAACAGGCCAGTTTGACCAGAAAAGGCAAAACAGCTTCCAAGGGTTTATTTCATTTGAAAGATGAAGCAAGATATACTGTAGAAAAATCTTCTATTTGCCTTTGAGCAGGAAAATTCAAGTGATGGTGACTTAAAAAAACACCAAAAACGTAAGTTTCTTTTTTTTTTTTTCAATTATTATTTATTTATTTTTACATCTTTTAAGGTGGTTTTTAAATGACTAATTCTCATAATGATGTCTATTTTTTTCAAGATAAATGTTATGCTTTAAAGGAATATTTGATATTTTGGTTGGAAAGCAAATATCACGAAGTTTAAATTAAAACAAATCTCAGGCTGTTCATCATGATCTTCCCAGTTGCAAATCTAATTACTCTTGGTTGGAATCTGATTTTAAAATGTGGTTTCCCTTTTTGCTGTCTCCCATTCAGTGACTTCCTCTCTGAAAGGGAGCTAAAGGCAGCCAATTGCATTGAATTCACCTCACTCTCTCACCCTCCTGATAAATAGGGAGGCTGGCTTTATGCACAGCATCTGACAGAGGGGAAGCAGAGCCCAGCTGCAGAGAGGATTCTTATCAAGCAAGAATGGACAGCTCAAATGCTCTGCACTCAACAGGTCTGCTTTACAAGCATAATACTGACTGACTGGGATACAGCCATGAAAAGGATTGGATTATTCCAAACTATGAGGTACTTTTTCTGAACAATGGCTACAACACAACATCTGAGGAGACCCAAGTGTGGCTGAAAACCTGGTTCTGAAAGTGGAGAGCTAGGGCAGGTTGTAGCCAGAAACCAATGCCTGCGCCCAGAACATTTCTGGTGGCATCCACCTCGCTGCCCCTGTCGCTGGGATGGGGCTGGAACCTGAGCTTGTACCTGGGGATGCTCTTTGGGCTCCTGTTGCTGATGCTGCTGCTCCTCTGGATGCTCTTTAAGCAGCTCGGGAACTCGGTGGGGAAATCGATGCTGCAGCCTGCTCGGTCTTTCAGACAGACTTGCACTGATCAAAGGTTGCAGCGAGTGTTGTGAAAGATGTGATAAAAATCTGCCAAAAACTGTGCCAGGACTTGGACTTGTTGGAGAGCTTGAAGGTGCCTTTTCAGACTCATGTTTAAGGATGCTGCTGTTGCCTCACAAAATAAAAGAAGATGTTATTTAGAAACCCTTTTGTGTATTCTTTGACAGCTTCAGGTTTACTCTTCTCAGAGATTTGCAGAGCAGAGTCTTTACTGCATGCTTCTTAGTAATTAAAAATACAGTTGATTTTGTGCTGCAGCTATTCCTTTTTGTCTCACCAGTCATCTTAGGCAGCCAGACCTAAACAACTAAATTAGTGAGTAAAAGCACAAGGCAGAATTAAATCTGCATCCTTATTGATGGTGATTAAAAAGAAGCTTTTAGGAGGCAATTTGCACTCCTCTCATCTTATTGGTGAAATGCCAGAAGGATATGAAGGAGGTGCGCCACTAGCTATCCTCCACTCCCCTGTCCATGCTCTTGTTGATGCCAGAGAACTGAGCAAATAAGACTCCTGTGGGAAACAGATATCAACAGCAAGTGTTCACAAGTTTAATGCTGTTTGATCTCCATGCAGGATGCACTAGTGGTTGTTGTGCTGTGCATAGGTGAATCAATTGTTAAAGCTGGAAATATATTCCATTAGTTTAGAGTGGCTTGATAAATGTAGCCATTAATGTGTTTTAGCTTGGGTAATTAGTTAGAGGTGGATGATGTGTCTTTTATTTTCATGTCTGAGAGGAATCTATAGACTCCTGACCCTCAGGGAGAGAACTGCCATTATTCTGACAGCTGATTTCCCTTCTGGAACAACATAATTAGTCTAAGATTCACGGTTCATTAATGTGATCTCTCAGGGCTGGAAACATTTCTCAAAGGCTGACATGTTTGCATTAACTCAGAGTAAGAAAGTCAGTTAATTCGTGGGGTTTAAGCAGTTGTTTAATTCAATGACAGGAATCTTGTAATAATTGCTGACATAAAAGGCAAACATCCAGTTCAAAAGCTGGAAAAATAATCCGACTCCCTCATTTCTCAAAGCTCATATATACAGATGTGACAGTTGAGACAATTTTCTTTTGTGACAGCTGGCAAGGAAGCAACAAAGAATATTTCCCCAAACAATTCCTCTAAACATTTTCTCCCAAGGATTTGTTAATAGTCTGTCAGTAAACACATCATCTCGCTGCTTTTGTCACACTAGCAACTCTTCAGGGATTCCTCTTAAACAGGTTATTTCAAAAATAACTGCTGTCAGCTTATCTGCTGCTTTCAGCAGACCTGCAGATTAAAGATGTATGGCATGCTTGGATACATGTTTTCAAACCGGGCTCTCTCACTTCAACTTATCCTTTGATATTATAACTAAACATTTTGATGCTAGATGTTTCATATCTTTTATAATTCAAAGAGCTTAGAAAAATGCAAAGCTAAGATGCTGTGGGACAGAAGACTGTTGGAGATTATGTGGGTTAATAAACTGCAGTAGAATAGTAAAATAAAATAGTAAAATGTCCCAATTTCAAGTAACACATGTTGTTCAAATATAAGCTAAGACAAGTAGCCAAGCATAGCTAAAAATATGTTTTTTAAAAAGCTTGTATGCACAATACCATTGATTTCAGGTTATCAACAACTTCTTCAATTCAACAGTTGAAAACAACCTAGATGAAGAAATAACTTTAGAGATAAAGGAACACAAAATTATATTCAAAATTATAATACCAATACTGATGTATAAGCAAAACACATGTTAGCCATGCAGCTGGATTATTCTTCAAAGGCAGACAAATGTTGCATTTGTAGTTTTTGACCAAAATTACTGCCAATTTCAAGATAAGAGAGAGCACTGGACCAATGATTAGTAATGTCATTTGAATAATATTAAACATCACATCAGTAACAAGCACTTCAAATTAGTATCAAACACATCCGTATTGCTCTTACCTAATGTAGTTTTAAGAGGGGTATTGGCATGAAATTCAAACCAGGCATCTGTAACAAAGAGATCAAGAAATGTATTAGAATCAGTTAATAAATTAAATTATGTTCACAAAAGTGGAATGTATGGTAAAAAATAACTGAACAAATGTGGGTAAGCAGCTAAAAAAAAGGAAGAGAAACTTGAGGGGAAAAAATACAATCAGTAATTATTCAGAGAGCATTTCTACCACCTGTCAGTGCAAATGGCATTGCATGGTTTAACTCTAACAGACAGCTTATAGAAAGGTTTCATGACCAAGTTATCACACAAGAAGCATCTCAAGACTGGTAAAGTGAAGCCTCAGGACCTTCGCAACCTTACTGATGCAAAACATGCTTTTGGGTTAAGTGTGTTTCTGAAGGTGTGCATCTCCCACTAACCACCACTGGACTCATAATCATAAAGTGGAAAGAAGACTGTCACCCAAAACGAACTTCCACTAAGAGATTTCTCACAGTGGAGTTGAAAGAAGAATTTTTAGAGTTAGTCAAGTGTACTTCTAAAAAGAACTTCAGAAAGAATTAGAAACAGCAGGTACTTTTTCACGAAAGCAAATACGGTAATGCACTCAGCCACCATGACCTCTATTTCCACTGCCTAAGAAAAACATATTGGAGCTCAATTATGGAATTAAAGCTAGCTGGGGACCATTTTGTTGAGCCAATAAAATACTTGAAAAAGGCAGTCAGGTCAGCTGAGAAAAAAAAATCTAACTCTTTTTATTCTAATCAGCATGTTTGGATCAGAAAATTCATGGACACACCCATAAAATCACCATGCCAACAAAGAAATTTGGTGGCGGGAACATTATGATGTGGGGCTATTTTTTAGCAGTGTAAGCTGATATTTAATTGAGGATAGTGCATGAAGAAATTTACTTAGATACTGTTGATAATAATTTGGAGCTGAAATGTTGGTACATGTTTTAGCTAGTGAATGACCCCAAACACACACCAAAGAAACTTCTTAGTTGGTTTCAGAGAAAGTAAGAGAAGACTCTTGGAAATTCAACCAAATCCAATAACTGCAACATGATCAGGTACTTCCAGGTAATTCTAAAGCCAAAGAAAGAGGTCAGATTTCCAGTTCATCAAGGTGCTGAACTGGATATCCTGATGTGAGTTTGAGGCCTTTTATTTGACACTTCATGCACAGTTTGCATCAGGCAGCTCTTTTCATCCAGGAGGGAAACGTTACAGAAATAATTAAGAGTATTAAGAGTTTTAGATTGACAAAATAAATTAAACTTGAGAGGCTGATGATGAGAAAGATTATTTTTCTGTGAAAAAGTAATTTATCCATTATGACTGAGAGAAAGAACTCTTTCCACATTGATAGAAGTAACAGTTAAGGTCATTTGCATGGGTGTGAGGGCTACTTAACCATTAAGAGAGAACCAGGTAATATTCATTGCCATGGAGCCTGCTCTCTGCTCAGAGAAGGTGGCAAACAGAGGCCATAAGTGGTAGCTGGGGAACCATTTTGACTGATGGTGGTGGTTATTGTTTGTCAGTCAACACTGGAAAAATGGAGCTGCCTGCAAGCAGCCCTGTAACCCTGCTGTCGAACAGAGAAGCTCTCATGAAAACACTATAATGTTGCTTTGATACAGAAATGTTAGGAAAGTAAAACCAACCAGAAGTTTTTAAGCTTCTTTCTTTGAATTGTTTCTGAATAGCTGTTTTTTCATAAAGTAGAACTAAACTTTGCTTCAATTAATTTTGGCTCATGAGAAAAGTATTTGAAAAGGAAACATAAGACTATCACCTTGGTGATGTTACATTAGGTATTCATTAAAAATGAATTTCATGAATTTTATGAATTTCAACTTCTGGGAACTGTTAATGAACAGTTTGCTTTGCTTCAAATCTCAGTTAATCACACATTGATTTGTTAGATTATAAGACTCAAATGTTGCTTCACAAAAATGATTTGATTTCAATTTTGACCCTTTCAAGTCAAAATCTAAATGCAGAACAAAAGAATACATTTTGTCTGAAATTAGTTTAGTTTATTACTGTTGTTCTCAGTTCCTGTGGTGCGTTTTTCACATCCCCATTAACATTTTCACAACTGTTATTGTATTTTGCAAAATAATTAAAACTAATTGTAAAACCTAGTTGATAACCAGCAAAAGCATGTCACTTGCTCTAAATGAATAGTTCATTCCTATACTTTGCAATTTGTAATTGTTTTGAGAAGAGGACCAGCTGTTGTACAAATATTTATGGTGGTGTGAGATAGATATGCAGTGTCCAGAGAGTAGCTTGTCATCCATTGATGTTGTCCCGATAGCAGTCCAGAGACCAAATCTCCATAAAATGGAAACATTTTATGTAAAAAAATCTCTTCATAGGATCTGATATGCTTGTTATTAGCCATAGTGCACTTGTTTATTGCGATTAAAGGAAATTGGTTTCATGTCAGCCTGGGAGTATGTGATATAAAATGATGCGCTCTGTCACCGGATCATCTCCCAGATGGGGTTCACACTCTCATTGTCTCACAAGCCCTCACTTTAATTAAAGTTTGCAGGAAAGGAGATGGCAACGAGGATATATGAGCTATCACTTTGCTGCACTGGGCTCTCTGTCCCCACCAGGTCCTTCTGTTTGGGTCCTTGTTGCTTTAACACACATTTACCTGCTTGATAGGATGTCAAAAAAGTAAATCATACTTAGGGAAAATGAGAAAAAGCACCAAAATAATGACACATTGATAATTTATTATTCAAAATATCAACTTCTCTTGGGCTTTCATCCATCACCATGAACATAATTATGGAATATGAGATTGACCCCCTCTAGACATTTCCTTGGGCTCTTGTGTTGTACTTCTACTCTCTAAGTATTGATTTTACATAATACCCTACGAATAAAGTAAAATACATTTCCAAAATATTCTAACAATTGAAATGAGTTTGACATGTTTGTGAAAAATACACAAAACATTTATTCAATAGTGCTACTTCACTGTGTCTGAATTCTGATAGTATCTTAACATAATGTTTTTGATATTAGTCCCTGATTGAACTCATATTAGGAATGTTAGGTTGATAGGACTTAGCCCAACATATATACATACATATCCAACATATCCAAACACTAAATCTTGTCTTGGCTTTTCCCCATCCTCTTTGTGTCTTGTTATTTTACATTTTACAAGCAAGATATTATTTAAAAAGCTTTTAAGCTGAGCCATGCTTAGTGTGAAGTTTGTCGGACAAAGAAACATTTATGGTGTGTCTCTGGGGAATGAAGACGTCTGTTTAATGTTTTTTAAAAAAGACACAGAGGTGGATGCATGGGGTCATTATCTCTTGTTTCACTGATGTGAAGTGAAATGCAACACTTCCAGCAGATGAGGCAAGTGCCTCTTGCATGCTTTCTCAGTTGAGGAGGAGCTTTAAAGACCATAATAATAACAAAGAGCTCTCCTGAGCCACAGATCATCTGTGAGGAGAGGAAGACACAAACCTGTTGGTAAGAACAGAAAGCTGTTTAACTATTTTTCATCAAAATTGTGGTTGAATCAATTGTGTTTAGGCATGATAACTCACCAGGAAGAAGTTTAATCTGTGTTTTCTTTTTACTTTCAGTTTAAAACATCTATCCAAGTAAGATGGTAAGTGCTGTTTGCAGTTGTTTTATTTTTTGACTGAAAACAATAAAAATCTTTCTTTAGTAGTACCAGCTTACAGAAATAACTTCTGTTTTACCCAATATCTAAGATTTGGCGTGGTGTGTTGTAGTCACACAACTGGGCTAACCTTTATGTTTGACTAATGAACTATGTGTTGCCTCTGAAAGGTCATTGCCTAATCACCTAAATGGCACTGATACTTCAGGGTCTTCCTCATTTCCTCATTCAGAAACACTAACTCTTTTCTTTCTAACCCTAAAACCCTGATCACTTCTCCAGTTTCTTTTTAACTGGGCTGCTACTGTACTGTATATGTGCAGATACATTATATTTTAGCTGATCCCAATTTCACAGTCAGAACTTTCCACAAAGAGATGCTCATTACTAAAACAGGAGTTTTTCTCCAGTTGTATACTTACATAGCACAGCACCTCCATCTGATACACTTGATTTAAGCTGTTGAGACACCTTAGACTATCTGATGAGGATAAGTAGCAAGAACTTAGTTTCAGCTGATGTCATCTGTCTAATTTGTACCATATTCAATTACATGTTTATGGCAACACTATGGGCACAAAGGACTGAAGTTTACAGTTAGAGTTTTGAGACAATGCTGCTTGGCAGCATTCTGGTTGACAGAGAAGTAGTTTAATTCTATAATGAGCATGGAAATGATACATTTTAACTGTAAACTGTACTCACTTTTATGTCTGTATAGTTCCTTGAGTGACTTATTTTATAGCCTTTTTGCTACTTATAAGTCTATCTTATAAGAACCCTCACTGTGAGGAATAAGAGACTATATTTTCTACTTAGTCCTTAATTTTTTTTTTGTTTAAGGCTGCAGCTGAGAAAAAATGTTTTATTGCTCTTCATGTAATTTTTTTTTCTTTTCTGGAAAACACTTTTGAGTACTAGTACAAAAGGGTAAATTTTTAACACCCACATGACAGAGCTAAAGGTCGAGACCTCAAATTCGATGAGTAATGGGAAGTTTAAGGAAACACCGTCAATGGTTTTAAAACCTACTGCAGCATTGGTAGCCGTTGTTAGTGATTAATAGAGCAGCTGCTGAATTATTCACAATCATTTTCAGCATATTTTATCTTTTTTTTGCAGCAACAAAATAAAGCATTTCTGTGCGACATTTACTATTTCCAGCAAGATAAATTATTTCAAAAGCCATTCAGGCCTAAAGTGTTTGCTCTAATGATTGTTTACATCACATTTAAAACTTGCTGGGTGTTTCTACTGATTTACTGTTTAAAAACAAAATAATACTTAAATATTTCAGGATAAAAAGACAATCACAGCGCATGAGCATGAGTGTTTACTTTTGTTGTAATTTTGTAGAATTGAGCAGATAATGATAAACAAAGACAATATATAAAACGTTAGTTGTCACTTTTGGAAATAATGTTTATCCCTTTTCCCTGTTTCTGTCTGCAGGAGTACAGAGGCAGCGTTAGGCCTTTTGTTCATTTCAATGCAAAACATGATGCTGAATTTCTTCATAAAGCCATGAAAGGAATTGGTAAGCATGCTAAATGGGGGAAATACTTAAATCTTTAAAAAACACCACCTCCAGTTCCATTGGAGGTTTGGTTGTTAGCGCCCTGATCCTGTCATGACATCAGCATCAATTGTGTTTTATCCTTTCCTCAAGTTTATGATCCTTTGGTTGGTGAGAAATCTGTTCTTCCACAGATCTCTCCCACGTTTCTTGTATTATACTTTCATCCATTCAACATATTTCCAACCAAAATATGTCTAATCAAGATAAAAGTGTGTGTCCTTTGTAGAGTAATGCTCCATCTGTACATGTCACACATTATTACTGATATATGCCCATCGCTTCCTGTTTTTAAGACAGGCAAAGCTACAGATGTTGTTTTATTGTCAGGAAGTGTTTTTAGAAGAAGTTATACTTTATTTATGTTTTATACATATGATGACATTTGTCCTTTATTCAAGTGCACCTGATTATCAATTATTACAGTGTTATCATTAGGAAGGTGACTTATAGTTAACATCAGTTACTAGCATGGCTTTTGATGAAGTCATGTTGTGATTGTTCATATTGTATTTTCTCTGTTGAACAAGGTCAGGTTAAGTGGAATATTTGCATTATGGATAACCTTAGAATAGGAACCTTTTACTGACTGGTGGGAGTCTATGTTTGCGTGGAGATGGACAATTACTTTGGAGAAAATTATTTCACCAAAGCCATCAAACTCACCCAATATTAAAATCAGCTCTATTTGGAGCAACAGAGCACAAAATTGTGTTGAATTGGAGCAAATATGTAATTTGTGTCTGATAATTAGCCCCATTTTCAAATATAAAACATTTAAGCACAAAATGAATGCATAACTTGTAATTGATTTTTATTATTATACATCAAAACACAGTGTCCAGAGTTTTCACAATAAATGTACGTCATGAAACTGTGTTACAGGTACAGATGAAGATGCCATTCTCATGGTTCTAACCGCCCGCAGCAATGATCAACGTCAGCAGATTAAAGCAGCTTATAAAAAAGCCTATGGGAAGGTGAGTTCTGGAAAGTTAAATGGAAAACTACCAGCAACTGGCTGTCAGTAACCTAAATATAGAGATAATATTTTACTCCCAGGATGAACCTAATGTATGTTCATACACTACTTAAAAAATGAATATAGAAACACTCATAAAAAAAAAACTTCTAAGAAGCAAGTGTAAGTCAAATTATAATTTAAAACCTCAAATTTGATTTTTTATACCTCTGTTTAGATCCATATTTTTAATTGACTCAACATAATTCGAATCAGCCCAGAACAGCTACATTTTTGCTTGAAGTTATTCTTTCTTTTTTAAAATTTATTTTCTGCATAAATTATTTTGTTCATGTTAATTAAAAAGAGACACAGGCTGCCTGGAGCAAGATAGTGGACACAGACATATTTTCTGATATGCATATAGTTCTAATTAAAAGATTTTCTCAAAACAATGAGCAGTGATGGAGGATGTAGGTGCACTCATGCATTTTGTGTAGCCCTAACCCTAACCCTACCACTGATAGTAAAAATATGAAAAGGCCTTGACTCCATGCTTAGAGACAAATCCTAAACACTTTCATAAAATACTAAAAATACCTAAAAATTAAAGCAGTGTTTTGTCCAGCAATATCCACAACAAAAGTTTAATGCCTGTTCAGCTATTAAATCAGGAAAAAAAATAAAAATAAATAAACATTTAGGTAAAGTAGTCTCCATGGAACAGAAAGCTGTGCAGCTTGTTATAAAGAAACTTCGACATTTCATGCTTTAACACAGAAATGCGGCAGAATTTACAAACACACAAATTAAAAAGTGCATGTTTTGTTTTTTTTTTTTTTACTTTTTAAAGATATCAAATATGGTCCAGACAAATGATAACAATCTAGTGTAATGAATAATTATTTGTAGGCAGATTCAGGTTCTAAATTTGACATTTAAGTTGTTAAGCAATTAAAATATTATTCAAGTGTTTATGATAAATAACTATTTGCTGAAGAACAACAAATTTGCCGGTTCACCTGGATTCCACCCTGTGAATCCGGGTGGAATGTTAGTTGCTCTAGTAATGAGTTATTTTGTGGATCAGCTCAGGAAACAGACTTTGCACCTGCAGCTACAGAGCGGAACATATTCTTGGGGAAAGGTTATTAGGTAATAATTTTTGTTTGTTAAAAAATACTGTTCTTAAAAAACAACAGTTTGAATCCATCCATCCATTCATTTTCTGTATACCCTTGTCCCTATGGGGGTTGGGAGGGGTGTCTCACTCTCTCCAGCGAGACATTTCGGGCGAGAGGCGGGGTAACCCTGGACAGGTCGCCAGTCTGTCGCAGTCTGTATTCAATAAATATAATTAATTTTGACTTACTGACTCGTTTTGTGCTGGTAACTGTCTAGCGACATAGTTAGCTACAGAATTGTTATACAGTAACTGCAATGAGTAAAATCTGGTTTAAATTTTCATATCTTTGACATATGATTGACCCTCAGTTCTCTTTTTTTTCAAGTACCGTCTAGACTTTTAAATTGATTATTTCAACCTGCATCACTCATTTTGCCAGGATGACTAATACATTGTGGGTGAAGATTTCTACACAAATACATTTCTTAATGATTTTCGTCCTCTTGTTATTATTCATTCTGTGGCGGCAGGACTTAGTCAGTGCACTGAAATCGGAGCTCGGTGGGCTGTTTGAGGCCCTGATTGTGGCATTGATGACGCCGCCGGTCTTATTTGATGCAACTCTGCTACACAAGGCTTTGAAGGTAACTAAGAAAACTTTTCCTGAAATGCTTCAATTTGTCCAGGTTTCTGATCTCATGCAAATTATTCTGAATTTCCAGACCAGGTAATTTGATATTAATCTTCAACATATAAGTTCCTTTTTGGTGTTCATTAAATCCCTAAAAGAACTAGTCTATGCTCATGAAAATTACATTAAGGTGATTTTTTTTCCCCTCATAAAAAATCTAGTTTGTCTTAAAAATGGATTAGATGTAATTCTAAACCTTTGGCTCATTTAGAACCCACTGACTTATGAATGGGCAAATTGGTTCATATCTCCATCTCTGTTGGTTGTCTGGTAGCAGCTGCTCTCCTTCATACAGCAGAAATACTGAGCAGATGTGCTGCAGTAATTCAGTCATAAACGTTTAAAACTAAGCAAACTTTCTGAGGAAAGAGGAGGGATTTGAAGTGTATGCCAGCCCTTTTTGAAAGGTTGAAATATAAGCGTGGTGCAACACTTGGTGATTTTACAATAATTCAGCAGTTCAGTAATGATACTTTCTAAGCTACAAACGTTTTTATTCAACAGTCTTTTGATTTCCTCTTTCTTTATATTTTTAGAGTGTCTTAAAATAATTTTGACCAAAGATCTCCAGGCTTTTTGAAATTCCTTGGAGGGTTTTCTTTGGTCTTTGGCTGTATTTATTTATTTTATTTCATTTTATTTCTCTACTAATGCTAAGTAACATTCTCAAAATTTATGTAATGATTCTGAAAATATGCGCTCTTCTGTAAATCTTGCTGTTGTTTTCATCCCTCCTATTTTCATAAAATCACATTGATTATGTTGCTTATGGTCAGATGTGCAAATAATTATAAATATTGGAACAGCTTGAATTAAAAATGAGAAGGAAAAGATCTTCCTGCAGTGGGTCTTTTTCATACCTTTTTTAATATGCTTCTGGTTCTCGTTAATGAAAATCATTTGTCATGATGTCTCATGTTAATGCAATGATGGCCTTTTATTTCTCTCTCTATGTGCTTTGGATCTAGGTTGAAACTGTTTTCCTTTAGCGCTTCACATCACCGTTTTAATGTATTTTCATATTTAACATTAAAGTTCAATGTTTTCTTTGGTTGTCTTCTGAAACAAATAAAAACATAAAATATTTAATGCTTTTCAGCTTGAAGACATTTAGAGACATTTCTCTAAAGTCTGACAAAAAAAAGTGTTGTCTGAAGCACATCTACATTGTTTCATCCTGAACTCCAATATTCATGTACTCTGTTTGCTTCCCAGGGTGCAGGGACTGATGATCAGGTACTGATTGAGATCTTGGCCTCCAGGACTGGTGATGAGATTAAAGATATCAGCAAAGTCTACAAGAAAGGTGATGTAATGAGGCAGACCAGAACAGAGAAATTATGATTTCTAGAACTGCAGTCAGGGAGTGGAGACCATGATGGATTACAGCCTAGAAACATGAAACCAGCTTTGTGAAATCCCCATGATAGATTTGAAAACAGTTTTTGAACTGTTTTAAATAGTTTAAATCATCTAAGGGTGAGATTTAGGTAGGTTTAAGTAGGATTGAGTTTAATTCTTGAATGATGCCAAGTATGTCTGCATAGAAATAAAGAGGAAGGTTTTACTGTCAGCACGGTAAGTACCCTGATTTTAATCTCTTGCATCATCCTCTCCTTCTACATTTTTACTGTGTTATTCAGATGAAAGAGACCAAATTCTGATGCTATGGATTAGAACTGGTCAACACAATCCTTTTCACATAACATAGAAAAAAGGTCCAAAGCCAAAGAACTGTGTTTCTCTGATGTGGAAAAAGAGACATTCCTGCTAATCAGTTAATCAAATCATTCCTGTTGTAGCTGTCCTTGGAAGATATACCACTATCGATTGCATCCATAAGCAACCATAATGCAGTGAGTCTAAGCTTCCTTTTGTTTCTTTTTCTTATTTTTCCTCCAGAGTTTGGTGGCAAACTGGAGAAGGATATCACCAGTGACACCGGAGGGAGCTACGGGAGACTGTTGGTGATCCTGCTGCAGGTAGAGAGCGGACCGCCTGGGAAGACTTTCCTGTCATGATAATGAGAGCCTCTGGTGATCTCATTACAAAGTCATGAGAGCTTTAAGTCTGAAGTTGAGAGGTGACTGGTAGATGTGTTTTTTTTTTACTAGCGACAGTAAGGTAATCGCACAGTTCTGGGACCTTCTCAGGATAATTTAATCTTCCCGGGTTAGGTTCAGAAGCACCCTGAGTTCATCCACCCTGACCTACTTTTGCTTTCTGTTTGTCACCGTGTCTCCCTGCTTCTGCACCTGCCTGTCCTCTTACATTTCTACTGTTGTTGGCTCGCAAAGGGGAGCAGGGAGGAGGGAGTGGAAGAGGATAAAATTGAAAATGATGCCAAGGTAAGAAAATACTAATCTTAAAAATACATATATCTGCAAGCAAACTAAAAATGCATGAAGAAAAGCATTAAATACTGATTGTTTTGATTATTATCAAACAGTTTTCACATTTTGCACCAATATTGCTTCATAACACATATATTATAAATGAGAAATATTCAGATTTCCAAAACTGAACTAATGTATTGTAATTGGTATTATCTCCAAAACAAAAATATGTAAACTTCTACATGACAGTAAATAAAAATTTGATTCAAATATTGTAAGATCTCTTCATCACTCATTAGACCCAATTTCACCTTTTCCTATGTCAACTAAGCACAGAGTAGCTATGACAAAAAAAAAAAAATACAAATACATTCTTGTATCCGTGTGATTTCAATGGCACTGTAAAAGCAGTGTCTACTAATCTAATGCTCTGCATGAACTAATCATTATCAGTGTAACCACCTTTGTTTTGGCAGTTTGCAGCTCTGGAGCATACAGATACATGATAATAACAATAAATGATGCCCACTAATTTGGTGAAGGAAACAGTTTCCAAAAAAATCTAAAGTCCATCTGCAGTGATATGGGGTGTTCATAACATTCTGAACATTTAAGACAATGGAACAGCAGACCAATGCGGAGGTCAGATAACACAATGCCCAAAGAGGTGACAAGAGGTCCCAAGAGCTCCATACTAGACTGTACAAGCCTCAGTTAGCAATTAAATGTTAACAGTCCTGACATGACAGCAGTAGAAAGCCTATTGAGGAAGAATAACAAATCTGGAGCTTTGGAAAGTCGCTCTTTTATGAACTATGGTGTTTATTGACCAGATTAGATGAAAACATGGATATCTGACCCTCATGCTCAGCACCATGTTAGGAGAAAATCAAACAGAACATGTCAGCACAAACATCTCATACCAACTAAGTGCAGTGGTGGAGAAATGATGAGTCAAGCTTTCTTTGAGCTACAGGTTCTGGGCACTTTGCAGTCATTGAATTTACCATTAATTAATTTGGACAAAAAAAGTATTCTTCAGCCAAAGATAATAGAGATAATTGTAAACAGTAAGTTGGGTTAGAGGGCCAAAAAACAAATCTATCATCAGTAAATCTGAAGCAGACTGGCAGAAACAGGAAATAATCAGTGTTTCATTGTTTGCTGTACACAAAAGATGAACAGGGAAGACTAACTCTTCCTCCATATGCTGCGCCTCTTCTTGCATCGCTACAGAACATTAGTTTTAAACACAATGAGCTGCATAATCATCCTTTATAGATAGACTACTCCCCTCATTTGCACTTTACTACTCAGATAATAGAAAGCTATTAAGCTCTATGACAATGCAAACTGTAAGAAGAGACTCCCCAGACCTACTGGGAATTTGAGTCACCTCGACATTAATTTTTACGTCCTGTAACAAGCAGCACAAACAGCTTTGAAAGTTGAAAATGCAGAGGTGCATTCTAAATAACAATCCAGAGGACAAATATAGTAAGTTAAAGATTAAATTAAATTTCATAATTCTCTTTGTCAACATATTGTTCTCTGAGATTGTAGAGCAGCTAAAAACAAATCTGATTTTGTCTATAGAGCAGCCTCGGTCAAAATGACATAGTATCAACCTTTGGTTAGAGGACATCTACTTTAAAAGTAATTTCTCTAATATAAAGCAGTGAAATTGGATCTAACACATAAATCCTTTTCATAATGTGCCTGTAAGAACATCACAATCAGCTTTTTTAAACTAAATTATTCAGTGATCACTTCAGGAGAAAATTACAAGGTTCAATGCGTTTATCAAATGATCATGGTAATTTGTCATTTCCTAAAATGTGAGTTGTCTGAGAGGAAAAATTGAGAAACTACCATTTAGCTGCTGAAGAATAAGCCTAAGGTTAAGAATTTCTCTGTAATAGCAAAGAAAAAAGTGAAACATACTTATCCTCGGGTGTTTCTCGTCAATCTGAAGCCCTTCATTACTGCCGTCATACCGGCTCTGCCAGGTGGCTGCATATGTGTGAACACAGGTGTGTGCTCTGCCATCACAGGACCTGTACGCCGCCGGTGAGGAGAAATTTGGCACAGATGAAGAAAAATTCATCACAATTCTTGGCAACAGGAGCTTTGAGCATCTCCAGAAAGGTGAGGTTTGGCCATGGCATTGTAATATCAGAATGCTCACTCGATGGTTGCTGCCCTTTGATAAGCAAGGTTGCCCAAATCCCCAGATCTCAGCAACAACACAGCACAGATCCAGGTATTATAATGGTGAAATACACAACAGCCTCAACCTCAGCAGCTCTCCTCTGGGGCAAATATTGTTTACTGGGGTTGCAGGTCACAGAGGCAGGTGGTGAAAGTTTATCTGAGTGGTAACGAGTCAATCTGAGGACATAAAGTTAGTTTGGTATGAAATGGATGAGTTTGGACAGCAGAAAACTTTGTTGGGTTTACACATTGTTTTTCACTATTAAGAGGTTTAAAGTCGGAACAATGTAGAAACATTTGAGCCTGGAAAACTGTTGATATTTTATAAACAATTGGAAACATTTTAGAAACAGTTCTGAACAAATATCAAATGCAAATATGATAGTGGTGTAAAAGTTGAGAGAACATTGTTTGCATGAACCACTGAGACATTTTCAAGTTTCAAGTAGATTTTGTTTATCCCTCTGACAACCTATAATAGAAAGCCTTCAAAATATCTTCATTTTCACTTAAACTTCAATGTTTTCCTTCTGAATAAACCATATAACTTTGTTAGTTTTTGATGAGTACAAGAAGATCTCTGGCTCTGACATAGAGGACAGCATTAAAGGCGAGACTACTGGGAACCTGGAAGACTTACTGCTTGCTGTGGGTAAGACCCACTTTTTCTGTCTGTGTCCAGTTGCAAGACTACAGTATTACTCCCTCTTAGTTTTGTGTTCCTGGCAGACATATTTTAGCAACATTTATACTTGACAGTTTAACACAATTTCATCGTAACACTTTTTAAATTAAATCTCTTGTTCATTTTCTCCACAGTGAAATGTGTCAGAAATGTCCCCGCATTTTTTGCTGACAGCCTCTATAAATCCATGAGGGTGGGTACCAATATTCCTGCCACACACTGCAAAAATAAAATATCCCTGCCACATTGGGGTTATTAATTACAAATTAAAGGACAGTTGCAAATTAAATAGTGTAATAAATAGCAACTCTGGTATTTTCTTTCACTCTCATTGCTGGTCAACCTTCCTGTCCAACTCTCCGCAAGAAAGTAAAAGGTTCCTAAACCCTGCAGATATCAGGGGTCCACTGTAATACCAATACTGTGCAAAGTCTAAGCTATTGCCAGCATCTGTATATTTTCTCTCCAACTTCTCAGACTTTCTTTTAGTCCCTTGATATTGTCTTGATTGGGCTTTCTTAATCTCTTTAAAAGTGTTTTCTTTGAATATTGGCCACTTCATTTGTTATGACAACTTGACAGAAATCGTGATCTGACATAAATTTGTTATACAAGTATTACTGATTAAACTTTAGCTTTAATAACTACATAATTTTTTAAGTTTAATCAGTAATGTTTTTATAACAAATATGTCAGATCATGATTTCTTGGTTAATGTCAAGTTGTCATAACAAAGACCTTTTGAGTAATGTCAACTTTGTATTAAAAGTGTAGTGATTTACCAAATTACACTTTTTGACAACAGTCATAAATAGTCATGAAGACTTATTCATGTTCATGACGCTGTCATGACAATCTTATTCACAACCCGTCAAATAAAGTATTACCAAAGACTGTTTATCCATGAAAGATTGCATTTAATTCACAAAACAAATAAAACCAGTCAGATTACTTTTGTAACTTTTAATTAAGGTGCCCATCTTAACTTTGACCATCTGTTTTATTGGGTATGTTTGATGTTCAGCGGGCTGGAACTGATGATGACACCCTGATGAGGATTATGGTGTCCAGGAGCGAGGTTGACATGTTGGACATCAGAGCAAACTTCAAGAAGATGTATGGACAGTCTCTTTACTCTACCATCCAGGTACAAATCACAAGAATTCAAAACGTCAACATTATTTAGTTTTTTTAATAAACACACTAAATATTCCAGTCCCATTAGAAAAGACAGAAGGATGTAAAATCATCCTTCTTCTGGTTTTCACCTTGCCTACATGTACACATCCATCCTGCATGGTGCTGGTTGTGGTGTGGGTGTGCTGCTGGTGTCACAGCTGTGATGGAGTAGGGATTGCTAATTTACTTTAAATGTCTTGTTCGCAGACTGCTCTCCTGCTTCTCACCATGCTGAAGTGAATTAATCCTCTAGGACCAGATGTTCCTACAGAGAATTATCACTCTCTTTCTTGTGAAACTCCCAAATCTCTGAGACACGATAGATAAATAACACATTAGTGAATAACCTTTGAATAGATGGAACAAAATGCATTCTCAATTCTCTTTCTACATTTTTCATTTAATTGAATTGAAAAGCCATTATCTTTTGAGTTATCCTGTTTACAAAATCATTTTGATAATCTTTGAAAAGATTTCAAAAATGCTATTTTTCTTTTACAAGGACAAAAATGTTCTCACTCACAGCTGGTGTTTTGTGTCAGTTGTTTTATTCCTTTTTCTCACAGTTCCCATGATTCCCTGTAATTTTATTTGTATGGCATTTTGCTGCCACAGTAATAAAACAGGAGGCTTTCAGCATCTCTTTGAGCTGCTGAAAGTTCTTACAGCAAGGATTTTACATCAATCAATTTCTTTTTTTTACTTCACAATGAAACTTTTCAGTCTGAATAAAAATATAACTAGGGCGGAAATGTACAATTTAATTTCTCTTTTGGATCAGTAAAGTAGTGTTTAATTTGAAACTTATGACCATGATTGCACAATGCCAAATAAACAGGACTCTTATGACAATTCAAACTTTTTGCATCACTCTCATGACAGCAGAGACAATATTCCACGGTAATGTCTCTTGCATGGCACCATCAGTTGATCACAAGTACTGCTAACCCACCTCATTTGCTTTTGCCACTTCACTTTAATTCTCTGGCTGGCTGGCAAAGAGATGCTGGAGTTTGGGATAATAACTTTGCCTTTTATAATCAATAGAAGATAGTTTGAGCTTTCTCTTCCCCTCTCTGCTGTTCAGTCCTGCTCTGTATCCATTTTTCATCCATCATTCAATCTTTTCAACTCCTCTTGGATGTGGGATTGTAGCTCATAATAATCGTCCAAACATTGTCTTAACCCAAAACGTTGTGAACAAAAGTCTAGAAAAGAACAAATCTTAACGAACATAACAGAGCTACTCCAACATGCTGCTACCATATTTCGCACAATTCAAGAAATGTCAAGAAGTTACTAGAATTTGAATTAGGGTCATTTCTTATTAGGGTAAAAACAGTTTGAATTGAATAAATCGAAAAGAAATTAGCTTTAATCATGACATTATAAGATTTTTTATTTCCGAGGTGGAATAATGAACGAATTTTAAAAACAGAAATTTGACACACAGTCAAATTTATTGTGAATTTTCTTCAATCCCACAGTCAAGATTATTCATATGTGATCAAATATACAGATTTACCTCTACTAATATTTGTCTCTTAGATATTTGCACAGAAAAAATACAGGCTATTTTTTAGCCATGAGCAATATTCTGGTATGATACTAGTTGGATATTTGATTCTTGAAGAGCTCATTAAAACTGGTTGCTTTCCTGAAAGGAATCTAGGTTTGAAACATAGTTTCGTTTAAAAATAAAATAAAATAATATGGATTTGTTCCAGATGCTTAATGTTTGCCTGTTTTATTTGTTGATGTGTGTTTAGGATTATTCTCTTGTTGGAAATCTAATTAGGAAATTATTTGTTTTAAAAATTTACCAGTACTGAAGGAACCAAAACAAACCCTCATTTTGATACTACCACCTCTGAGCTCAACATCTGTTATACTTTAGCATTCCTGAGACTTTGCAAAGGTCCTGGAGAAAGTTTCTCACCAAACAATTTAAATTATTTTTATCAGTTTTGATAAGAAGAGTGTCCAGTATCATCAATCCACCCTGGAAAAATAAGAAAATAATCAAATGATTAACCAGATTTAACATGACATTCTTTCCCCTGATGAGTGTTTGAGCTTCTAATCAAGCAACTTAAGTTTGACAATTTTGCAGAAATTACAACTCTTGACATATGAAGAGTCTTTTCTGCCATGGCACGATTTTCCCCCAGATGTGAAACGGTTGTTCTGCTTCTACCAGAAAGGACAGAGCCAGTTTGAGCTTGTGTGTTCTGCTGTAGGGTACATCGCCATGTGGAGAGGAGGAGCAGGATATCCAATCATGGATCCTCACACCCACACACGTCACATTAAGAGTCATTGTTACATCCGAAGTGTCTCTGGAAAAACACTGAAGGGAAATTGATCAATTCAAACACAAAAGGAAGAAGAATTTTCTGCCTGTGACTAAAAAGGGTTCCACATCCTTTCTTTTTGTAGGAGGACACAGCAGGCGACTACCAGAAGGCGTTGCTGTACCTCTGTGGTGGAAAGGATTAATCATGTTTGAGGGATGAGACAGTTCTACTCACAAGGGATTACATATTGATCCATGTTCTTCTTCTTTTCTGACTATACTGTGGATTAAATGAATGTAAATTATTCACATATCACTACAGACAGCATATTTGCAAGACGAAGGTCACTTACAGTCTACTTCATACATTCATTAACAGCAGCCCTTTTTAGTGGTCAGTGTTGATGCAGACTTCAATTTAAAGTGGAAAATAATGAATCTTATCCTAGATGATAAGTTAATCTAATATGCAGCTTCTTTGTCAAGCTCACATTCATGGCAGTTGGTTACCTCTTTTGTGCTTTTTTTAGGAGTTAAATCAGCTCACAGAAAATAATACTGCTGATCAATTATTTAAGCAACATGTCCACAGCACTGCTGCTGTCATTAATTACAAATGAGATGCTGAAATCCAAACCTGCTGTCAGTAGTCAATAAGTAATAGAAGGCCATTATATACATGCTGTCTGAAATTAGGACCTTTTCATGAAAGGCACATGTGGTAAGCAACCCACAGATGACAAATGGTCCACTTCACTGAAGCTGAACCACAGGGTGGCAGCAAAGTTCAGAATCTGCCCCAAATCTCAGCAGTGACCCAGTAGAAATTAACTTTAACTCTCCACCATAAAAAAGTTTGTTTCTAACTTCATATGCTTATTGAAAGTATTTAAAGTTAAATAGGTCTCATTGTTCTTAAGCTGTAAGAAATGTTATGGGTTCATCACACATACCCACATTTTAGAATAATAACTAGTTTAATGTTTCTGAATGTCTTTCTGCTTTGTCTGTTTCTTTATATGTTACTGTAATTTTCAAATCTAATCTGTATAATATTTATGAACAGTTAAATAAATCATTAAGCACTGCATTACAAGTTTCCTTTAATATCTTCTGTGTTTCAGTGTTTTATCGTTTTATTATAAAGATGTGCACTGTGACTTTCATCAGCGGTGGAGCATTTCACACTGCAACCAACAGCACCAACTAATCACACATGGTATCGTACCAATAGTACATTCTTGTGCAGTTTCATTAATTCTTTTAATCCTCTTCACCTGAGGTTCTGTTCAAACCTCATTTGTACTCATACAAAGGCATTCATATGAACATTTAGGCCGTACACACATACACACACACGCACACCCACGCACACACGCACACACAGACACACTCATTCCCTAATCTACTTTGTGTTAAAAAGTGGAGTGTGTTCTCATTTATTTTCAGTTTGACCGACTGATATTTGTCAGCCAATCAGGAGCTGCAGGCAGTCACACCACCTGTAACTCCACACTTTGCTGGGTCCACAAAGCAACTCTAGCATTGTTTCTAATGTTTCAGAATAAACTTTGAAGAATTTGTGGTGTAATCTCAGCAGGAACTGAGATTATTATTTTTTTATTAAACTTCTTAAGTGATCAGACCAGGAGTTGCAAGGAAGCTATGAGTTGCACAAATGCAAAGATTACATTTTTCTCAAGTTTAAGCCATATTTCAAGCATCAATTCAACACTTTAACTCCTACAGAGCAAGAATTACTTAGGTTTTTAACACACTGAGTATCAACTGCAAAATATCCCTTCTCTAATTTACAAACACATTATATTAAGAGCAATAAATTTACTTAAAATGGTCTTACTACACTTTAACAAACAAAGGTGTTCCCTGGTCTGAGCCGTATGAGAGATAACTGAAGACGAAGCCTGTAACTTCCACTCACCATAAAAATAAACATACAGAAATGTGGCTTATCCAGCACAAAAGAAGTGATTTTGGCCTATTTTCTGCAAATATTTAAAATATCTAATACTTGTTTCACCAAATACATTGAGTCACCTGTTTAATTTTCCCAGAAATATCAGTTTTGTGTGTTGATATGTGAGTATTTTTAACTTGTCAAGAGGTTGGCTCAAGGTCAAGGATGAGCGGAGAGAACAACTCTGGACTTTCCAGGTAAGGTTATTTGATATTTTTCTATTTTCTTTTTTTACCTTTTATATTACTGTTTTAACCTGAAAAAACTTTGTGTTTTTTTTTTAAAGGTCTTTATTTTTAAATTAGAGTTAAACCCCAGGAAGCAAATACTCTCAAGGTTTCAAAGTCTAAATAGAGATTTTGTAGTTTCTTGTTTCTGGCTGTTTCCTTCCAAAAAGTAATAGATTTTAACTTTAAGGTGGTAAATATTAGTCTTTCCTGTTTGTCAAACGTCAAACCAACCTTTAAACCTTTATTTATAATTAAAAACCCTCATGTGTAGAGAGTGAAAATAGCATAAACTACTATTCAGACACAGATCCTTCTTTCTTTTAATGGACTGCACCTGTAGAGTATTCTGAGAAATTAGTAATAAATAAATAAATAAATAAATAAATAAATAACACACCAGTTGTGAATCAGCAGAATTAGGTGCACAAAGGTGCTGCAGCTGGACTACAACCATCACTGCTACCAATAAGCTCAATAATCATTTGCAATTTAAATGGCATTGTTTCCATACTCATCTTAAAAAAACATTATTTGCAAATTTGTGTTGTTTGCACAGCTTTTAGTTTTTGATAAACCTACATGCCTCAATGCTGCTACTAAGTATTCTATTCTATTCTATTCTATTCTATTCTATTCTATTCTATTCTATTCTATTCTATTCTAACCAACCCTCCCCTCCAGCAGCAGTGGTGTTCTGCTTTCAGCAGGTGGAGTTTTATTGCATTGCTTGAAGTAAAATTCCTCCCTAAGTACACTTTTTTATTTCCCTGCAATCCTCCTGACTTTGTGACTGCCCTCTAATTTTCTTTTCTCTTTAGCCACATTGCTTAAGTCTTTCTTTTTTTCTACAATAACAAATTTCAAACAAAGAGCAGAAGGGAGCCTGCTGAGATTCTGAACTCGATGGATATCAGCTGTAGGGATTGCATTATGTCACAGCAGGAGTTCAGGGCTAAATCAAGAGAAAAGTATAAAGTTATTCCCCTCCTAAAATCCCAGCCTGACCTCAGGCCATGATGATTTCTGAAAGTCTGCTTTTTAATGACTTCTGTCTGACTGCTGAATGCTGATATCCACATTTTGTGTGCTGCCGATGATTCAAGCATGAGCAGATTATTACCAGTAGGAAGTTCAAGCTACATAAAGACCAAAAGGAGACACATCTAAAAATATGCAGCCTGAAAATAAAATAATAAAATAGTTTATAAAAGCTGATGTTTATTTTCTAATGTAGATTTTAAGGCTGAAATCTGTCTAGAAATTAAACTAAAGTCCTCTGATTGAACTTGATATTATACATTCTGGCATAAAATAAGATAACATTACCCAGCATGGTTGCTTCACACCTAAAGACATTTGAATTAATGTAACCGAGGGAAACATACGTAAAAAAAGAAAAAAAAGATTAATAGCTAAAAAATGATCAGTTGAAAAAGCTAATCTGATAACTGCCCAGATATTTAGGATGATTTCACCAAACTCTAGTTTGTTTGCCTAGAAAGCCAGGTTTGTTTGGGGGAGGTTTAATTCACAAATTCTGGTCCTCCTACAAACCTACAGTAGGTATTGGTTCACTTAAAGTAAACTCTGGCACAGTTTGAATGCATATGTAAATGGCAAATAATTTATATACAACCTGGAAAAAAGTTTCACCAAGAACTGAGCCTTGGGGTATGCCTGCATTAATTTTTCAAAACAATAATTTTCCACAACTGCTCACAAGCTACAAACAATGATTTCAACTGCTCAAAAACACATATTTCTGATTACCATTACTTATTGTTTTATTTATGAAGTGCCTTTTTAATATCCAGTAAAACTGCTTCATTAAGAGTCCCCTTTAAATAATGAACATGAAACTTAGCAATGATTTATTTCAGATGGATTTAATTGTTCATCATCACAATGGGAAAAATGACTTTAAGGTTCACATAACAGTTTAGTTTCTATCATTTAAATACATATTTTCATGCAAGTAGAATAAACAGTTATTTTATTTCCAACGTGCAGTGACTATCACTTTACAAGTTAAGTCTCTTATAATCTCTTTACAAGACCACAAGAAGCATTAAGAATACATTTAAATACTGTATGTTCTGAAGTGACCACACAAGCCAAGCTTGTTTCTATCTCAGCAATCATAATTGTTCACCATGGTGGAAAAAAATGTGCAAACGCTGGACCAGGAGTCACTGCAGAACTCTTTGGCCAGTTTCTTGTTCTTAGGCAGGCAGGATTTGGTGGCTGTGTCTGGAGCTGCTGGAATGTAAGGCAAAGGAGTCACAGCCTTCTGGGCAACTACAAGCCTAAAGTGAGCCTCTCTGGGGGCTTGTTTGCACACGCCTGCCCTCACCAGTAACTTTTCATTATGACACAGGCTGTTTTGCTTCTTCAGAGCCCTGGTAATCTGCTTCCAATACAGTAAAGTGTTGGAAGTATATTGGGGACAAAGAGATGGTCTGCCCATATATCTACAGATGAAGCTGTTTTCACCTGTTTTGCAAGTAACGAAGAGGAACAAAGGATCATTTTCTGTTGCAGTCCAGGTGCAACGTGAACCATCTTTTGTGACAAATTTGTCTCCAACAGGTTTCACACGGCTCAGTCCTGATCTTTCCTTGCGATGTCCTCTGTCCCCCCGTCCTCTACGTCCGTGAATCCTCTGACAGCTGCCCAACATCATCTGATGGGAAATACAAGCGAGCACCATCAGGATGGCCATGTTGGTGAGGAGAGCCATGAAATCCACAGAACACCCCCTGAAAAAGAATTCATTAGAGATATGACCCAATATCACTCATAATGCACTTTTCAAAGAAAACTGTTTTAAGCCACTATCAGGTAAACATTCTGGAAGAGTTGAGAGAATAATCAAACTTTTTAAAATAGCATTTCATTCCTATTTGAGTTTGAGAAACTGAGGGATTGATTTCAAAATGAGATTTACACAAATGTTGTAGCTTCATAAAAGAGAACTTATTTAATCTGAGTTCACTTTACATTAATCTATGTATAACACTTTAGCAAAAAACAAATCTTTTGCCGCCGATTTAAATATTGGTAGAAAAGTTCTACAGAGCAGGCATACTGAAAAAAAAATTGATCAAACTTACTTGGCGTTTTCAGAGAAAGTTCAGTTTGCTGTCCTGACACATTTGAGCTCTCTCGTCTTTTCTTGCAGGTTACAAATGCTGCTGCAAAGTCAGCCCTCCCCTTCATACCCAGAGCCACACACACAATGTATCAAATACACACACACGCACACGCCCACACACACACACACACACATATATGCATGTACTCAATAACAACGTCCAAGCGAATACACTTACTGAATTCAAAAGTGGTTAGAAATAAAGTAAGCTTAACTTTCTTCCAGGCACATTTGGCCCCAAAATAAAACAAATTAACTTTATTTGTATTAAAATCAGGTACTATGACCATTACACAAAAATAAATCAGCTGAATTGTAATACATTGTGCCTCACTCTCTGACTGAAAGGGAGTAAATATATATATATATATATATATATATATATATATATATATATATATATATGTATATATATATATATATATATATATATATATATATATATATATATATATATATATATATATATACATATATATATATATATATATATATATATATATATATATATATATATAATGTGTAAGTGATGAAAATCTGACTTTACCTACGCTGAAGAATCACATTTAAGAGAATTTTCCAGTTTCAGAATGAGCTTCCTGGTTCAAGAAATCTAAGCTACACAGCAAGAAATTCCGTAATTTTAAGAAAAGATGACATCTGTGACATTTTAGTCCTTCACTTGAACATCTGTGAGGTGCGGTGGAGATAAAATGATTTTAAAATGTTCCAGGTGCACCAGCATGAGAAAAAAAACCAAGTGGGGTTTAATGCATTTACACGATGAAGGTCATTCTTCCTTAGTTAACTTCATTAGTTTGACTCATGAATCATGAAGCAGGAGGATTAATGTTTTCATATTTATCACATTGCAACCACAAAGTTCAGTGCATATTAATGGGATTTTATGCAACAGATAAACACAAGGTAGGTAACTGCAAAGTAGAAGAAGAGAAATGCAAAGTTTTTAATTTTTTTTGCTAATAAAAATCAGAAAATCGGGTTAAGTTGTTAATATGATACTAAAAGAAGAAATTAATATTTGTAGTAGGACAATGGAGGATTTCTCTGGTCTCTGAGACATTTACCTTAAGAAATGAATGCCAATAATTGTCAATAAAAATGTTCATATGTGGGACAGGAACAGTGTCCTGCTTATTGAGTAAGAAAAAAAATCACTGAGCTATCTGTATGCTTCATGATGCATCATACACTTGTTGTATGAAAAAAAATCTAAAATTCAAATTTTACATTTACAAAAAAAAATTTACATTCAGAATTTCACATGCACTACTGTAAATAAAGCAGATTGATAAGAATTGTTTAACTAATAGTGTTTATTTCTCAGTTAAAAGCATTTTCACAGTCCATATATATTTTTCAAAATATACCAGTAGAGAAAAAGTGTTTTCACACAACAAACATAAATTCTGATTGCAACAAAAGTTAATCAAGCTAATTATAGTAAATATCACAAAAAACACAAACATCTATACTATCTTTTCACAGGTTAAAGCAGTTCTAATTCATACAGGTCTACATGCAAAACATAAAAGAAACTGCTGAAGGTTTCCAAAGCAAAACGTAGCAGTAAAATCAGAGAAATAAAAAAAAAGTAACAGCCACTGTAGTACCAGACTAATTCCGTAAGAGGGCGCTATAGATGTTTCAAAACAAATAGCTGGCCTGGATTTTTCCTCCACTGGTGGTTTCAGTCACCAAATCAGCACAATCTGTATGCAGAGGAAGATATAAAACCTGATAGTTATGAATCAATGATGAAAGAAAATAACGTTTAAGCAAACAAGATTACACAGGATTATACTTGTGTAATAAGTATTATCCTATATAAAATATATACAATAAAAGATATAAATCCTGAAAGGAATTTTCTGCTGCTCACCATTTTTGTTAATTCCGAAACCAACCAATTACAAAGGAACAGACGCCCTGCAGGGACCTCCAGCAGTACTGCTGAGCCATTCTCCTCCGGGCGCTCTCAGTCGGAGCTGCCGTTGGCTGTGATTTGGCTCTCTGTGTGGTTTTAACTTTCCCTGAAGCCCGAGCTGTTTTAAAAGGTGTCTTCATTGTCAAATTCGGTCTTCCATGTGCAGCTGAACTTTGGGATTTTCTAGGCTGCTTTGATGGCTGCGCTGCTGGCCGAGACCTTAGGAAAGGACCAGCCGAGAAGATCATCTGAGATTCATCAGTCGCCTTCCTGCACATATGAGGTTTGATCTCCTTAGGTCCCTGACAGGCGTGTGCTTGCTTCCTGAGGACCCACATCATCTGGACGAAGTAGTGCCTGGGGTTTTTGTTGAAAGCACTGCAGGTGTAAGGTCTCCCCATATATTCACACCAGTAGGCACGTCTGTTGCCCTGGCATGACAGCCTCAGCTTTATGTTTTCTCCTTGGCCTGTAAGGATCATGGTGCACTTGTCGTTAGCCTTGGTTTGGAACTTGATGGGATCGTCCCAGATGCTTTGTCTCCTTTCATCCTGTGCCTCAGCTGGCCAAAGGCAGCAGGCCAGCAGCAGAGCAGTGGCTTGGGTCCACATGGTGTCAGATAGATGCCGAGAGCAGGGTGAGAGTGGAACTGCTTGAGCTGAGGCTTCCTCTTGGTATTTATTGGCCAAGCAGACACACAGTAGTTTTAGGGAACAAAAAATGAGTCAGACTAAGAAAAAGTGGTTATATGGGCGGAGGAGGGAAAAGCAACGTTAGTTCCTGCTGAAATGTACGTAAATCCCACTAAGATGCAACATGGATTCTCATGTTTGATCGTTTAACATAAAAAAAAACACCAACCGACCGAGATGATGAAATCTTTTTTTTTTTATGTTTACTGACTTTAAGACTGTATAGGTCAGTTTCACATTGCATTATTGCACTCATGAACAGAAATTGTCACAGTTTACAATTTGATACATACATTTTAATTAGAAATGTGAAATCTGATAGAAAAAAGAAAGCTGAACCTCTCTTGTTTGCTTTAAGTGGCAGTTAAGGCTCATAACTGTGCAGGGTAACCTATCATTTCCCTCTAAACATAAACCCAGGACAGTGCCACAGAGAAACATGAGTACACACATGCAGAGACAAGACTGGAAAGGGAGGCCGTAATGACCATGCCAATTAAGAAAGCACAAGAAAATGTATAAAATAGGTAGGATGAAGCACACATATGGCACATGATCTTATAAGAGATTAATGTTTCGACCAAAACAATTGGAATTTTTTGCAAGAACTAAGCAAAACAGAGATCTAAATTTGATGTAATGTATTTTAATTTGATCAGAAATGCAATGATTTGTGTTCATCATCTTCAAAGTTAAGTTAAATATTTTTAGAACAAAGTGAAGAAGCCTAGTGTTTAAACTAGTAACATCCCAAAAGGGCAGGGTTTACAACCTGCTTTAACTTTAATTACCAAGTATGACGTGATTCTGACTCATCTGATACAGAACATTTAACTGTAAACTGTAATTGCGCATACATCCAGTAAGTTGCTACATTTTGAGAAATTAGATTACATTTTTAATTTATTTAAAATAACCTCACTCACACAATGTTCAGTGTTTCAGTAAATATTATGAATAAAGTCAGTTCTCTCAAACTCAGCCTCTGTTTTTGACTGGTTTTCAGACAAAAAAAGTCTGTGTGTGGTTTTTCTTTGAGTGTTTATTTGCATCCTGCTTGGTGCCTGAGAAAACTTTGAAGCCAAGCTTATGGAAGAGGATAATAATGTCTTATTGAAATAGCTGACCAGTAATGCAACCCACAGGGTTCTGGCTTGGCAGTGCAACCATCACGTTGGAATGTGCATAGTGCTAAAGTGTGCAAAACCATCTGCTCCAATGTTACACACAGTTCCCCTTTAGCATCAAATTTATATTAATTTCAACATATTTTCCTTTTTTTAGCCCTCAGAATTATACATTCCATGTTTTACCTCACAGTAAAATAGGAAAACTGACAAATTACTTTCTTTTCCATAACGTCAAAAATATTGTTACCCCAAAATACAGAGCAAGCTGAAAAAAGTAAAGAAAGATTGGAAGAGAAAATAATTTGAAATGGAGAGTTTATTCACAATTTATACACTTTTATCATATCCACATAAAAAACAAGAATCTTCCTGGATCCATCATCACCCAACTGTTCAGCATCACATTTAAAACCAGCGACCCATTCATCGGATCAACCCAAAGCTATCGTATATACCTAGTTTAAGCACTTAAGTTGTGAATTTGTCCCCATAAATGTATTACCAAACTCCAGCAAGGAGTAAAACTGTGATAGTCAACATGAGCACACCAATCATCTAAAAACGTCCACCTTGAGGAAAACTACGTTTGTAAATGAAGTAAGCAAAAAAAGAGAACGCTGGGAAGAGACAAAGCCAATAAATTCACATTATGGAAAAGCACAGCTGGGACATTTTAACATGGCAGTCAGTGTTTCCTTTGGAGAAATAAAATGTATGAAAATAGTGTGTAAAGTCAGTGTAGCAGAGCATAACTTGTAAACCGTTGGTAAACATTTTCAGTACTTCTACTGCAAATTACAGTTATTGGCTTTATAGAAGTCAAATGTGCACAAAAATCTACAAAAATGAGTTAATTTTTAATCCTTGTCATGGTAACCTTATTAAAAGTTGTTAAATGTTAGTACTCTCTTTAGCGACTTCTTAACTGACACGTTGTTTTTGTTTGTTTTTATTCAAGCCCATGGACTTTGTCTTTTAAAAACAATAACAAACTTGGATTTAAAATGGATTTGTTGGAGTATAAAACAAATATAATATAAAAATTATGGATAAAGTATTAAATTTAGACCAGCTGTTACCATTACAGTTTAAAGAAAATCTGATTTTTTTTTAATCACATAAAAACTGACTTTTGTTAGTCTTTACATATGCACATTATATAATCTACTAGCTGGTAAATGTTCATAGTTATTGTGCATTTACAGTGACAAACAAAATCCAAATTTTGGTTGCTAAGGCAGGTATTGCTTTTTTCACAGTCCACATAAACCAGATCTGGGTAAATCATGAACAATATGTCTTTTCAACAATCTGATTAATGGTGCTCATTTGTCCCATAAATGGATTGTCTAAGGTCTCACTGGAGAAAACATCTGTATAGAAATATGAGATATAGGATATGTTGATTGGCCTCCCTGATGTAACAATATCAGCATATTTCTCACTCAACCTCCACATATAACAATGATTAATGAAAGAACACATTCAAAAGTTCCATGTATTCAGAAGTACTGTTTAACAAAAAAGCAGGCAAAGGGGAAAAAGCGTGCCACAGAAAGACTATTTAAAAATATGGGATTTGGCTTGAGAGTTAACTTTCCACTTTAAAATTATGAGTACCATAAAGCAGGAAAGATCTGAAAATAAACACATGTGGTACATAGAGGAAATAGAAGTAGATGTTATTTTTACTATTATTCTCCAACTGTACTGCATTATTTTAATGGATAGTTCAACACATCGGCCTTGCATTTGGTAAGAATTTGTCATTTGGTGTTACAGTGTGGTTGTGATGGGATTTTTTTTTTTTTTACAATAATAAAGGAAGATGATTGGTCATATGTGTCCCTTGCTTCAAGAATTTGTGTTTTTTTTCTAAACCCACTCTTCAAAAATAATTCTGAGATTTGGTATTTAAAACTCCAAGTAGAAGAATCGCTTTAGAACAATTTACCGCTCTGAATTATAAATAAATGCTAAATGTTAACACCTGACACAAGTTTAAATGGTACAGTGGTACAATGGTACACTATGTTATGTTTAACATAGTGATATGGCCTTTTTTAACTGTAACGTCATGGTAAAACATCTCAAAGGCAGACAGTCCTCTTCAGTGTTTCTCACATACAGGTGGGTCATGTTGCCCCTTTGTCATTTCATACTTTTCCACTTTTGCCTTTTTCACGCTGAATAGTTGTTGCATACCAACAAAGGCAACATCTGTTGTTGTAATGCAACAAATGTTTGTATGCAACATCTGTCATTGGATGTTGCATACCAACATTCAGTCAGGAGACATTTAATACCCAATTTGACCACTGAGTCGAAGTCATTTTTGGTATTTTGCTTCTACTGTAAAAAATCTTTTTTGTAATGTGCCTCTAATGGGACAGGTCCAAGCAGATATCAGAGTCCAAACCAATGAAAAAGGGGTGCAATATATGTATTTTTTTTAAGAAATAAAATTCTATCTTTGTTATTGAATTATTCCTGAGATTTGAACAAAGGGATACAAGTAGTGTGATTTACAGGTAAGATATTGAAGAATTTGGGGACAAAATGGCAAAATTTGAATGAGGTTATGAATAGTCAAAGAGGGAAATTGACCCATAGCCACCAAAAATCAACAAAACCAACATGTCTGAAAATATTGTAAACAGCCTTAAAAAAAAAAAAAAAAAAAGTTATGCTCCGTTTTCTTACAAATTCTCTCCACAAGTCGTTATGCCACTGTTCACACAAGCCTTTTCTCAACAGGTAAAATATCCCACATACATGAGCTCACTTGTGTCTCAGTTAATAAAAAGGATGCATTTTTTCAATGAAACAATCAGATTTTTATGAAACCTGCCTTTTGACACTCACTTTGAAAGTGCAACACCCTTTTTAACTGCAGAAATAAAATATAACTTTCCCAGCTTCTCTTTTCTTGAGCACGAAGTTCATAAAAATGAGCACAACAGTCAATGTTATGTCCTCTCAAGGGCTTTTTCAGCTTGGTTTTGTATCCAAACAAATGTAAACACAGACACAACAGTCCTGGAAAATGTAGATGAAACCTGGCTCAGATTGATGCTGAGGGCTGATGAGGTTAGCGTCCTGCCGGCAGAAACCAAACTGGACAATTTGATCTGCATCGTTGAACAAGCAGGATCTTCCGTGTTCTTCTTTTGAAGTGAAGAAACCAGCGTATTTTGAGATTCCTCAAGTGAGCTACAATAAATGAAAAATAACATTTTGAGTTATTGATTGATAAGTTATTAATACATTTTTGTCAATTATCCCACATCCATGACCTCACTTGTCTCAGTTAAAAAAGATGCATTTTTTCAATGAAACAATCAGATTTCATTGGCCAAAAAAAAGTTGGCAACCAAATAAAAAAAGGTCACAATAAGCTTTTGCATTGCCACAAGATTTATTAATTACCAGAATTACATTCATTTTTCACCCAGATCTTGTATTGATGATGGAAAAGAGTGACCACTGCAATGAGCTTTCTGATTGATTGATTGATTGATTGATTGATTGATTGATTGATTGATTGATTGATTGATTGATTGATTGATTGATTGATTGATTGATGTGGGTAAAAATGACATCTCATGCTTCCTGAATCCCTCTTTTACAGTTTGAACCAGATGAATCCCATCATAACTTTGCCATCACGGAAAAAAAATGGGCAACATTTTCTCTGCCTCTCTACTTAATGAACACATCACACTGTAAGAGGGTAAATCTGAACTAATAATATAACTTGATCTTGCTCTGTTTGCTCCGCTCCATAACTCAAACGTTATGCTTCTTTGCATACTGAAGCTTTTTCTCTAGTTAGCCTCACCAAATGGAGGTTTTCTACTCAGCTGTTCAGGCCCAAACCCTTGAGTCCCCTTCACACTGTGTATAGAAATGCTCTTATTTTCACTACTAAACAACCTTAAGTTATACTGTTGCTTTTCTTCTATTTAATGTTAGCAAATGTTTAAAAGATCCCTAATCAGATCCCTAATCATAATCATTCAGGATTCTTAACATTTCTTCCTGAAAACGATGGTTCCCTACGGTTCTTCAGGTTTTATTCATTATTCAATATTCATTCGACATTTAACCCAATTCTGTAATTTCATCAGTTTTTTTCTCTGCTTCAAACAAACATCTTTTCCACAACCACGGGATGTGTCTTTCCACATGATGAAGTCGCACATTCAATCAAATACCTGCGACCTGAAACAAGAGAAACACAATGAAACCTTACCATGACGTTTAGTTCCAGTTGTCAAGGGCACTATAAGGGCAAATAGCAGAGAAAGATACTTTAGATATCACAATGCAAGAAAATATTTCAAAACATAAATATTCCTAAAATAAGTTAAGCTTTTATTGCAGTCCCTTAGATTCTCATGAAAATTTGTAATGTATCTCTGCAGTCTCAGTCATTCTGAGACTGAAGAGATCTTAACAAAATTCAGAATTGGTCAAATCTTCATTTCACCAAATAATTCTTGCAACACCAGTGGAAACTTCAAAACATAAATATTCCTAAAATAAGTTAAGCTTTTATTGCAGTCCCTTAGATTCTCATGAAAATTTGTAATGTATCTCTGCAGTCTCAGTCATTCTGAGACTGAAGAGATCTTAACAAAATTCAGAATTGGTCAAATCTTCATTTCACCAAATAATTCTTGCAACACCAGTGGAAACTTCTGGCCCTTCTGAAAATATGTAAAAGGTCTTTCAAGGTAGTTTCAATAATCTAAAAGAAAATGACAATGCTGCAGCATTCCTTTCTAACTAAATGTACTACAATTAAAGGTTGGATTTTTTTTTTTTTTATTGTCATTGTGAGATGATGCTGCAGTAAGACAATAAAAGACATTTTTTTAAGGCATTACACGACTTTTCCAGTGGTTTTATTCAACGTGGAGGGTGCTGTTGGTGGAAATAACTACATATAAAAGGGTTTCACTTATCTCACGCACTAACTGAACACAAGCACTCACAAGAGCCAGGAGACACGTTAGAGAAAGTCTTTTAAACTGCATGATATTATTCTAAATATAAATCAAGATAAAACTGAAGGTTTCTTCTTTCTAAAACACTGAGTCACGAGCATCTACAGTAAATTTAGCCATTCTCACCATGACGGTTTTTCAGCAAGCAGAAAAGCACTAAAACAAGCTGTGAACAGGTGTTAAAAGTGTTAGCACATTAGCAGTATAAGATTTAAAACAGATGATCGCTGACTCAGCAGGACAGCTGTGAGGAGAGGTGTGAGGAAATCGGTGTTAGAGAGACAGAGTCGTTGTTTTGTGTTACCAGTACCTTTCAGGAGCCAAGCTAGAGCTGACTCTCACCAGTCGATGTGCCTCGGAGGAGCCGAGGCCCGTGGAAACCTGTTTATTGTTTCAAATGTTGGGACGCTATCATCACAGGAACAAACACGCAGGGAAAAACGTTACCAGACAGACTCAACATTTTACGTCCACTACTTTTTGGTGGCAAGCAGAAAAGGGTGAGCAGTTCATATAACAGAGAGCAAAACATTCTCTGAGTAGCTTACTGTGCAAACAGAGTAGTTTAGTGTTGATCAATTAGAACAGGTTTTAAATTTTATTAAAGTCCTATTGACGCATGAGTTTCATTCCAAAAGCTTAATGCAACTCAAATAGAAAGACAAGGTTTAATAAAAAAGTTGTATTAATCTTGCAAGTTCAAACTGGAAATGAAACTCCTATTTTTTCAAACTGCAACAAGTCAGAGCAAGTCCTCATTTAGATGTTTTACTCTCTGTGTTTATCTTGTTGGTTTGTGCAAACTCATCTGCATCCAAATGCAACTTAAAAAGATAAAACACGCAGTTAAGCATCTGGTTAGATTCAGAAAAGAAAATCAAAACTAGCAACATATCCAGGGACACACTAAAGCTCAACATGCTTGCCTCTCTCTGAACAAAATGATCAGGTGTACATTCATCGGACTTTGGCCGACACTAAACAAGAGGAAACAGGAGAAGGTTTCATTTCATTCCACAGGAATTTCCCAGCATCAGAAAGAAAGCAGTTGGTTAGTAATATGGTAGATTCCCTCAAAAGCACCGAGCAGAACATTTTCAACATGACAGTGAAGTAGTGGTAGCAGACAGATTCTTCAGCCTCAAGGCTCCTATGATTGTTGGAAGGTAGAAGAATCTGACTGATTATTGGGAATTGAAACCCTAATTTCTCTTTGATGAAAGAGAGTTTAAGTGAGGGTATGGTTTTCCTCAGACTAAAGACTGTAATTTTTTTTATACAAAATTCTTTTTCTCCATCAAGATGTTCCAGCTCTTATTTTTCTAATACTCGCCTCTAGTTTACTTTTGCTTACTGTGATAAACAAGTGTTTTGACTAAATAACAATTGCAATTACAGTCCTTTAAGTTGCAATATTTAAAATGTTGATTATGAAAATGGCACTTCTAACAGAGTTATGCATATTAGCTTTAGATACTCTCTATAACAAACCTTTATTAGTATTTGTTTTTCAATAATCCCCAGTCTTCAAGTTGAATAACCCAACAGTTTTTTTATTCTGCTCCATATTTCAGCCTCAAAGGAAACAGTAGGGCTGTGATCTGATCTCCATCCCAAATGTTAAACCACTGCTGAAATTTATTTTAAAGCACTTTTTATCAGACACCAAAAAAATGATTCCAGATTGTTTCTAATAAAAGCTACCACTTCTATAATATCACACACACTTATGCAAGTGCGTGTCTTGAAATGACTCCCTCTGCAAGCATGCACTGTGTTCAGCCATATAACATATAAAACCAACTTCCCAGGCATGCATCCACCTCCACCATGACATGCAGTTAGCAGGATAAATAGAAAGTTTACCTTGTCATCATAGGATTAGGAATACCTTGTGAACTCTCACTATGATAACCATTATTACCAATTTCCATACTGAAAATAAAACATTGTGAACAAAAATGGAATGAAAAATGAGAAACGCGACATGCTGAATAAAAATGTTTTCTTTATATGTGGATAAATTTTTAAACAATATCAGGAGATGAATATGTTCTGAGTATAAACCTTAGTGTTCTATTTACACAATTTATTTATTTATTTTTTTACAAAAAACACTTTAATGATTGCAAGAGCCCTTCATGAAAGGTACTGTAAGGGGCACTTCTTAAACATAGCACACGACAAAAAGCCACATCGTTCACCCACATGAGCAATTTTGAAGCTCAAAAATGCAAACGAGCACCAAGAATTTAGTAAACAGCTTTCTATATACATTACTTGGGAAAAAAGCACAGAGTGAGAGAAGTTAAAATGAAAAGGAGGTTGGGGAAGAACATCTTACTTTTTCATGGGAATTGTCTCAACACTATGGAGATACAGAGAAAACAGGAACATAAAAATGTTATTGAGATTTTCAGCAAAAGAAATGCATCAGAAGTTCTTCTGTGCAATCCAGCACTGACTGCACAGAGGGGGATGCAGTTGATCAGCTGAGATATCACAATTACTACTACTGTAGATAAAGCCATGAGTCCACAGTCTGAACATGAAAAAGGCCCATGAAGAAGAAATAAGAATTGACTTATTTATCAGTGTCTTTTCTTTGTAAAGTGCCAAGTGCTTGACAAAGAAGAATGAAGAAATAAAATGAAAAATATGACATGATGGAAATAGTAGGAATGGTTATCACAAAGTAAAATGCCAAGTCCCAGAAACAGAGGAGCTAAAGGGTAGAGAAAAGGGAGCAGAAAATAAATCAAAGTAGAAAGGTTTAGTAGTACAGAACAGTTTTAGAACCCATTTAAGAACGCATTTTAAAGCAAACCAGAAAACTAATCAATTATATTCAGATACTCAAAAGAAAAGCCTAAAAGATAGAAGGATATCCTGCAACCATCAAATATTTAAAATATATGTGCACTAATTTAGATCTAATTGAGCCATAAAAGAATCTAAAATTGGAGCTTTATAATAATAATAGATATAATACAAACATGTGAGAAGAAAAATAAATGCAATAACTCACTCGTCATAAACATCCTCTGTGTCCATCCTGCGGTAGTACTTGGCTAGTTTCACAGCTAGTATTACGCTTGGGAGCAAGAATAGTGTGCTGCAGCCCAGACCCATCCAGAAAGTGTTCTGTCGAAAAGATAATTTAAAGAATTATATTTTTACAATTACAAATATTTTATAATTATATTTTTTCATAATTTTATATGAAGCTATACTTTACAATGTTTTGCCTTGTAAAGTATTTATACTTCCTAAGCCTTTTCATGTTTATTTGTAAAGACAATAAAAATGTTAAAACCATGAATCATTTTCCTTCCACTTCAAAATTTTGCACCACTTTGTAGAGATCACTTAAAATTACATTTAAATGCACTGAAGCTTGTGCTTGTAATGTGGAAAAGTTGAAGGGGTATGACTACCTTTGAAATATATTGGAACTGCTGTTTTTAATTTGGCTTTAGTTTACAGACATAGACTCTAGATATTGCCCTTAATCACTTTGGGCAAGTGATAACACAGCTGCACAACTAGATTTGTTTCACTTCGCCTTTGGGGGGTTAAAACATTAAACCTAAACATCTGCCATGAAACACAGAGATTTATTTATACAGCACCAATTAAATGCAAATTTAACTACAGGAAGCTTGATTAGGTGGGATCTATTTTTAGTATTGCCATTGTTACCATAGAATCCACCAAGAAACTGCAGGTCATGATCTGCGCCGTATCCAAGATGTTGCTGAAGGGCTTGCATGGTGCAACCTCCAAAGCCAACTACAAAGGATGTAAACAGGAAATGTTGTCGCACCATCGTACTTCCAATAAACACAAAGTTTCTTAACTGTGGCACAACACATCTGTGCATTCTGACTGCTCCTGAACAACAATAACATTGAGACTGAAACAAAAAGGTTTTATTGACATACATGAGAATCAGAGCTAAAATATCTTATTTTTCACTTTGGTTTGAATTCCTTTGGCTTTACTGCAGCAGAGACCATAATGCCTCAAAGTAAATTCCTCAGATTTAAAGGAGCTGTAGCTTTTATATTTGTCCTCTCTATATTTACCCCAAAAACTGTTATGCAAGTTTTTTTTGTTTTCCACTGTACAATACTGAGCTTTTTTCATAACTCATGCTGCATAAATTCCTTTCACTAAACATGAACAAAATAATGCATAAAACATTAAATTTACATGACATAAAAATGGTAGATAAACACTTACTGATGTTTTGACCCATTCTATGTACTGATTGAAATAACCAATAATGGTTGCTGAGTATTTTCTTGTTTCCTGTACGAAATTAGAGAACAGTTGTTAGTTTAACACAATCACAAAAGTGAGATTACGCAAACAGACACATTTACCTGATTGATTAAAAGTGTTGCATTCTGGGAGATGAGGTGCTCTGCAGCTTCAATGGCCTCAAGAACACCTGTGACTTTGTTCTGTAAAGACAAACCAGTCAGTACCAATGTGACTGTAAATATGAATTTTGATAGCGGTTTATTTACCGGGAGGTCAGAAGCTGTCCTCTCCAGGAATCTCATACTCTGGTTCAAAGCACTCTTAGAGAAAACAAAAAATCCGACATTAGTTTCAGAAGTTAAAGACCAACAGAAAACTGAGAGCAACACATACACAACGAGTAACATTGATTTAATTTTTGGCATGCTGAAGGATTTTGTCCCAAAATCAAATATCCACAATGCAAAGACATAATCACATCCACAACAAAAAATAAATAAGGACGGTCCTTTATTTCGTCTAAAAAAATAACATTTATCCTCTTTATGTGGATATTTTTCACTGTTTTGGCACAAATACTTTTGATATCAACTACAAATTTGTGAAAACAATAATAAAAAGTGTGTCTGAAACAAAATAACATCTCAAAGAAAGGTTGTTTGTTTAAAGCTCCAGGTAATAACACAGGTAATGCATAGCATATCATAGACTTGTGCTTACCCTTGCTCTAACATATTTCTTGATGGTGAACAGAGAAAAACAAAACAAAACATAAATAAATGTTGTGCTGAGAACCAACAATGATTGCATCTGTTTATCCTAGATAATATTTGACAGAGTGGAGAAAATAAAGCTGAATATTTCATATTTAATGTGTTCTGACACAAGCCCGAGGGCAACAACTGCTTTTTTATTTTACAACACAGCAGACAAAGCAAAATTTTATATAATCACACCTCTATACTGTAGACTTATTGTGGAATAATTACTTAAAATTATTGGTTGTAAAAGCAGAAACAAAGAGTTTCTAAAGCCGATGGATGTAAAATCAGCACAAAATGTAAAGTGAGAATTTCTTTCTCAGGCAAGAAAGCTGTTATGAAAAGAAAGTAATGGGAAAAATACCAAATGGTGAAAGGGTGAACAAAGTACACCACACCAACCAAATTAAGGGAACGGACATAAAATGCCAAAGTACAAAAGTCAGTTTTGCTAATTTATGCAGCACCAATTAAATGCAAATTCAATTGCATACGTCCAGTTCCAGTAAAACATCTCTAAATCCACCAAGGTTTGCTCACCTGGATGGAGTCTACAGTATTTAGGTCTTCTTTGTTTGGTGCAAGTGAGAGAATGACTTGTTTTCATCTAATATTAACTGTATTTATCAGAGATTTATTCCATTACATATTGAAAGTGTATGTCATCATTTTTGTATTGTTTTTATGTGGTTTAGGGTGGATAACTATGCAAATCTGGTCAAAACCGAGTTCTGTTGAAAGTATCTGGGACACGCAGAGGGGATTACCATGGCCTGCTCCATTGGAGCGATCTGTTGTCTGTGGATCCGCTGCAGAGTGGCCACATGGCCTTTCAGAGCTGTCTGAAGATGTCCCCTGGGCTGGAGAAGGAGAAAAAAACAAGTCAAGTTTTTTTTTTCCAAAAGAAGAGGAAGGAACAAAAGAATGCATTTGTGAGATTCCTGCTGCCCAGACATTTCTTAAAGTTTTGGTCATGTAATAGAAAACAAAGCATGTTTTAGTTCTCATTCATCCTTCATCAGGAAATAATCAAATGGTTTATAAATGTAATCCTTTTTTAAAAAACACATCTTTCCCAGTTTACCAAACTGCCAACTTTTAAATAATTGCATTTTGTTTTTGCATTTGAAAGTGCACAAATATTTAGTTTTTGCCAACACAATCATTCTGCATGAAAGCACACCAGTGTCTGTGTAGCAGCATCTGTTCAAAGAACTTAGTTAAAAAGATCACTCTCCATTACCATTTGAGAGAACAGATGCATTAAAATAATCTCTTGTACAAAGACAAATTAATATGAAACTCCAAAATGTGAACGTTGGTGCATCAGCTAACATAGGCAGATCAGCTTCCTTACCATCAGGTCTGTCTGGGACTCCAGCTCTTTGGCGAATGAGAGAACATCCACCACAGTGACTCCTTTATTCACCTTAAGCAGACAAAAAATTCAGTAACTTAAACACGGAGCCGGGGTTTGGCTGTACACACATTTAAAAAGGCTTTGGACTAAACTGTTCCTCATGTTAGCCACTCTAGCACCAAGTACAGCTAATCAATCAACCATCGCTGTGTTCAGGGAAACGCTGATTAATAATCGAGAAATAAATATCAAGCCTGGAAACTTGATGTCGTAACGGACTGAATGCAATGTTTTTAATGTAATCTTTGGTCGTTTTGCGGGGCACAGGCGGTTGCCACGGTAACAGGTGTGCTTAAGCTACAAAGAGAGAGAGAGAGTAAAAAGGTACGGGTGGTTTTGAGTTGATCACCTGTTCGGGTTATTTTACCTTTGTTTACCTTTGCTGTGACACATTACAGCCGCTGTAGTTTCTAAACGTTGAACTAATTACCTCGTTCGTTTGTGAGTATATGTCATTCACAACAAACATCAAATAGAACAAATATATTTTATAAAATTTTAACAAAAATGGCTTCTATATGTAGAATACTGCATTTAACATGTTCAGACATTGTTCTTAATTTGCCACCAACTTGCAGGTCAAAGCTTTACAAAAACGTTCAATATAAATTGCTCACAAATTTCAAAGAAATTGCAGTTATTCTTCAAATTAATGTACAGAAAAAACATGGGATTGTAATTTATCTTGTTTTTCTTCAGCTAAGGCTTTTAGGTCACCTTAATCCAAACTGAATCAGATCAAATCTCTCGTTTCCTTGTACAACTCAGAAATCAGAGGCTTCTGACTGAGAGAATGAAAGTTAAACTAAACATTTCACACATTTGCTTGTAGATTCAGTCTAAAGGACAATTACTATTTTGCCCTCAGTCTTAGGTATTTAAAGTGAAGCTGACTGATGAAAAGACCAAATGTAAAGTTCTAGCACATACCTTCAAATCTTTGGCCTGGATTGGATCCTTATTGGATAATTTAGCTTTAGCAGTCCTTCGCAGAACTCTGTCTAAAGCTTGTTAACTGATTTAGGTGTTAAGTGTTAAGTTTAGGTGTTTAGGTGTTAAGTCAATTGTTAAATAATTTAAATCTATTTTTTTACAGACATAATTTAAGAATTGCAACAATTTATACATCATAACCCCAAAATTAAAACTATTCAAAACCAACCACTGAAAGCATACTTTTCTCCTGTTCATGTGTTTCTATAATCACAGTATATCTCACCTCGTCAAGATAGTCAGCGTAGTTGATCTCTGATAAGCCAGCTTCAGAGAAATCTAGGAGGTTCTGCTTCCCCTCTGCTTCTAACAGGATTATCGCTCTCAGGTCAATCCGAAAGTTCTCCAGCTGACGCACCACATCCTTAGTGAACTGTAAACACAACCGGGGATCAGACGTTTGGGTGAGAATATAAACCCTGAACTCAGCTTTCACATTTACAGGTCAAAATCTTCTTTCTGAACAGGGCAGATGTCTATAACAATGTGGCAGCATGCTACATGCTGCATGGTGTCTACAGGCCTTCCAGAGCCAGTGGTAGGCTCTGGAAGGGTTATAGAGTTAGAAGGTAAAATGATTACAGCAAAATATTAGGAAATCCTACAAGACAATTAGCTTCCATCTACCACAGAACTATAACTTCAGAGAATTTTCCAGCAACGCAACGATCTGAAGCACCAAGCTAAAGCTACACAGAAATGGTTCAAAGACAACAAGGCGGATGTTCTGGAGTGGCCTAGTGAAAGTCCACACCTCAATCCAACAGGGAATTTGTGGCAGGATTTGAAAAAGACTGATCCTCATGCAACACGACAGAGCTCAAACATATTTCCAAAGAAGAGTGGAGGACCATTGCATCATCGAAATTTGTTCTTTTTATGCCGTTTGTTTAACTTGAAACGTTTTAGAAAGAAGATAATTAAGAGATAAGAAATATATACTTTGGTATTTACTTGAGAATCTCTTGCTTTCCATTTGTGCTATAAAAACAAATTTGTCCCTGTTTGCACCAAGACTAAGTGGATTAATAGGAGAAACTACAAAAGACTTTATTAGGTCTTCTTTTATTTTGAGGTCTTCTGAAAACCACAGTCATCATTCTCAGAAATGTTTTTGCAGAAAAAAATTTTAAAAAGAATGCCTTGACCAAAAAATGTCTGCTTTCCCAGCCAAGAAAGATGTTTTTTGTGCTACTATAAAGAGAACAGAAAAACACATTGGGACAGTAAACCAGTTTCTAGGATAACTGTATGGGCACGTCACAAGTTTAGGATTTTCCAGAAAACTAAAAATGTCAGCCATATAAGTTTTTACTGTGTGTTTGTTTTCTTCAGTGGACTAAAATGAATGTTGTTTTAGAGTCCAATCAAAAGGGAAGAGACTATCTACCAAACAGCGAGAAGTATAGTCAAGTTTAGAAAGAAGGAAGATGATGAGGAGTTGGTATTGTCTTAACTTTTTATTAAGGTGTTACTCTCCACATCAGAAACACAGTCTATGTTACATAACATAAAATGGTTACAAGTTTAAATTGTTTCTTATCAGATTATTAGATTTTATTATTAATCAAATATGGCTATATTATTGATATCCAAAGAAACTTTAGTGTTCATGATTTGATTTGGTGATGTAGACAAAAAATATGATTGGATAATAACTACACTGGTTCTCCCAGATAGCCAACCAAAGATGAATTGCAACATCAAGAATACAACCCACTTTTCTGACTTTGAATTGATAGGAGAGCTCTAATGAAGACTTATTTGCAATATGAACCATCATTACTTCAGAGAATGTATTGTTACTTCAGGATGCACATAATTTGAATATTACTCTATACAATACTAGTTACTGAATGATATGCAGATTGAAAATTAGTAGAGAAATATTTGTGCATGACCTTGTTCCACATTGTTTAATATTGTTCATTTGAAATTAGCTGTGAGCAGAAATAAATAGCTGAAGACTGTATAATCCCACTCAAAACAATATTTTGTCAGGATTTTATACTTTCAGAGTTTCACATCCCACAAACTGTCAGGCAGTCCACATAAAGGCTTCTTCAGCAAAGTACTGATTCAAGGATGCAGAAAGTAGATGGAATGCCACACTTCACATTTATAACCATTATTTTACATTATATATATATATATATATATATATATATATATATATATATATATATATATATATATATATATATATATATATATATATATATATATATATATATATATATATACATATACATATATACAGTACAGACCACAACTGTGTGTCCAAACTTTTGGTCTATACTGTATTTTTTTTCCCAAGAATGCAGCACACAATGTTATATGTACTTGGAATTGCTATTGATTAATATTATTAGATTAACAAATGTTAATATTTACACAATATTTGGCAATTGGCAGATGACATTTTTTGCAATCTAATTGACTTAAAGGATCATCAGTAAGAAGCTCATTCATAAAACTATTGTTATCATGTTTAATGTTTACAACATGCTTGAAGCTCTTTTCCAGTTTAATCAAAGTTTTCTAACGTCTGTAACTGTGTTTATCAGATTTATTGACTTTCTGTTCATGACGTCCACCAACAGCATAAACCTATACTGTAAAGTATATGTTGTGCCTGTGCAGATTACTAACCACTGTGGTGTTCAGGAACGAGGAGATGTTGAAGACTTTATCCAGACGCAGGGCAGAGTAGATGCCTTTGTTCTGTTTGCAAGTACTGAAAATATCAAACATATAGGCAATGAAATAAAGGGGCAGAGAAAGAAAAATCAGTTTTATACCAGTCTGGGAAAAATGTTTGCTGCCACCATGTGTAATTGATTGGAATTACAGAGCTGATGTGTTTCAAAATTGGAAGCAGGATCATTTGCTCAAAAAGCTAAAGTCTTAAAAATTCTAACATTTAAGCAACCAACTAGACTCAGTCAGAGGAGTTTTCTTATTAAAGTTAAATCCATGTCTGTTTGTAAATGTAATGACTTTGGGTCTGTCATCGCAGCGTACTTATGAATCCCCATCAAGCAGGAGGATGATGAAAGCTTATGCAATCATACAGAAGTAAGCTGCAGAAAAGCAGTACTAAAGTGTAAAAAAATGACACTAATTAGCTACGGCAAGTTAACTGCAGCTCCTTTCATTTGCATCCCCCCCTTCCGTGTGGATGAAATATTCAACTGGAGACTCGATGCCACAAGCAATGAATGTGCCACAGCAGAAAGTTTTTTCAAAATATGAGTAACCTCATTAGTTGATTACTCAACATCCAACAGAAATAGTTTTAAAAAAAGTTTAAAATGCATTCATCAATGCTTTCTAAGATTTTAAATATAAAGAAGATAGATACAGAGAACACTGAATGCATTGCTGTGGATAGAGTCACCTCAGATTTCTTTATAATTTAAAGATCTTGTTTTTTGCATTACTGTTCCACTCTTCATATGCAATGTTGTTTATGTATTGCTTATAAAGGGTTTGTCTGCATTGTCTGCATAAGAGACATGTGTTAATCTCAACTGAAAGAATTTTACATTTGAATACTTGCTAAAAACTGGAATAAGTTTATTTGAAAATACATTTTAAATAAATTTGGGATCACAACAGAACTTTGCAAAATGTTAATAGGCTATATAATATAATATGTCTGAGTTTTCCTTGCCTGTACAAGCTTTCTGATGTCAGCTCCAGTTCAGAGTCATTGTACATGTAGCCTGGAATGAAATTCTTCCACTCTGGATTGATCAAGTATGGGGTGTCAACGACCTGGTGAAAAAAAGACAGAAGAAATGTCAAAGGTCTCTCGTACATTTATGTTAATATGTATTCTTTACATTAAAGCGATAAGAACTCTGTTGATGTATAGTTGGTGGAATTGTAGCTAACATGGAGTGGACTATTGCATTATATCATTACAACCCCATTCAGGCCAAACATTATGACCAGTGAGCACTAAAGTAAACAAATGTGATTACTCAGTACAATCTATGGTGAAAGTACATTCTCCTACACATTTATAAAACATTACATTTACATTTTCTTGTTTTCATACTGAAAACCCATAAATTAAATAAAGAATGTTCCAAAACATTCTTTCTGATCCAAAGAGAGGTTAAAGGCAAGTGTTGAAATAATTGTTGTTTGCTTTTTTCGCTTGCCTTGAAGAGTTCTTTGGTGTGAAATGGCTCACAAAGAAGTTTCTCCATGTTTCCTCCTGCCAGAAAGATGGTGGTCAACACTCCCATGAGCATCCAGGAGAAAATGAAGCTAAATCCAACACCGCTGTGGACAAAAACAAATTCAGGTGGGAATTTCTGATTTATGTTCACAATGTTAACAGTGAATATTTTTATATTAGAATTGTTATGGAGAATCTCCAATGTTTTCTCTCCAGCTAACCATAGTGCAACTGAACTAAGATCAAATTAATTGAAAATCTTGAGAAAAAATAGCTGTTTGGAAACCAAAAGACGGGACTGTTTAAGGTATAAAACCTGAGTTTCACTAGGACATGTTAGACTTACGCCATCAGCAGTGTTCCTCCTGTATTGGAGATACATCCTCGTGTCGTCGGTGAGGCATGCTTGTCGTATCCCAGGGTGCCGCACAGAAGGCCCAAATAGTTAAAGGCCAAAACCAGAACCACCATGCAGCACAGAGCGATACAGCCGATCCATCTGTGAACATCAAGCAGAAACTAAACAACATGTAGAAGCATCAAGTCCCAGAACAGATTTTTTGAGTTAGTAACAGTCTGAGCTTATCAGAGGTTAATAACAAATAATCAAAATGTCAATAATGAATAATATAAGTAAATGTATGTTTGTCACAGTTAATCATACATAACACCAAGTTATTTCTTGATCATATTTTAGTGTTTTTAGTTACTGAAAGAGCCTACATACGTATTTAAATTTATGCTATATATCTTGAATAAATTTGAGTTTCCCTCTGCTAATTGCTCATTGATGCAGAAATGTGATAATTATATTTTATTTGTACAAAATAATGATACATTTCTACTTTAGAGGCCCATAAAATAGGACCTAACTTTTCCTGTACTATAAAACATTTTCCTGTTCTTTATGCAAAGAAAATTGTTCACTTGTCCAGATATCATTTTACCTGTAGAAGTCCATTTTATCCACTTCAGGATAGTAGTCTTCGATTTTGGCGTGTGCATGGCTGATGAAGATGGTGAAGTTAGACAAGCAGGTCTGCAAAGGGAAAGCTTTGGAGAAGCTGCTGATGTTGTTGCCGACACTGTCCACTAAATTCTGGACACCTAAATGAAAGATCAGTCATTAGAAATAATGCTATTACTAAGGCAACAAAAGAACTGACTAATTTAGAATTAATCTTGTGTTTCATAATTGATCTGATCTTTAGATGAAGCTTAAATGAAAGAGCAGACATTGGTGTAAAGATATGATTTTGAAATGTTCACTTGTTGCATCTGTCTCATCATGCACACTTACAAAACAAATAAAAATACAAAACTATGACATTAATTGACACAATTAAAACATAATGTGCACAGCAGAACAACATGTTCTGAAGAAGTTGTGTTGTGTGTTTTTGGGTTTGCTTTTACTAGATACGTACTGTTGACAACGCTTCTTGTCTGTTCAATCACAATGTGTGGTGTGTCATTCAAAGAGGAAAAACCCTGAGAAAAAGAGAAGACATCAGGCTTTTAAAATTTATAATGCCATAAAAAACTAAAAGTTTTAAAAAAGACACATACTAGTGATGCCGGTTAAAACCAGTATAAAAATGTGGAGGAAAATCCTTTAATTTATTCACACTCACCCTGTGGACGACAGAGCTGAGATCTGTTTTCACTACATTTTTCATCTTTTCCAGCTGAGGGTTCACATTCGGAAGCTAAAAATCAGTAAAAAGTACATCAATAAACATGAACACTGATGCAAAATGAAGATTGCACTGTTTGGCATCAAGAATCTACGTTCTCCTTTCTCTCAATGATTTCTCTCACAATTTTCTGTAGAGAGTTGAAATTGATGAGTTGACTAAGGATACAATTTGAAGAGAATGTTGCTTCCTCTCCAACTAAATTTGTAATTCATCCCACAACCTAAGGTAAATGTGAAAGAGACTTTAATAACTTTTATAAAATTGCATGCAGTTAGACTGCAGCCACAGTCATTAGACTTTGAAATGTCAGTACATAACATTAGACATTATGAAAGCCAGAAGAGCTTGTTTGTGTTGAGTTCAATTGCAAAGTGTCTTTATAGTACTATATTTGAAAGTAAAGTAAAGTCATTCAGACTGTTGTTCACCTCATATTACTGTATATTCTCAGATTGTGTAGTAGTTTATTTTGTACCCGGGTGAAATTTGCACTAATCTGCAGCTGGGACAGGGACTGGCGGATGCTGCGGCAAAGCTGGGCCGTGGTGGCGTCCGATTCCTCGTCATGACACCCGGAGTCATCCAGTGTGCGGTTGATGCTGTCGCAGACGTGACTCAGGTTGAAATGAAGTTTTCCGGCTCCTTCCTGTAAGACCACCAGAGATACACTGACGTTCTCCAGGGCCTCCTTGGTTTCCCTCATGGCTGAAAGGAACCAGAACAAAAATGAAGTGAAGAAGAGGATTTGGTTGCTGTTATGGAAAAACCAGGCATTAGACCTAAAATGTTTATTATGTTCCCTTGAAACATAAATATAGAAGTGTTCGTTATAGCCCTTCCATATAATAGTTTATGGATGAAATAAAAATTTTTATTTAATGAGGATTTTTATAGGCTTGCCACAAAATGACTCATAAAAAGAGAAATAATTTATGAAAATCTCATAATTTGTCCTGGTAAAATGCAGGATGATTTGCAAAAACACACTGAAATTATTAGCAGCAATGCTTTATTGTCTTTTTTCAACATATTTTAACCAGTCTTTCAGTTGTATGTATGACACTTTAGTTTTAACATTAACATACAGTACAGACCAAAAGTTTGGACACAGCTGTGTGTCCAAACTTTTGTTCTGTACTGTACATACAAACCTCCCCAGAATATATCATGTGAGCTTCTGTTTCACACATTCAGACTCACTTAGGGACAACATTAACACTCAGAAATCACAGGCCTGACTTCAATACAACATGTAAACTTCCTTCACACCAAGGTGAAAACTCGTTTTTGTTTTTCCTGGAACAGCAATGATGTAAATAATTGTTTTTTATTATTGATGATGCAGTTAATGAGGAACTCATTGTTTTGTAATTGAGAGTTTTGCAAAGCAGCAAAACATGTCATCATCTCAAAACCACAAAGTGAATGCATTTTATTGGGAATTTCTGTGACAGGCCAAAGCAAAGCAGTACAAAATGGAGACGAAAAGGAAAATAATTCATGGATGATTCATAAAGTGAAGTTGGGATTCTGACATGCCTAAATGTGGAAAAGTTTAAGGCACATATGTCAGAGTCAAGGCCCGCGGGCCACATCCGGCCCGCGAGAAGATTTTCTACGGCCCCTGGGATGATCTTGATTTATTATTAGAACCGGCCCGCAGCAACCCCCCCCCCCCCCCGTTCGATCCTCACAACACGCGCACCTGTTCGATCCTCACAACACGCGCACGTCCGCAGGAAATTTACGAAGGCTTGGGCCGGTCCGCTGCACTAGACCAAATGCGTCATTTAAAAAAATCTCAATGAACATTCGATCAGTCCGGCCCTCGGCTTGCAGCTAAATTTTTTATTTGGCCCTCCGTCCATTTGACTTTGACACCCCTGGTTTAAGGGATTTGGATACTTTTGAAAAACACAGCATATTTTAGGAGACTAGTCATATTCTTTTTGTCATTGCAGGTTAGTTAGAATGAAATTATGACTGGTTCAAACAAACATGTCACCATGAGGGAACACAGATGAGATGTTCAGATGCAGGTTGATGTTAGTTTTGACTTTTAGTGAGATCCATTGACTTAAAACTGCACTCAGCAACATTGTCATCCACATAAATGAAAAAAAAAAATTCTTCCATTCCATTCTCACTTTAATAAAAAAGTGAGAATGGAAGTAAACAATACCAAATGGGAAAAAGCAAAGTCACCCCTCGAAATATTTCTTATCATTTCTTATCCTAGTCCCATTTGTTTTTAAAGACATTTGTTGTCAAATGTTGCATAGTGCAATTTTAATGTCATAATTGTCTATGAATGTCTATGAAGATGTGACTTGATGATCAAGGAGGTTTAAATTTTCAGGAAAAAAAACCAGAAGGATCAGATAGTAGGAGCAACAACAGCATCAAAAGTCACAACATTAGGGATAAAACGACTGGATCATCAGTAAGTCATGGAGTCGCTGAGTTACCTTTGATGGCTCTCTGGATTTTCACTTTATGAAGAACATAAACAATATAAACAATAAAAAGAAGTAATAATGATTAAAAGTCAAAGACTTGCTTACAAGAATATTGTAAAAGTGTTTGCCTTAAAAAAAAAACGTCTACTCCGTAAGTTTAATTCATAAAACAGCAATGAAGTTATGCAATGTGATGATAGCAGCAGGCTATAAAATGAAAGTTAGTAAATAAAAGGAAGAAAAAAGTGTGTTCATGTACCTCCAGCCATATTGAGCACTTGGTTTAAAGCAGGATGGACCTCTTTATCTAACCGTACATGTATCCTTCCCCCGAGTAATGGACCTATGTCTGAAAGAAAACACCAACACATCTATAAGGCAAAAATGGAACATTGTTGTGCCTGGCTGCAAAGTTTCATGATAACCTCTCATTGGTTTCATCAGGAAAGAACTGCATGCAGAAAAAACCTGAATACTCAAAGGAAGCCTTCATTACAGTCACAGCTGGAGCTTTTAGACCCAGATATGTCGCTAATCAGTTGTAAAAACAAGTCATGGATAAAGGGAAGTAAACAAGATGTATTACCAAGAAAAAAAGCTGAGTGAATCATTTATGCCCACTTAATTCACTATCAGAGGCAAGAAGAAGATCTACTTACTATCTAGGTCATAGTTGACTTTGTTCTTGACGGTGGCGTATTGGGATATTAGGTAATCAATTTGCTGCAAACAGGAAACACAAAGCAAAACAGGCTTACATGGAAGCATACAGAAACTAGTTCATTAGTTTCTGAATAAAAATGAGCTGAGTTTTATAAGACTCTATAGGTAAGAATATTAAATAACAGAATGAACATGAAATGTTCTCAAAACACCAAAAATCCTCTAAAAACTCAAATGATAAATTGTTGTCCTTCCAACTCAAAAGAGGCATTTCCCCCCTTTAACTACAGAATGAAACAATAACACAAAGGCTGAATACTCAATGCTTAAAACATTGTCATTGTCATTTAAGTTACATTTAAACCCATAAAATTAAATATTGTCACTTTGCAGAAATACAATGTTAATATATTCATCATATTTTGACATCTTATTCCCCACACTGGAGATATTGTTTGGATCACAACAGTTGAAAGATTATACATCTCAACAGTAGAATATCATCAAAAAATAATTGGGAAATTCAAGTCAATACCAACCTTCAGACTGAAATCATTGTAATTCTGGGTATCTCATTTTAATCTAGCCTTAAGTCAAGAATAATTAAATATAGATGTAACATGCTCATGTAGCATGTGAATCTCCCCACACTCATGGAAGCACTTTGCTACAAAACCATTATCAACTGAGGATTAATGCTGTGTTTTTATTTTGTCTCACCATTGGTGTGTCATTAGCAAAGGTGTGCAGGTCCCTCATGTTGCTGTTAACCAGTCGGCGTATGTTCTTCACCTGAGAGCTCAGGTTCTGGTTGGCTGCATACGCACACAGAACTCCAATCCTGTAAACAATTGACAGACACAAATATGATGATATTGCTGTCTCAAAGCCAGGCATTCCCATCTTAAAAGCAGCGGGTTCTGCAGAATGGGATGATGGCATGTCAGCAGCAGCAGGGGTCAGTCTTTCCCACTTTTACTTTTACATTAAGGTACCTGTAGAACTGTAATATTATTATATAAATTCAATATTAATAACAACAAAAACCGATGATTGTAGTTTGTTTACAAACATTTAATCTCAGGTCTTCGGGATGTAAACAAATCTAAATTTAATGAAAAAACAAAAATACATAAAGCGGGTCATTAAAGGAAGTCTCTTGTATGCTTCACACAAACCTGAATAGCTCACAAGACTTAATTAGCTCGAGGAACATGAAGGGAGCTAGCCCATAATATTAGGCTGTTTCTATAACTCATTTCCATCCCAGCTGAAAGCACCTCACCACTATCCCCGCTATACTGTAAATCTGTTTGGCGGTTCCTGTGAGCATGGCTGTAGCTCCAGGGGTGATCAGGCTTCAGAAAAGATGGTTCTAAAGAGGTCAGAATTCATAAAGTGGGATTGTACTGCACAGAGAACCTCTTTCATGGAAATGCCTCAGTAGAATAAGCAGCTTTATGAATGATGTAAGATGACTTGCTGAGAGAAATAACAAAGGGACTGACTCAGAGGCAACTGGGATGGTTTAGATCAATAGAAATGAATCAGGTTGTTGTGACTCATTGAATAAAAAAGCAGTGGAGATGTGTGTGTGTGTGTGTGTGTGTGTGCGTGTGCGTGTGTAGGTGTGTGTGTGTATCTGTTGTTCAGCATAAGTACAAAAGCAACTTGTACATATGTGATGCAGTGAAGATGGTGTGTGTAGTTTATTCTTACAGTGTTCTGAGTAGCAGCTGCATTACTCACAGTCTTTATCCTGAATAAAATCTGATGTGACATTAAACTGAAGACATTTTCCACATTAGGGGCAGTAATGTCTGTTTAGACAGGGCATGATGAGATATACTGTTTCCAATTTCTTCTGACTCTCCTACATGTGTACAAGCGCTTTTCTACAGAATAGTAGCAAGACAACTATGAAGTTATTATAATTCATTTTTCTACTTTTCAATTTGAAAATGTACACAAAATTATTAGTGCCAGGAGATTAACACATTAATTTCAATTATGTTATTACATAAATTTTAAAACATAAATAATTTCAAAGCAAATGATTGTGTTTTTTTTTTTCATATAAACATTCAGAACGTGACCTTTGCGTTCGCCCGTTTCTGGTACACCCATAAATCTGACACACAGCTGACGACAAGGTCGCTTCTCTTGGCTCAATATATGGTTCAAAGAACAATCTGATGAGATGCTAGAAAAGACTAGTTGTGTTAAAGTTGTGCTAAAAGTAGTTAGCCTACATCAGCAAACCATTCAAGCCTAACATAAGATCTTAGTCAAAATATCAGCAACAATCAAAGAGCAAGAAGTGCATGTGCCCAACTCTAATATCAGCAATAATCCAAATTTCTAAAGAACTATTTTTTTGTAGAAGTTTCATGAATGATTAGGGGTTTCTAAAATACCCGACAGCTGAATACATTTGATATCTCTTTGCACCAATGTGATGGTTGAATAACTTGGACATAAGGATAAAAATAATACATATCTCTGTTGTTGAGCTCACATTTATTTATTCAATAGTTAATCAACAAAATGGATTTTGAATTGAGAATGTTGCTTACTATATCGATTTATGGTTTTTGATCAAAATGCAATTAGTTGCTAATAAGACCCTCCAATTAACTTGATTAACATTTTTAATTGAGTCCCACCACTAAAATTGACTTGATTTGACAAAGGTAGGGCTTCACAAAGTATGTTACTGAATAGGTTGAAACTTGTGAATTAGCCAAATGAGTAGAGTGAGACACAGGAATGATAATTTACCAGGGAAAGATCAAAACTGTCAACTTCAACCACAAACCTTTTGTTCAGCCTTCTCTCTCTTTTGTTTTTTCTTTTCTCTATTGTAAACATACAGTTTCATAAATTTGATATAATTTAGGTTTTTGCTAAATTTTTGAAATCAAACTTTCTTGCTTGCCCATAACATGTCACATTGGGTCTTTCTAAATGCACACATTACTCAATATACTGTATATGTTAACATCAGACTAAATATTAAACTCATATTTCTCTTGTGTAGAATCTGAACTCTGTTCCCTCTGTCTCCCTTTCAGCCCACCTCCTTCTGCTTTTCTTTGTCTCTCGCTCACTCTGTCTCCCTGGTGTCCAGCAAGGTCACTGGAATCTGGTGCTGAACAAAGAGTCTTTGAGCGAAAAGCAAAGCACTTAGCAAGAAGCTGTGGAGAGTCTTGTCTGCCACACTACAATATAGATATGTATGTTTTAATTTGATTTATATTTATTTATATCTACACTAATAGGAAAAACATAAAAATCTTTAAACGGCTGAGTTGTACTTTTTCTAACCTAAAGTGTTAAAAGTTTCTCTTTGAAAACTTTCTTTAAAGATTTAAAGAACAATCTGTTTTATGAAGGTTAAGATAAGTAAGGATGTTCTTATCCAAGAGCATTCTCCTTTCCTTTGTGTATCTCAAATTTTCTGCTTGTTTCTACCCAATGGGATGTGAACACTACAGCGAAGCAACAGGCAAGCAATTTAATATTCACAGCATGCAAATTCAGCTTTTCTACTGCTGATTTGTGTTCCTCATTTATTTAGAAAATACAAACAGACAGATTAAATTGGGGCCAAATGTTCAATTTCAACCAAGATACAGAAATTTTATAGACATTAGCAAAGCAGCACCTGAGACTTCACTTCAATATTGGATGTGTTACCTATTATAATAGGGGGCTTTTTCTAACTGTATCATTTATTACAAAAATATTATGGAATGATTCCATGAAAGTCAAAGAGACTTGGTTTTTTTTTAATAGAGTTGTGTAAAGTAGTAAAGAGAATTACATGTGAAACATGCAGTAACATCACTCTAAAAGTGCTCAGATTGGAGAAACACACACCTGAGCAGTAGCTATCTGCTGCACCTCCAAAGTTATCTCTTGCTTCTCTGATTAAGGCCATCCTCATAAGACAGTTAGTTTAGCTGGACCTCCATGTCCAGTTGTGCTACACCCTTTCCATTTCTGTGAGATGGATTGAACGGTCCTCTGTAAGATGTTGGAATGTTGTTTTTTTATTCTAATCCTGCCCTAAATGTTTCCACATCTTCCTTTCTGACCTGTCTGCTGTGCTCCTTCATGATGCTGTTTGTTCGCTAAAGTTTTTAACAAATCTCTAAGGCCTTTATATAACAGACATATTTAAGATTGGGATTAAATTCCCAACAGCTGGACTATCTTTAGTAATTATGTGACTTCTAAATTATTAAATTAGGTTTTTGTGTGTTTCAGAAAATAGGGTATGAATTCAATGCATGCCACACTTTTGAAAACCATGTGTTGTTTTTCTCTAGTTTATCTTATAAAGGTTCCAATGATATTTGTTGCTCTGATGTTAAAAAACTCTCCTGTAATAAAATCACATTATTATTCATAACATCAACTCATTTTCCATTAATCTGGTTTCATGCATTCTTCCTTCTTTGGTTTAAAAATATTAGGGTGAGCCACTAGCATGTTGTGTTCTAAGTTTGTTCGCTGCATTTAACTTTGGCAAATGGTTGCACGTCTGTGTGGCTTTTTTTTCTTTTTGCCTTGTTTTGACCAGAGGGGAAAATTCAAACACAGCGGGAAAGGGAATTACCTCTAACAACTCTGGAAAAGGGCTTTAATTCTTGTTTGAGGAAAAGCCAAATGACACATGAAACTCTTCCCTAAGGGTGGGAGCCTCAGAACAGCAGATGAAGAAGAGCATCAGTCCAGTGCGGTGCTGCAGAATCTAGGCCACTACTGGGGGCTGGGAAGTGTGTGTTACATGGTCTAGTGGCTCCATAGCTTTTGCAAACCAACAATGGCTGCATTCAGCATGACTGTGGCTGCAAGGCCGAGGCAGTCGCCTTTCAGCCGTCCCCTTGTTTCACTCTGCTGGAACTGGACCTCACTCCTCCTGTCTCTCAAAAAGACATCAGCTTCAGTCTGAAACGCTACGGTAAAGTGAAACTGTCACCTTCACATGAGGGGAAAAAGTCTGGGATTGTGCTGTGACAATCCAATAAGTATGAAATTAGGACACTACTTTATTTTTGGCACATCTTTATTTATTTTCTGTTTTTGTTAATGTTATCTAGGTATTCTGCATGGAAACAGACAGATTAGGGAATGTGGGACAAATATGTGCTGAGTTAAACATTTTGGAATCAAAGCAAAGTATACTGACACATCCTATCTTCTGTGTCTGCTGAGAAGTGCCTAACAAATACTATAGAGAAAATTATGCACATCACAGTCTTTTTAATAAGACTTTAATACCGGCAAGCAATATGTGTGACAAACAGTATACTTAATCAGCACACAACTTTCTGGATGCCTGAGCAGATACCCTGACTAATTAACCAGAAAACATAGGCTTGTTATTCTTACCCTATAAAGAGCAGGACAACAAAAATGATCCAATTCCTCATATAGTGAGTGTTTATTATGAAATTAAAACAAAAATAATTATCAAGATAATATGTTTAATTTGAGGCATTAGGGATAAGTGATTATTTTATTCACTTTTTTTGTTATGCCATTTATGCAACTAGTTATTCATTTTTCACAGTGTTTTTCTTTTTTTCTCCTCACAGTTCATCAGGTCAGTGTCTGCATCCTGCACCCTGTTACAACCACAGTTTCCTTATAAAACTGTTACTAGGCAATGAACAGATTAGCTCTCACGCGCCAAGGCCTTTCCTGTTGTTTGGCTCTCTTGCCCTTTTCATCATCAGTGCTCTATGCATGTTTTTGTCTGAAAACTATAAATTCCTTGACAACAGTCCAGAGGAGATGACATAATAACCAAATTACTTAACCTAAGAGAAATCCTTGGAGTTCAGGATAATTTTAAACTGGAGGAAAACCACAAAAATGCTTCTAAAGCAATTGTATCAGTTAACCTGAGAGGATATACTTTATATCTTGGGTAAACTGAACTGGATTTGATAATATTTGACCATTTTACTTTCATAAATGACTAAAGGATTACGGTATGGGTTCTGTGGATTGAGGCTGTGAACAGTTTATGTCGTGGTTTAAAGACAAAGAACAAACATTATCATAGCAATATAGAATAGCAAAGTTCAGTTCATTGGGGCCTAAAAAACAAATTTATTGTTGTCATATTTCACTCAACATCTGGAGCAAGAAACAAAAATATTATCCAAAACAAATCTTCATCTGCATTCAATGGCGTCGATTAAAAGTAAAATTCAACATCCCAGTTTCCCAGTAGATATCTGATATCTACTGAATTAATGCGTTCGAGATTTGGTTGCATCCCCTGACATTTATTCACTGCTCTTTAATCTGGAGTCAATTACAACTGTAATGTTGAGAATGAAGAAAAAACAAGTTGGTTTCTGACAAGAAAACTCATAAAATCTTAAAACAGTTATGATTTAAGTGGCTCTGTCTGAATCAACTAATATTCTTTTTTCTTCTATTAATATTTATAAGTCTTAAGTTGGAAAAAAATATTTCATTCATTTATTCATACATCTTAATTTCAGTAGTTAAACGTCTTCACATCTATGAGTAGCAGGAGAGAAGTCTCACTACAGAAGACTACTATTCCTTCAACTAGTTTAACAGTTTAGTTTCTAGTTTCTTAACATAAATGCTTATTCCTCAGTTGTTAAAATTAACTTTTCTATGTTTTTTTTTTATATATATATAAGGATGTTTCTTAACCTAAGAGAAATCCTTGGAGTTCTTCTTTTATTTCAGAGTCAAAACTGATCAAGCTCTATTAGAAATCTTGTTTTTGGGGCAGGAGAGGATCCTAGCTTTGCAGAAATGCAGCAACTCTAAGATGTAAAGCACATCCCAGAACCATACAGCTTTCCCTTTTCTTTTCTTTTCTCTCTCAAGGAACAATGTGCTATATAATCTCTACTTTTAACCAAAACTCTGCAAGAATGCCTACGCATGCCTGTGCACCTCAGTCAGTCTCACAGTGGAACATGCTTAAAATTGCATGTTAAATTGTTTTATACACACTATAAAATAAACTGTGCAAAGATAAAGTGGTTTTCATGGATAAAACAGATTTGTGAAAATTAGAAATTGATTAATAGGGATGTCTTGCATTAAGAAGATAAATTTGAGGATTCATTCTTAGGATGGCCTCTCTTGTTAATTAGCTGAGGAATGATTTGTGTCAAGCTGCCATTGTGTGTTGAAGGTGGAAGCAGTGGGAGAAAAACTTGTAGTTTGTTAATGGAAACGCAAATAAGTCATGAGGCACTACAGAGACCATGAAAACACATTCAATAACAAATCTGTTCTAACAGAAAATAAGCACAAGAAGCTGATAAAATAACAAAGCAAAGATTTTAAGTCTTGAAAAAAGAAAATTGTAGAAATGCATTACAAAGACTAATTTGTTACGCTATTTTCACTGGTGTTCAGTTGAATTCATTGATGGAGCAACTTTGAACATAAAGACATTACAATTTGGGTGCAAAGGGGCAAAATAAAATCTATGAAAGAAAAAAGAAAGAACGAGCATTTGTTGCATGCTGATTGCATTGCAGCAATATTCTCCCATACAATTTTAATAATAAAAGTAAAACTTTCTGGGTCAATAACACCGACTGTGTGACATTTTGCTCAGCCTGTTCTTATACCATGGACCTTATGAAGCTCCAGGTCACATCTCCACAGTACTGTTTCACATAACTACACTACTTATGGTGGAAATAACACTTAAAATATTAAAAGTATTCTGCTCAATGAAATATTCCTGATTATGCACACTAGTAATGTGGGGGGTAGTATCAATCCAATATACTGCCATTAGAGACTTGAAGCAAGATACTTCTGTACATTTCTCTCAACGTAAGGCTTCATACTGTAATTAAGCATTAATATAAACATACACAAGTAGCTTTAAGGCATCCATATTTACTTAAATGTTGTTTGAGAAAATCTCACCGTATTGTAAATGGTGTCATAACAGGTATAATGCAATCTGTAACAAACTAACTCTAAGATTGTTTATGTTTTATGTCAAAATAAAATGTGTTCTGTCAACTTATTGGAACATAATAAAAAGAAATCTGTTTGTGTTTTGGTTTAGTTTTCTGGACTTTTATATGTATAAAACTGAAAATTAATGTTTTTAGAGGTTTGTTTATGCCAGCAGGATGTACAATAGTGCATACAACGTCCTTCACACTTATCAGAACTCCTGATGAAGATGTAGCAAGTCTTAAATTATATTCATCTCTCATTGCAGCAGCATAATCTCACCCTGGAAATGTTGGAAAAGCTAAACCTTTAATATGAGGACAGATTTCAGTGTGGAAGCCTTTTGTTCTCTCGTTTTGGATCACTGGAAGGCCCGTTCCAGCTGAGGACAAGTTTTACCACACTAAACTCTGCCTGGGATTTTAGGTCGATACTCGGTTCAAAGTATCTGCACTATCTTTAATTAGAACCCATCTGATTAGCATAATAAGCATGAATTACTAAGCTTGTAATTTTTGGACCTTTTATGTTAATACTGTCGGACACCCAGTAACTGAAGTAGATTATTGAAGTGCATGCTGGGTAACAGAATCAGCAGGGCTCCTCCACTCAGCTGCAAGAAAAGGAAGGATCTTAGTTTTCTTACTATAAATCCATGCATGGGTCATGTTGAATCAGAGTTGATTAGGACAGACTCAAATAGCTCCTGCTGTTCTTTAAATAATGCATGGTGTGGCTTTAGCGTAGCTGGCAGACAAAATGCAACATGTCATATCAGTATAATGAACATGCATGAGAGCACAGATGTGATATGTGAAGAACATTTCCACATTTTTCTGCATAATATGTTTACTAATGATGATCCGTGTACATAAATATCAGGGAAAACATTAAAAATAATCCCTTCTCAATTGAAATATTTCAATTTGAGGTTGAAATATTAAAAGACGAGGGCAATGAATGTTTAGACAGAAGATATGTTTAAATCCACAACAGCCAGGATCTAATGAAGCTAAAGATGCATGCTCATTATTGCTATATCAATCGCTTCTATTCGCTGCAAATCTGAGTTTAATTAGTTATTTAGTGTGATGGATGATGACAAACAGAAGATGTTTCTGCTGCTCTCGTGCTCATATTGCTTTTCTGGGGTCAGAGGTGTGTTTAAAAGCCAAAATAAATTCTAATTTATTTATTTATTTGCCAGATAATGCTTCCTAGGAGCAGATAATCAGTCTTTCAGTGCTTTGAAAGTAAAGCAAAATTACAGACAAAAATGTAAAGAGGCCATTTACTATTGGTTCAGGGTTTCAGATTTGTACATATTTTTAAAGAGAAACCTAAAAATTAATGAATAAGCAGAGCTTTAGTTCTTGTTCTCTAAGATGCAATATAGGTAAAAAAAGAATAAGAGATGAAGTTACATAACAACAAGAAACTATTTCTGATGAAAAATTGGTTTATTGTGGTGCTACTGCCTTAGTTTAGTGTTTCATATGGTGATCTACAGAAATGTATTTTTAATCTCTGTGAACTGAACTGTGAAATGGTTCTGGTGAAGTGTAAATCGGGATGGACCTTCCTACAGAACAAAGTAATATTGCATTCCTACAACCTGAATCAATAGTCAACAGAGGTATAAGTGAAAGCCATAAAACAAACCCACTGACCTTTAGATTCTCAAGCACCAACAAATAGATTTTTTAGTAAAGATTAGCAACAAAGAACTTCAGTAAACAGATTTGTTTTATACAGGAACCCAAACCTTCTGGCTCTTAAACATCAGTGTAATCAGGGATATATTTTTCAGTAACTTGTCTTTTCAGTGAATAAATTAATTTAAATAAACTAAGCAGTGATATGCACTGTATTTCACAGTTAGTAGGAATATCTGGAAAGAGTTTTAAAAAAACTTCAAAAATAAGTATTTTTGCATCACATTTAACGATACAAAACAAAGTATGAAGTCAATTTTGTTGTGTTCCAACGATTACTTTTTGCCTTTTTATGTTCCCAACCTCACCTGGCTGCTGTCTTCCCCTTAATCTGGTTTGAACACTTCTTGGGAAATAAATGTCACCACTGCTCTCCTGTGAGCCTGGCTGTCAGCTTTCTGGTGACAGTAAAAAGCAGTCAGTTCCTGGGCTCCGCGCCTCTAGCTCAGCTTGTAATTGCTTCATTAGAGCTTCTGCTGCATCTCTCCCTTGTAGCTTGGGAGATTTAATAAGAGCAGAAAAGCAGCTCGCAGACTCCTCTGTCTGGGCTGCTGGGTTATTGCTGTGGAATTTCTTATAACATGAAGACAGAAAGCCAGAGAACATCAAATTAAGCACACTCCTGGATCCCTTCACTTGAGCACAAGCAGCAAATAGAGCTCTCTGTAAGCCGCTAGACTAAAAATTTCATGCTGCTACCGAGACTGAAAAGAAAATCAAATAAAAAAAAAAGAAAAGAAGAGCCATGAAGCTATTTGCAAGAGATAAATGTTTGCAAACCTGGAGTTTTGAGTGTTTCAAGTCAGATCTGCTCAAAAAGTATCTCCTAAGCAACAGGTTTCACGCTGTACTGATGGAGTTTGCCCACTTTTTATATGAGCAGAAAAATAATGAGAAGGAATGTTAATGAAGTGATCCTAACTTGTAGTGAAGCCGTTTGATGTTTGCAAATACATTTCTATTCAAAAAAGTGTCTAAATTGTGCTAAAAATTACTTTATTACTTCTTTAAATTCAGAAACCCTTTGATTGTGCAAAGTTCCAACGAATGCCTTCCATGCTGAGTTTGATTAAAAGATTATAAAAATATTAGCCTGGGCTTTGCACATTGAATGAGGCTCACTGAGAAACTCGACCGTTGCTCTGAGGGTTACTACTGCCAAAAACAACAAAGAAGAAGACAGGAAGTGGTAGCAGGAGGATGGTTTTGTTTAGTTAGTTTGGGTTTTTTTTTCCGACAATGTGCAGGTGGCTCCACTAAAGCTCTCACAGCATTGTAAAGTTCATAAAAGGCTGTGTGTCATTCAAATGTGTTGAGTCCAAAACTGGAAATGTAAAATCACAGACTACAATTCCCACAAAACACTGTATATGTAGCCGCTTCCAAGTATAAGGGGCTTGTCGCTCCAACGCCTGAATAAGTCACCAATGTCTCCTCTAACGGCTGACAGAAGATGAGTGCTAACACCATGGCTTAATTATGAGTATGTAATACTCATAATTATGAAACTGCACTATTGGTCAATGAATGCTACTGAGGTACAAATGCTAAAACAAAAAGGTAGATCTGGTGACAGTTGTGTTTTTGGCAAAAAAAAAAAAAAAAAGTAATGAAAAGACCAACATATTGGATTTATTTTTCCAATGTGTTTGTGAGCTTAAAACGTTGAGCTGGCATGATTTTTAGTAACTTGTTTTTTAAACAAGCTTATTCATGTGTGATTTTAATTTAATTTCTTATTTAACAGAAACACTGCAATTTCAAAATTTAGTTTTTTCAACATTAAAAATGTCAGAGCATAAGATGAAGGGATCTGCTGTGGGTATAAAGCATAAAGCAAAATCTCAACAGAAACAAAAAGATGAAATTGTAAGACACATGAATGAATTTGACATCTTAAGGCATCCTGTGGTTTTATCTGGGATTATAAATATTTATTGACATCATAGCGCTCTCTGGAAGAATCCCATGCAGGACGATGAGACCCTGGCTTAGACTGAACACAAGGATGAAGGGTGCTGCCACACAGAATCTACAGTAAGACTTTACTATATTTAGCAAACAACATGGGGGATGGTGAAGGCTGATGACTGAGTGTTTGACCAGAGGAGGAGTGTGTCTCTAGTATCTATGCATAAACATAATTATGAGTACAAAGCTGCTGAAGAGAGCGGGGGTGTTGCCTGTAATCAGGCGAGCATGCATTCAAATATTTCTTTAAAAATGATATGCATTTTTATGATCATATTTCTGTAATTTCTGCATCTGCCACACTCACGTGATGACCAACGAGGTGGAGAAGAGCAACGTTCCCAGCAGGCCGCGCTGGCAGTCCGCGTTCTTCCTCTGGCGTTGGTGCATCTCACCACCGCAGTTGTCGCAGCAGCGGCACATGCAGAAGAAGAGCCCCACAATGGGCATGAGGATGGCGAAGAGCAGGCCCACCGCTGCACATATGAGGAAGCCTATCTCATAGTAGATGGCCTGCGGTCAGTGGAAGAAGAATGAGAGGGAAAATTATGAGAATTATCATAAAAGAAAAGAGAAGGGGGTATAAATATGGAAATAAAATTAGATGGGGAATCACGGGTGAAAGGGGATTAAAATAACGTGTTGGGTTGGGAGAGTTTGGAAGGGAAGAATCGAAGAAAGAAAAGATTAATGAAGGCAAAACAGAGGAGAAGGAAGGACACACAAGGAGGCCAAGGATAAAGAGAGCAACAAATCTAAAAATATCTGGAAGATCCCAGGGCTGTAAAAACTCCTCCTGTCCAACAGACATGTAGATAAACAAAGAACACAATGCATCACATGTAGATATTCAAAACAGTGATCAAAGAATCTGAAGGACACGTTTTTCTCTTTATTGTCCTATTGTCCTTCTATGAATTATAGTCCTGAAAATAAGCAGAACTGGCAACTCATGTATCAGAGAAACATGGAAATCAGGGTTAACTAGAAAAGCGTGGTCAGTGTTTCTCTACTAGAAAGCACTATGGGAGTCTGCATATTTCAAACAATAGAGACCAGAAGAATAGCAGCATAACAGTCGAAGGAATCCGACCTATCTGAGTTAGCCTCAGTTTTGTTTTTCCCAGTGTAATGAAGGCTGCATTTCTGATGAAAAACTTGACTCAAGAGGAATCGGTTCTAAAGCAAGAAAACATTGTGAAGGAGCTCTTTGGACTGAACCTGAATTACAAAAACAGGCTCTACTTTTTTTTGAAACAAGACAAATCCACCCAGAACTGAGATGATTACCTGTTTCACTGAGATTCAACTGAGAAAGGTTCAATTGAATAATAACATTATTATACACAGCAGAAATCAAGAGCCCATGAAAAACCTGTAATTATTGTCTATGAGTGAAAAATTTCTGTATTTATTTTTCATCAATGAAATGTTATGAATTTGTTAAAAGCATTAAATCTGCAGTTTTGAGGCCGAGATAGAAACTTAAATATATATAAAAAGGTTTGTATTTAGATAGAATGAGCTTTTTATCAAACGCATAGCTGATTTGAACAAAATGTATTAGCCTGAAGATATTAGACTCTTATTAAGCTGTTATCAAAGTTTATCTCCTATGTCACAGAATAGGAAAATTTCTATGATGTCACTAAAAATCTAATTTAATCAAAATGACAGAAGATAAATGATTTTGAAATAACTTTTTTAATAGTAGTCTACATTTTAAAACCAGAAAACACCTAATCCTTAGTATTAATTTTATTCCACAGTAGGGGAAGAACAATGTATTATAATCTATATGTGTAGGACTCTGTCCTGTCTTTATGTGGTCACCTAGGAAACAGACATATCTCTCCACACAAAGGCTCAGTAATCCCAGGATCCATCTGAATGCCATAAATATTCAGGTTGACTAAACTGCTGCTGCTGAAATGCCCTGTGTATATCTTCTGCCTCGTTTTATCTGAATTTCCACAGGAGTCAGGCCTATGAAACCTGCATTCATCAAAGGATTTGGAATTTGACAAAACTTTAAAGGCTGGTAGAAATCCCTCCTAGTAAATGTAACTTTAGTATCTTGGTTTTTCCCTGTCTTGCATGAAAACATCAGAGTATGACTCTCACTGGTCCCGAATAGCTGAACAGGTCTTCCTCTCTGATCTGCACTAATCTTAAACAGCTTCTGAACTTGGCTCAGAAATATTCATCTGTTCTTCAGGAAATATTTATGCAAAAGAACTTTTTAAAAGCCTGCATTAAAAAGTAATTGCTGGTATTAAAGGTCTGATTATGTTTTTTTTTCTGATCTGAAGTTATAACAGTGTGGAGGATTGCATCATTAAATCTTGCAAAAAATAAATTGGACAGTATTAATGTTGGTAGGAAGAGAAGGAGAAAAAGGCATGAGGCGTAAGTGAGTTTAAATGTACATGAGTCATTTAAAAGCCCCAAAGTCAACCTGCTGTTGGGGACATTGTAGAATTTTAAATGTCCTCACTGTCATTATGCTTCTGGGCACTGCTTATTATTGGGTGAATCCTCACAAAAAAGGTCAGCCATGTATATATATATATGTTTGTCTTTCCACCAAATCTCTTAGAGTGCCTGCAGCTTAGACTATTTCTGGACTCCAGTTTTGTCTTGGCAAGTGCCCAAAAGAAAAAGACGCCCTTCTAATAAGAACAAAGGGGATGATGGGGTGGCAACATGTCTTATGATGTAAGTTTGATTAACTTTAGTGCCAGCAGCAACCATTAGACCTGCTAATAACCTGCCTAATGTGACTCTAAATTCAATAACTTTAAGTCATTATTTGAGATGCACCAGTCCACTAATGGGGAAAACGTTTGTTTTAGCATCTTTTTTTTCTATTTCAGCTTGATTTGTCGTTATGGGCAAAAGCACCGGATCAATGGACCAAGGTCAGGAATCAAATAAATCCTTTTTTACTGCACCCTTCTTGCGACTCAAAGTCCTTATTAGTCTTCATTTTACTTTTATTTTATAACCAAAATGTTACCTTAATTTATCCTCCATGGAGATGAAAGGTAAAGGGAGAGGATTTGAATGATCTCAGTTCATCTTGCATATAAATCAGTCAGAAGTCAGTAAAGAACTTCATACAATATAGTATTTAAGGGTAAAAAAAAAAAAATAGGAGTCCATGGAGGCTGATCAGACTTCTTATTTTACTTTCATCTTACCTTCTTATTTTTTGTTTTTATTTTATTGCCTCCATTTATCTGTCAATTTGCTGCTGGTAAACCTCAATTTCACTACTGAGGGACAGTAATACTCCATTTTCAGGCAAATTTGTATTTGTGCAGAAATCAACAAGTCTCTGTTGACTTATTTTAAAGAAAATGATTCAGTTAATTTTTCAAATCCAATAAAATATTAACTTATTATGAGGCCTTTTGCACATATTCACTATGAGTGGCTTGTACTGTAAATGTGCTCAAACTGATAATGTTAAAATACTGGATTATGTTACATTACACTTATTACAACAAAACACCAACTATGCCATAACTAAAAGGGAGCAAAAGGTCCTCATTTCAGTACTGTCAACATGCAACCAATTCAAAACGGAAACCAACAATCAGGTAAAAGGAAAAGACAAATCAAAACTCTGAATTACCATGTTATGAATAAGCACTGTTGTTCTTTCTGTGATCTAAAAAGCATTTCTCCTTTGAGGACATGCTTTTAAAAGAGAAGAATATGACAAACTGAAGGATGTGGTTGGAAGAAAATGGGATGGTAGCATGGAAGTCACAGGGCTACACAACTAATCACTGATGCTTCTGTAATTCATCAAATAATTGTATGGAATTGAGTTCTGAACAAGTTAAGATGCCTTTTTCAGCTGTAATTGTGCCACACTGGTGACTTACAGAAGCATAGTTTGACTAAATATGGGTTGGACTGGAAGTCCAGAGTGTGGACTTTACCTGCAGGGTCAGCACTATGTTCTCTGGCTGGGGGAAGCCAGACGAGATGAAGAGGACATGCAGAAGACACGGGAATGCAGCATCAGAGAAAGAGCAAAGCCACAAAACATAAACATGAGATGAAAACGACCAATAGAAAATGAAATCAAAGCAGGCATGCAAAAACACTGTTGCATATTGTAACAAAACACATAGTGAAAACCAAATGTTGCTGGGTATTTACCAGAAAAAAAGTTGTGTTGTGCATTGGAGTATTACTATCATTAATCAATATTAAACCCTGAGAGCAGTCCTTATCTGTCCTGCTTCAATATGGCAATATGAGACTTTTTACACTTTAACTGAATGTTGGATCACAGAGTATCCCAGAGGAATATTTTTTTTGTATTGGTTTACAGTTTCCATAAGATGTTTAACATCCAGATGAACACATGGTTATTTCCTTCTCTTTCACTCACTCACCTTTTGATATTCTGTTTGAATGGCTCCAAACTTCTCCTTTGCCAGCTTCACAATAAGATCTGTAGGCACAGAGGACAAGATAAACAATTTTATTTTCCAGAAAATAACAGGAATAACGGTTCACTCTCTTGTCCAACAGTTTGTCTACAAACTCATCCATAACTTAACTATATTCAGTTTAAACGGGTATGTCTCCATTGTTTTCTAATTTTCTATAATTTTTTCTGAGTTCCTTTCATCATTCTGTCTCTTTTCTGTACATTAAGTCCATTAGCACAGGGACAGTTTGGTGTGGAGTTAAAGTCTGGAATCAAAAAACATCAACTTAAATTTTAAATTTACCATAATGACCTGTTTGTGTCTACATTTTCTCATCTCATTAGTCTTGAACCAGTCTGCAGATTTGACATCCTGAAGTCATCAGGATGTCAGATGTAACAATATAATGATTTAATTGTAAATTAAATTGATTTAAATTGATTTAATTGATTTAATTAAATTTAATTGTAAATAAGCCCAGGCTTATATATAAAATTAAAAAAAATGGTGTGCATCTCTGTCATGATGCATGTCAATAATGTGCTGAATAAGACATGGAGGAAGATCAGGAAAAGGCAAAGCTTTTAATAAACTTCTGGAATGATGTTATGATATATACTTTATTTTGCATAAAAGTAACAATATGAACTTTTGCAAAATCTATAATAATTATTGACTCATTTCAAAAGTTTTTAACCATTTTTTGTAGCTCTGCTTTGCTTAGGTTTTTTTTTTATTACTCTAAATAAAACACAAAAATAAATATGACATTACTATGACTATTAGCCAAATTGAGTGACTTTATATCTTCCACTCAGTGTCACCTGTGAAACACACTTCCTCCTGTGTCAAGTAGTTATGATTCTCAATCTTTTAGTGGCAAATAAATTGGTGGCCCACCCTGTGGATTAACGAAGAAAATGTTGATGTCTGCCATCTTCCTATGTATGTTGTGAACAGAAAATAGATCAAATGCATCTAATAAATAAGTACAACAATGTTCATAAGGTAAATGTACACATATAAAAATTAGAAACCCAGTGTCACTGCAGAAGATAAATAATTTCAAAGCAGTTCAAGAAAAGGGCACACATAAAACAACGGTTTGTTTCATAGTTATAAGTCAATCACTATTATTAAAAAGACAAAAATAAACAACAAAAACTATATTTTGACAAATTTGGCATTTAGGTGGTTAAGAAGGACCCCTATAACCAACAAATAATATGTCTGTGGCTATAGAAAAAAGCTTTTTCTGTGTGTAAGAGACACAGCTTTAGAACAGAATTCAGGGATTCCAGAGGGTTACTGTACAATACGTATTTATGGTTTATAAAATGTGCAATAAGTATTATGTAGCTAGAGACAGTGCCTTAATAAAGAAAGTGGTGAGGCTAAAGACAAGTAAGTATAAAAAAGAAGACAACACTGAATCAGATCCCTCTGAGAATGTGCAGAGAAAACCAAGACAGGGAGCAAAGGCTACAGTGACAGAGAAACACTGAGCAACAACCAAAAGAGGCATTCAACCCCACCTGTTGGTAGGAATAATACACAAAGCACAGAGAGATGGGAGATTGTGTCCTATTTCTTGTTTACTGGTGGGGAAAATGACATGATGCAGTTTGTTTCATAAAAAGCAACTTTAAAAAGTTGTTTTCCAGCACGCCCTTAAACCAGTATATACAAATCAACCCACAAGCTTCAAAAGTCAAATACCTTTTTTTCTTTTTTTTAACTTAAAATTTTACATAGCATCCAAACGCAGTTGTGAGCTTTCTTCATACATGTGTGCAGCAACAATAATTGAGTTAAGAGCCACTGAGAGGTTCAAAGAGCCTCAGGTTGCAAACCCCTGACTTACTCAGCACAGTGACTGTCAGGACGTTACAGACAAAGCAACAAGAAACAATGCATCTCCTCAGAGGTCTGTGGAGAAAGCGTTTAATAGACAATTTCAGCTTTTATCTCTTCTACAATCTAAAGTGGTGGACAGGCACAGCTTCAGTTCGTTCCATCTGTTTCCTGCAAGTTATCATATTTCAAATTTATAAGGCTCATGACTGTGGACACTCGCTGATAATAACAAGCTAGATTTGCTCTTGGATCTTTGCTGCTGTGCAAACATTGGTTAAAGTAAAATAAAAAGGATAAAATATGAATTCTTCAGCTGTATTCAATTGGATTTTAAAACAAGGGAATCCACATAAAACATCAGAAACTCCACAAATGATTCCATCACATATCAAACTCTGTTTCTGTTCTCTTTCATTTGTTCACCTGGAGCAACGCTGACTGTGACTCATCACATGATGATGATGAAAAAAGCAAGACTTTCAAGAAAGATGCAAGAGATATAAAAGTTTTCCTTTATCTCCAGTGTAGCCTTTGTTTTTCCTGAAGATAAAGTACAGAAGGAGCTGCTACAGAGCGATTTTAATTGATATAATAATAAAAAATTTCTGAACTGTACATATGTTTAAAGAAAAACATTTTTACATAAACAGGTTCATCATTCACCCAGTTGTTATGGATGTATAAGACAAACCTTTTCTCAGTATGTTGTATCTAATTACCTTTTTTCAAACCCCTCTAAGGCAGAATTATTTGACCCAGTCCTTCCTGTGCTTGATGCTTTTACAGTTCTGTTCAGTGTAACTGTATGTCCCTCACAGAACAGAAGTTTTCCTGTGTCCTTACTGTAATCCAACATCTGAGCTATGTGGTGTTCGTTCTTGATTAAATTTTCCCACCAAGATCAGAAACACAACCCCACTTTCGAGGTCAGTTTGTCCGTGTGTTCTGGGTCGGCTCCTCCGCCCTAAAATGGCTGCCAGCAGTCCCTATTGTGCGTTTCTGGGTGAAGTGTCACATGATCCAGCTTTTCCGAGGACATTAAGTACAACGTGTTTTCAACCAGACCTTGGGCTCAGGGTGTGTTTTTATTCCATTCATCATGGGGAGTACACTGACTGTAACTTCTGTGCGTTAGCAAACAAAAGCGTGAATGGCTGAATGCTGGAAAAACTCTTATAACAGGAAAAATTAGGGCATCCGTTTCTGGAACTCTGTAAATGAAAAGGTGAGATCAAATGACATTTCAGATCACAAATAGAAGGAAAGGGTCAGTTACATTGCCTGTTATTATTCAGATAATGCACAATAACTAGTTTTCATAAATGGTGCAACACGTATCCAGGCACCACAAAATACAACATATCTTGTCTTTGTTTTTTTTAACAGTGGGCGGTACGATGCTGGTCAGTCATCAATTATTGAGGTCTTTCCAATGAAATTAAGATCGAACTTGTTAACTAATTTTATAGGGAAAATCCAGAAAATGTTGCTGGTTAAGGATTAGAAAAGAACCATGGTTAAAATACTGAAAGAAAAACATGTATTTAGTAACGAAGTAATGACAACTTTATTTTGTCATGACCTAATTTATATCCAATAACAGAAGTTAAGACAACATGACTGACATAAGTTATCACAATGAGATCAGTGCTGCAGCAAGATAAGAAACCAAAAGAGCCATGATAAATAGCAGGGAGGAAGGAAATGTTAAAAGAAATGAGGGAGTTAATGAATGGTAAGAACAACATGTAGAGAAAAGAGTGAAAGTGAATCCAGTCTCTGCTTCTTAAGAGGTGTTTAATCCTCCTTTATGAACAAAAAGCTCAGTTAATGCTTTTTTTCCACCCACATTACTCCTCTTTTCACTCTTTACGCCAGTGCTTGTCCTTTAAAACCACATTAATGTATTTGTCAGGATGAACTGGCCTTTAAAAGCTTCAAAAACAAACTTGTCACATGAAAGATGTACACAGGTTTCAGCAGCCTGCCCTGCCTCTCTGCGAACTGTATACTTTCCCTTTGAAAAAATGCATAGGCCTACATCAAATTGAAATGTCCGAGGCACATTAATGTAAATTAACCATTGCAGCTATTTTCAGGAGTCTGAGCATTAAACGAACTCATGGCACAGCTCTCCCAGCAGATTTAATGAAGCTTTGCAGGCAGCTCAAGATAAAGCAGAACCTGGCAAGATGAATTTTTCATCAGTTTTCAGTAGAAGGGAGTCACCCACCCAGAGGAGTGCAGCAGCTCCTCACGGTTGGAAACAGCAGAGGAAAAAAGATAGACAGCCAACAACAGGCGGAATGCTGAAGATACTGAACTCAGCCTTGGACCAACACTTTAATCTCACCAGGCTGGGCTGTTTAATCTTGCAGCTGCAAGATGGCATTTTGATTTGAAAGAATAACTTAAATCAGACTGAAGGCTGATCCAGGTACTTTTAAATACAAGATGAAGTTAGTTGAAGTTAGATCTGTGCAAAGTAGAGCCAAAATAAGATGTAAAATAAATAACGGTGGTCTTCCCAAACCAAAAAACCTAAAAAGGTACATAAAAATGATCAGCATTCACCTGCATTTTACTGCCAATTAAAATTTTCCTAACAGAATCTTACAATTTAATCCCCAGTAAAGATGGCATTGATGGTTACAGTGATGAACTATTTTTAGCAAACTTTTCTGACCTGCTTTGTTATTTAAGAAGATTTTCTTCTTTTTTTGTTGCAATCAAAATGTTTCTATGACGTTTGTCTCAGGTATTATACTGTAGGTTTAACCTACAGTCTGCCACTGTAGGTTAAACCGAATGACTGAATGTTGGTTAATCCTGTCAGGAATCTGACTGGGTGTCTGAGGATAAAAAGGCGATTAGTGTCATGGATGAAATCATCTGCCAGAAGTGTTTAAGACTGTAACTTTATGTGTAGAAAAAAGGCTTTGAACATGGGAATAACCACCATTATAATCAGCGATTTATAGTATTTTTCTATAACATGCTAATAGTCTGCTGTGAGGAAATATTCTTTTGACAGCTAAGAAGTATCCATCTTTACAAGGTTGCTCATGTTGGGTCTGGAATCATTAGCTAACTTATTTTATAGGAGATGACTGACCTGATTTAGAATTATGACAACAATCAAAATAAAAATAGTCAATTTGTAAGAATTGCATGATAAGACTGGGCTTTGTAGTCGCTGTGGTTTAGGCACAATTAGCTTTTCAGAAATATCATAGAACACAGACACAGATGGCATTGACAAACAAAAGGTTTTTGTTTGCTTAAAAAAGATACAGAAAGCGAGTCATGGTTGACGATGAAATGTTTGATGGCGTTGAGTGAAGTGAGAGTAAATACATCACCTAAAAGCTTCTTTTTTCTCCCATCTTGAGATGGGAAGGTTTACATTTAAACTGTCTGTTTCTCTGTTTTTAGCATTGAGTCCTGTGGGATTATATATATATATATATATATATATATATATATATATATATATATATATATATATATATATATATATATATATATATATATATATAATATTATATTATATTACAATATGGGATTACACTTATTCTTTAATTACAATATGTTAGTCTGCAGGAGAAGGTCACAGCCATTTTAGGAGACTAATACTGCCCATTTCAGAGTCAGAGGTGCGTTTGGAATCATTTTTTTATGGAAAACACAATTGTGTTCATGTTTAAGCTTTTAGTTTGGTTTAAAATTAAGTTGGAGAATTTGAAATGAGCTCTTCATCTTCACGGTTTCATCCACCGTGTTAATGTACCCGTAGGTCACTTGACAAATGACCACTTTCCATGTTAAACTTTGTGATAATTGCAATAAAATTGATTTCTTTATTCTTCAGATGTGTGTGATTACATGTTTCACACACATCAATATAAACCTTTTATGGTGAATCTCACATTGCCTGTAAAAAGTACTAAACTCCTTGGATGTTTTACCCTGTTATAGCTTTTACAATCATGATAAACAAAATGTGCTTTTTTCACAAAAATAACTGTAAATTTCAAAATGAAAACTGATTTCTGCAAAATAATCACAATTAAATAAAAATACAAAATGTGATTATATAAATATGGACAAAGAGAAAGAATTGAACAAAGTGAGAAAGGTAGGATGACTAGATGATTGAAAGAGACAGATTTAGAGAATAAAAAAATTATGTTCAATATGAATAATGTTGTGGAAGAGTCGATGGTTGTGTACCTTTAGCAGGCGACAGTACAGTGATTAAATGTTGCACTGGTTTGTACAATCTGTGTAACCTTTACAAAAAATGCAGGGGTGGGAAAAAACACAATCAACTGCTCCAACAGCAACCAACCGAATCAACAACGCTGTAACATTTTAAAGTTAAGCTGCGGCTGCCGTGTGTGAAAACATGCATTACTAACAGGCTTATTAAGAGATAAACTTATAAAGTAAGCCTGGCCATGAGGGACTCTACGCTTTAGAAGTTGTTTCAGTTCTGCTCTGCTTGTAAGGCGAACAGCAAAGAGCCTGGCCAGCTGGAGGCTGTCGCGATTCTTTCTTACAAAGTTATCAGAGGATGCACACAGGCACAGTGAGGAAAGAGATTTATGTCAACAATTATATTCTGCAGAAGTCGTAACATTAATGGAGACAAGGGACTTTGCTCTGCCCTTTATAGATTCACTCTTGAGTCAAGAAAATGCCTTTTATTCAAAGGCTGCTACAATCAATTTTTCTAAATGAGCAAGGAGGCACATGTGAGTATTTGTAAAGAGGTCGCACACATTAATCTGTTTCTAGATGACTGTAACCTTTAGATGAAAGCAACATTAATGCCTTTTCTTCTCTATGATACATCTGTGCTTGTAGAACACAGATTTAGAACAGCAGTTGTTCCAGATTTTATTTTGGCATAAATTTGTAAAAAGTAAACACATTTTTGTATTTCTTACAACATTAAAATTTATGCCAAAAGTTCCTTCTGAACTTTATATTTGCAACCAAAGTTCAGAAGGAAATCTGAGAGTTTGCTTCCGTGTTATTTGCAGCTTGTCTATTGGACATGTCTCTATGCGAGTCAGTCAGTCAGACACCAAAATCTGGAGAGCACTTTTGAAGATCACATCAATTGGCTACAAAAATGATTAGACTATTTATTTTTGCCTAATTTGACAACATCAGCAGTATTTTCCAACTTTCATACCAATCCTCATTTGCTCATGTGTTTTATTTCATGTCTAATCATATAAAGCACCCCAAGCGCCCCAGGGGCCTCAGGCACCTTGTCTTCTTGGATGGGCTTTACTGAAACAAAATTTTGTGCTATGTACAATAACAATAAAAGCATTCTGATTCAGATTATTTCAAAATATGCAAATCTTTAATCTTCATTCTGCAGCCTTTCATTACCAGCTACAGGAAAATGCAAATTTTAAATTTGAATCAGTGCTGAATATTTTAGCAGTAGATCTGTGCAATAGAACACAATGTACTTAAAAATATAACTTTTTAAAAATTAGATATATTATCCAGAACCCTTCTAACAAGCAACCAGCATCATTGTTCACTAAGTTACTTACATACATCACAAAGAAAGACTAAGTGATGCATCTCTGAAACCCTGAGATATCTTCAGTCTCCTATAGAAACGTCTCTATGCCTTTGACATCACAAATGAAGCATTTCTAACAGTGCTGCTTGGGGTGTCAATAGAAGAAAGGTGCTAAAAGCATTCAAGGAGCAGGTCTTCATCCTTCCACCTGTTGCTATGCAACAAGAGGTTCACTTTTGGATAATAGCTTTAGCATTCCTCTGTTTTACTAGAAAGTTCAACACACAGGTGATGCTGGGACAGTGAGAAAGAGAAGAATCATGGCCTAAGGATTGATATCCAGTACTTAAGGCTAGAGGGTTAATATTTAATTCTTTTGGGTGATTACAGCAAATCCTTAACCTCAAGAGAATAATCTTCCTGTTTATAAGCAGAAAACATGAGTGGTAGGCATTGAAATGCATGTTCCCCTTAAGATGGCCAACATAGCTCCAATTATTAAATGCAATGGGGCTGCACAGTGGCGCAGTTGGTAGAGCTGTTGCCTTGCAGCAAGAAGGTCCTGAGTTCGATTCCCATGGATGGATTATTAAATGCAATCTCTTTTTTTCTTAAGGTACCAGTGCTCCTAACAATGTTGTGATCTGAAAAGAGAAAAAAGGTACAAAAAAGATATCTTGGGCCTGGATACCCCAGTAGACAGATCGAGATCAAGATTTAACCTTCTTAATTCAAAGATAGGGGCTTCCAATCTTTGTCTTTTAACTGATGCACATAGCTGCTTTTGTTCCAATGATATGAAGCATCAAGGCGAATGGATGACGGTAAGTTGTGTTGGTGATGTTTGCTACTTTTCTCTGCTGCTGTCTATTCTGCCACATAATTAAATCAGATAATATGCAACTTATCAAAGTAAAACAGACCAAAGCATTTGATTAGATTTTCAATGTTTGAGTAAAGATAATTAAAATGAATTTGATCAAAATTATGAGGAAACTTATCATAATTACTAGTACCGTAATGCTTATATATTTGTTGGTACATCTTTAGACTAAGAAAAAAAAAATCTGTCTAATCATGCTGCTGTTTAGTTTCTTCTTCCTTTTCCTGTTACGGTTAATGTTCCAGATAAAAGATAGCAAGGTTGTGTGTGTATGTGTGTGTGTGTGAGAGAGAAAGAGTGCCTCTGGGGCTGAATGTTCGTGTCAACGCCGACTTCCCATGAGCCTGCCTGAAAAACACCTCCACGCAGGTCAAACACTGTTACCACAGAATCTGTATCTATGGAGAGACAATGTGACTTTACTTTTCAGTGGAAGACACACAGTCAAAGTTACGGTACACAGAGATTTAATTTACTGCTGCCAACATTGGCTTTAATGACTCAGTAACAATGTTCCCACCACAAGCATGAGAACAAAACAATTACGCACTATTTTGTTTCACATAAAATAATTATGACATACAGTTTTTTATGACATTATTTTTGTAATAAAAAAACTATGTAAACAGGTTATAAATAGTTTTACAGGGCAGTGTACATGCTGCACATGTACACTGGAAAGCTTTTTCATGTAAGCAGCTGAGTCTCTTGGTTTAATAAGCAGCTGGAGTTTCTCTTAATTTCATTTCCATCAGATGAAGTCATGTGTAAGAAACACACAGAACAAAGAAACAGCTTATTTACTCGTGCCTTAAATAAGTCCTGATGCCCAATTGCAGTTTTCACAATGCACTGGTAGAAATACGGTGCGATCGGCGTGTTAATAAACTTAACGATCTCCCCTCATGTGAAAGTCACACTGACGAGGAGAAATGCTTGACAGGGTGTGTGTGAGAGCACTCAAGCAATCACAGGAAGATAAAAATAAATCTGGGATGCATGGCAGCAGGACAGACAGTAATAAAGCATGTTATATTGCACAGGGGCTCCATGTAATCCTGACTGCTCACTTTAAGAAATGGCGCCATAAATCAAGTGTTCTGGTGCTTTAGTCTGTTAAGTGAGTTTGGCTCTACTCTCCTAATGTACTTCTTTGCATGCAAATCAAGGCAGCAGATTAGAGCCTATTCTGTAATAAATACAAATATATAACATAAAAAAGGGAGGAGGGGGACTGATAAATCATTTTCACATTTGCATTTTGTTTGGCTGTTCTTTTGCCCCTCAGGCTGCAGAGGTCTGTGTGGTGACCGGATTGGCTCTGCAGCCAGACCAAGTAAACAAAACCCCAGATTATCATCAGCTAATGAAGGCTGACGCCCTGGCACAGATATGACAGTGAAAGACAAGATCAGTGACCTGCACAGTGTGAAGAGTAAGCAATCAGAGGAAATAAACTGGAAACCCACTGGATGACAAACAGCATTAAAATGGCCAAATTATATTTCAGCTGATGCTATTATCCAGATATATTGAGTATTCCAAACAAATTGACAAAATTATGGTGTGGGTATATTCAGATTGTATTATTCACAAACAGGAAGTTAAGATTCACAACAACTTTAGCATAATAATGCCATGGGAGCAGCAGTAGAAAAATATCATTCTATATGTAGATGCTTTTGAAGGAGGCAGCTGCTGCTTCACAGTGCAGCTGAGCTGCTTGGAAAATAATCAGAACAACACATGATTTGACCTCACATGACAGATCATTTAAAATTACTCTATTATGAGTTCTAATACATGTGTGGTGAATTTTATGTCCCTCTGTCAGGGACAAATGTGTGAGAAATTTTGAAGGAAGTAAGATTTCTTCAAAATGTCTATCTGCCTTCTCAGCATAAAAAAATAGATTTTTCCAAAATCACTATAAACATCTGGAAACTGCAATGGAAAAACAGAACAGCCTGTAATGACTGCCAGCAAAGATTTTGGTAAAAGACAAAAAAGAGAGAGGGATTCTTTTTAAATCGTGTTGTATCTGTGTGGGCTGAATTTGAAAAGCTTAAAATATAATATGCAGCACATGCCCAGTATTGCTTCCTGTCTGAGAAACCACAAAACAGTAGAGCCTCTTTAATGCAGCTTTCTACATGTTTCACTGTCAGGCCCATTTACATAAACCTCAAATGTGTGCAGAAGTTCTTCAAGATTGAGAGCAGATGGTTAATATTATTGAAGAAAACCTAAGCTTGGCTAAAATGTTTAGCCAAGCTAATGTTCCCCACAGGACAGTACACAACAGATAACTTAAAAAAATTGTCAGTTATAATATGGAATATAATCTGGAGCACATATTACACTTATCACATACTAAATTACATTTTAATTTTCACTCCATTAAAAGTACCGAAGAAGGACCTCATGGACATGTCTGACAGGAAGCAGCAAGAGCAGACAGAGATGGACTCTTAAGAGTAAAGTCATCATGTTTGGCGATGGCAGGTTGACCTCTTATCAAAACACATCTGCAGCTAAAAATCACCATGTCCCTTAAGTTGATTCATAGCAGGCTCCACTGCTCTTACCAATGAAGCGGAACAAAGCGACAGAGAATGCATGACTTGACATCTCTTTAGCAGGCTTGGGCCGCTTGCTTCGTCTCACCCTCGCCTCTCCTGCTTGGTTTCCCAAGCCTGACCCAAATATGATGTACCCGAATGAACCAGAGCAGCACCCAGGAAAGTGACAGCTCTTTCTCCAGCAAACTCCGATTTCTTTCTGTTTTTTATTCCTTCTCCTTCCTGTGGATTAGAAAAGCTCAGCGGACACACGCACAGCCATTCTTGAAGAAATTATCTTTTGATTAGCTTTGATTTTTCTTCTGTACTTTCCTTCAGTAAATGTTCTCATCTACTCTCGATAAAGTAGCAGCAGTAAAGTGTTAACTTTTTCTTAATACTGAGGCCTTACTTGGTCTGCTAATATGGTAAAGAAAAAAAAAAAACTTTAGAAATAGGATTCATAACTCCTTCCTCATAATCTAAAAGCTGTAACTTAAACCTATTGAGTTACTCTTTTCATTTAATAATCCTCAGACAGCCTTCTACCCAGAACTGCAGGTTTAAAGGCTTTATAACTGTAGTTCGGGTCAGGTTACCTTATGAGGACCTCGTTGGATTTTTCTTTTATTCCTGTATTCAACCAGATAAAACCCCACTGAGATCTAGAATAAAGCAACAGGTCCCTATTTTCAAGAGGACCTGGGCAGAAAATGGCAACACATGACAACCTGCTTACACAAAAGTAAACCAGATCAAAACATATGCACAAGTTTAAAACAAATTATAAAACAGTTCAAAAATATTCTTGTTTGAAATCAAAAGTGTGCAACTCTTTGTAAATATCCCTGTGAAGTACTTTTAATTGCAAGTATAACAATGCATAGTACAAGTACTATGCCCACTCTTATTTCTTGAAGTGTAATTAAGTTAATTAAATCTTTATCAGCAAATCAAACCCCAAGAGAACAAAAAACATAAATTCCATATTGTCAAAAATGAAGGAAAGTGGCAAGTTACGTGTTCAAACAACTAAGTATATCATTGCTTCTTTCAAAAAAAAAAAAAAAAAAAAAGTCATTAGAGTGGTTAATTCAATAAAAGCAAGAGTTTTGGCTTATATGCTACCTTGTAAAGGCAACCATTTCTGTCCATCAGTCTAACCAGAGTAATAACACTATTTCAAAACTGTTTGAAGTCTAGCATCCAACAGACAGAGAAAATCTTCACAAGTCTAAAACATTTCAGATCAAATGTAATTCTTCAATTTCGCATCACAACTTCAGTTTGCAGAATTTCATTGCAAAATTTCTAGAAAAATGCCCCCTTGCACAGCACAAATGAGCTCAAGCTAGAGATTTTAGCAAAAAACAAACACGCATTTCAGCCCAAACGCCTCATGTCATCTGTCGGGCATAGTGATGGAGTGGTGGTGATTTGGGCTTATTTTGCAGCTTCTGCTTGAACCATGAAACCCTTGAAATATCCGAGATCTTCAAGGCCTAAATCTGGGTCATGCAGGTAATGACTCATTGTTGTATAAAGAAGAATGAGCCAACATTCCTACAAAGTGATGTGAAAGACTGATAACAAAACAAATACTTAAAGTTACTGTTAGTTAAATGAAAAATATGTTGAAATCTGTTATGTGTTATAACCTGATAACGTGTAATTATTATTATTATGTAATGTTACATATGACCCCTGAAGTAACAGAGTGTGTAGTTTGATGGTAGAATGAATGCCCTTGAGAAGTTCCCTAACTCTGTACCGACTAGAGAGACACACCAAACACTGCATGTGGGTCACAACAGGGGGTCTAGGAGCCTGGATAACAGCTCATTATGTATTCTCTTTGGAAAGCAGAAAACATATCCAACTGTAGTTTTCAAATACAGGAATATTATGAGGACTGGGTAGTTGTCTACTTCTCTATTGCCGGAATTGAAATATGGTAAATGGACTGAACTTATATAGCAATTTGGGGTTAAGCCCAGGGGCATAGAAACATGTGGCAAGAGGAAGCTTTCACTGATATTTGTCACACAATGGTGATGGAGGATACAGTAATGATTATGTTCAGATATTCTGTTTACAAAAAGTAAGAAGAACTGAAAGTATATATCTTAAAATTAAGGTAAACTTTGACCTGTTTTAATTAATCTCTGTTTAATTTTTTTTTTCTGTTCAAAGCAGTAAGCCTGACAGCAAACCTTTTGGACTGCACTGGTGTAAAACACTTATGCAGTTTAAGTATAGCAAGATATACTGTACCCTGACATTGTGACCTAACTTTATCATCAACGATGTACACCCCTTGAGCTGTACATCTCATGTATATACTGCTAACACTTTTCCCCTAAATCTCCTGCAAGAAATACAGATGTGTGTATGTCTTTGCTTTCAGTGTTATTTTTTCTTTACATCTGCCCATGTTATCTTTTTCGTAGCCTTCAGAAAGACCCCAGACACGTGGACCCAACATGTATTTTAGGGTTGTTATGTGTATTCAAAGAGCTACAGCTGCAAGCATTGAATTAAAGTGCTGTACCGTCGTTCTTTTTGTGTTTTAAAAATGGAGCTTGATCGTTACCACAAATCTGATGCGGCAGCCGTGGCTTAAATGCAAGACAAATCTTTCTGATGACAACATCAGTGTGTTTCCTCAACCAACAATTTGAGATGCCTCTGAATTTATAATGAAGAAATGACTCAAAGATACATTTTTGTCCAGCCAGGATTAAACAATCTATATCAAGAGAGCATGGAGGAAATACATGCAGTTTCCTGACTAAAAAAATAGTTTTTTTCTCAGACTGAAATTCAAATATGATTTATTTTTGCAACATTTTTCACAGTAGTATAGAAATTTATATATAATATATTATTAAATTTTAAAAAGTGATTAAAGTGCAGAAGTCTGATTTCCTCTTCCAGCTTTAGTCATAAATGGATGTGGACACTTCCTTTCTTAGTTATTTAAATACAAAAAGGTCATTTACACCACAACTAAATGGATATGGCAATGAACGCAGGAGAAATGAATCACAGTTTTACTGAATGTGACATTTTGATGTGACACACAGGCCATGTTTTGAGTCATTCAATCCTGCGTGGAAAAGATTGGGACAGAGATGCAGATGGTGCGTGATATATTGTCAGTTTGGTTGAACAGCTTCTGATATCCAAAAGTAGTGCATGACACAGCCATCATCTGTTGCCAGAATGAAACTAAATGATCACTTAATGCCTTTTCTCTTATTGATGTCTAATTTTCACCTTATCACCACAAAATTCAGCTTTGTGCACAGCCTTTTTCACGACTGCAATTATCCTAACTCCAGAATGCCAATATGTTTTGTAAGATAACTGGTAAAATCACAAAATAAGATAAAACAAATCCTCTGTTTCACTTCATAGCCCTACATCTACATGTGTTTGCATTGGGATCGACAGTTTCCCAATCCTTTCTATGTTTTAAAGGAAGGACAAAGGAGAAGAGGTGGGAAACACAAAGATGCTGTCAAATGCACCTATTTTCTTTGCCAAATTTATTTGGTTGCATAGAAAACTGTGTAATGTCTATATTTAGCATAATATTTGTACATCATAAAATGGCATGTTTATTAATAAAATACTAGAACAGTTACTATTATGTGCTTCCTGGTGTATTCTGGTGGATATTAACGTTTTGACACTCATGGGCCACAAAAGTAGTGCACATTGTGAATCTCTCCACCCAGTCGTGGTTTTACCCACTTAATCAGTAAAAGTCTGTCGGGGCAGCGGGCGCTCATTTCCAACAGTCCTAAGCAGCAGAATTAACCCTGGATAGGTCATCCAACTATCAATGGACAACACAGAGACGTACAAGACAGACAACCACAAACTGACATACTTACACCTAAGGGTAATTTAATGTAACCATTGCAACTAAAATGTGTATTTCAATTTTAGTTGGACAAATTGAGATACAGCAAAGGCAACTGGCATGAAATTTTCAGGAAAACGTGGCTCTCATTTAAAGAATATATCAAACATTTAAAAGTGACAGAAGTCCAGAGATTCCCTGTTCAACCTGCACCTGATTTGTCATCATGAAGTGTGCCTACATCTATTGCTGATGGTGTAAGTTACTTGTTATTGACTGTAGAAAATGTTGGTATGAATATTATTTGTGTTTTTGTTGTTTTGCCTTTTTGTATCATTATTCCATATATCATTCAGTCTTAAGTATTTTGGGATGTGCTGCGAGGTTTTGTATGCAAACATAAAGTATGAAAACTCTTTAAACGCATTGTTCAGTTTATCAGCAGACAAGTTTAATAAAATTGCAAGACAGGGAAAATAAACCCCGTTTTTCGTTTACCCTGTAGAAGTCTTTTCATTATATACTTTATGTATAAATTAAGAAAGAGGCAAACAGTCCTGAGAGTTGCAGATCAGCTATTCACCTGTCAAAGCCTACTTAGCTCTGTGTTGTGGTGACGCGTTGCCTCTGGCTTTATGTTGGAGGCAAGTAAGAAAATGTGTCCTTAAGCTTCACTCTGCGATTACTGTCAGTACAACGACATGTCACCATGTGACAGCAGGGAACGCAGCACTGGAACCATTTACATCACTTTCTGCCATGCAGATGCTGCTACAGTATAACTGGACTAAGGATAATGTACAGATGTACAGTCAGTTCATCCAAAGACTGCCCTTTCCTATTTTACAGATGCAAAATACATTTAATATCATTATGGTGGAGAGATTAAATTTCAAATGATCCAGTAAAAGCCCTGCATTCTTTTATAAAGGTTAAATTCTTGTTAGGGATTCAACCTGAACATAAACCTTTAGCTGACCTGTTGTTGGCTGACACAACTCCAGTTACAACAGTCATAAAGAAACCTCCAACTCTCTGAAATTGTTTATGCGTCAGAATTTTTGATTCCTGAGAAAAAGAAAAGGTTACATGGAGTGACAGGTGCATTTGATTTGTATGGGTTGTGGGAATGTCATGACTGTGTGTTATCTGCTAATGATGCTAAGGTTGGTATCTCCTTCTGAGTTCTCAACTGGTGCTAAGCTAAAGAGCTATTTTACAGTTCTAAACAGTCTCAATTGTATTTTATCAACTCTGGTTGGAAATTTAAAACAGCTAGATTATGCTATGCTTGCACCTCAAGTTTTTATGTAAAATCCAGTTTTTATATTTGCTAAGATCTGCTTTTATGATCTTTTTCTTTGTGTGGTTGTTCATTGTGTCATTTTAATTTGAACTTCATCAGACTCCAATATGAACAGTCTGTAAAACCAGAAGTGATCTGCACATACTGAATGTTGTCTAGAGAAATAAACATGGATGATGCACATGCCAGCTGGAGTGTATCAGTTTTGAAATTGATACAAATGGTTGATTATGGGTTTAGAATATAATCTAGCAACAATTTTAATAACTACTGAATTTAAGAGACTGAAGAATATTCTAAGCCTTGGAGCTTGTTACTCAATCTTGTTCCCATCTTGCCACAAACAAACCAACAGAAGCACTGAGTCGTGTTCAGACACACAGCACTGTCTGATAAATCAAATCCAGCTTCTCTGCTTTCAGCATGTTGGTGCAGCGCTGCCACACATGACTCCAGAAAAAAACTGGACTAAAGCTGTGACAAGATGCACAGCGACATAAAGACAACTTGCACTGGCACAGATTTTCATTGAAGCTGAAGGTTTTTATCTGCTAAGGGATTTTTACTTCTCTTTAAAAAATTGGCAGTTCAGTTTTGTGGTTTGTGGTCGGTTGTGGAAAAACTTTAAGCACATATTTAAGATTTTCAGAAAAAGTTGTGGTCTGTGGTTTGACTAGCTTACAGTCTTGATAACATCTCCTTCACACAAGCAGTATTTTCTTGATTTATGCCTTTGCAGGTTTGTTTGCAGTCTTTTAGCAGCTAAAAATGCATCACTTATTCAATCGATAATGATTAATTATTCAATGAATTTCAAGGCTTTGGGGGAATATTTTCTTATTTGTCAAAATGTCAGATAGTAATTTACATTACAACAATAATGGTATATTGGAACAGCAGAGCTTCTTTTCATTAGGCACACAGGATATAAATGTGATGTGTTGAAATATCGACACCATCTGAATTGTAAATTTAGGCCTCTGTGGGGGATCTTCAAAGTCCCTGATGATAATCTACCCAGATGTTCCTGCTGCTCAGGAAATCTCTAATTAGAAATATTTTCACCAGAAGGCAGAAAAATATTACAATAATGTCTCACGACTCACTTTTGTCCTGAATGTCTGCACTAAGAGAGACGGCCTCTCCAACAGAGATGCTTCATTATGTCACAATCTTACACTCTGTATTCTACTTTGCTCAAGGACACTTCAGCCCAGCAGATGTTTGCTGTCCAGAGGCTCGAGCTGCAACCTTCCGGTTGGAGGACACTCTGTTATCACTTTTGCAGTATGCTGCTGTCTGACACCGCCCACAGCATCGCCCGGCCACCCCTGTGTGCCGTGAACTACCTGTGGGCGCATGCAGATTACTCTCTGGCTCAAGCTTTTATTCTTCTTTTTTCCAGTGAAGACAAACCTTTAAGAGAGGGCAGACTCAGCTGAATTCAAGGTCAGAACCTTGCGACCAAAATAAGAAAAAAGAACCACACAACCATATCTGCTTTTCTCAAATTTTTCAAACTTTTAAAATATAGCATTTATATAGATATAATAAAAATGGTGAAGCATGAAAATGTCTTGAAATGTTTATTTTCCTTACAAAAAAAGCTAAAATGCTGTGAATGCAGTTTAATCCAGAACTACCCATTAGTTATGCTTCTAAATTTGTTCTTGTTTAATTTAATCCAGTACAAACACATTAACTAGCTTCTGTCAGCAATAATCAGCATAAATAATCACACTATGTTTTAAACTTGTTGAGCAAGATGCTTATGTTATAAACCCAGTTACACTTACAATACCCAAATAATGTGACTGGTAAGAAGTCAAGACAGATGGAACTGAGGAATTCAGGATAAAAATCATGAATAATAAGGAAATTGCAATGTAGCTTATCACCATATCTGTATCTGAAACTCAAAATCAGAGGAGATTCAGGCTCCTATTATTCTAAAGAACCTGATGTTCTGCCTTACAGACAGATACAACATTCCTGTTTTCAGGCACTGTTGAAAAATGTCTCTAAAAGTTATTTTCTTCCAGTATTTTATCCAAAGAACACAAAGTACTAGAGCAGAAAAAAAACCATCTCCATTATTATTTTATTATTATTATCTACCTGAAGCATCTCATTACTACTTGGCATGTCTGTCTGTTTATGTGGCTGAACGTAATTCATAATTTTGTTGAAATCAACAGCAATCACTTGTTCCAGGAATGGACCAGTATGCTAAACAAGACATGAATTTACTTTATAAAGAGCTGAACTCAACGTACCCAACAGACAGACAATTATAGTATAATTTTGAGGTAATTTATGGTGGTAATAGAAATTTTTGGGGGGCTAAATTCCTCCTGAAAATTTATTCATTCTTCTGATCAAAAGCTTCTTATTCACAGCCACTTACATAATTGTTTAAATATCTTTTAGATATTTCAACACTTTTCAGCAGAGCTGAATTTTATCCTTTATTTGTCTCTTTCTTAGGACATATAAAAGAAACAATAAAATGCCAGCTACTTTTCATTCCTAGTAATGCATCTCATAAAGTCCATTATTTTTATCTTTGTTCCTGCTTAGAAATCATTTCAAGTGTTTTAGTTTCTTGAATCCTTTCTGTGTTGTCATCTGAACATCACACCTTTTGAAATGAGAGTTAAACAGCAAACCTGTTGTGAAACCTGGTTCAAAAACCCTGCTCTGATGACAGACACCCTGTAACCCTGGAGACTTTCTTTGAATTAGTGCCAAATATTCCCCTCATCCTCCTGTGGTTTGAATTCTATGTAAACCTGATTTAGCGACGAGAGGGGACAGAGACACTAATAAGAACACGCTTTTCAACAGGGATCTGGAGCCTGATGGTGACTGGAGTGTCTCCCACAGGGATGAGATGATAAAGACGGAGCTTAATGCACCTCTGTTGTCAAGTGGAGGCTGACTTACAGAAAGATTAACTTTAAGACATGAGAAACTGAACTAAAGAAACCAAAATCACATTAAATGCAAAGTTTATATTAGTTATTTCTACCATCAAGACTATTTATGAGGAAACAATTCTTTATCCACAGTATGTTGCAGTTTTTTTTATGTATTTAATGTCACAATCTGAAATCTATTTATCATTGGCTTTTCCGGTAATACACCAACACAAAGGTGAACATAACTTCTGGTGGATTGTAATTAATAAATGATTTTAGAAGGCTTATTTTCATATAAATCTAAAGAGTGTAAAGTAAAGAGCCAAATTTACTATTATGCATCCTCATGTGGTTCCAGCTCATCATCACAACCTTTCAGGTTGGTACCTGCTGCTTATGCAGACCAAAAATTAAAATAAAATTACTATAAGCAAAGAGAAAAGCAACTTTCAGAAGTTATTTGTGCTTTTTACTCTTTGGATATAAGGGATCCAAAGTAAATACTTTGATATGTAGAAGGTGACAATACTAAAATCTTGCTGTAGTTTTGGATAAAGGAGATTATACAAACATTTCAATTTGGTAAGTTTCCAGGTTGAAGAACATAGTCAAAAGCTAAAACCCAAAAGTACTACAAAAAAGTAAAGTTCTTTTCTAGTCTTACTTACTCCTAGTGATTTTGGAAAGACCAATTGGAAAGATTTCAACTTAGAGATGTGTAATAGTCCACAAGGTCAGATGTTGGGAGCATGAATACATACAAGCATGTGAGCATGTGTTGAACACATGCTAACCATACTAACTGATCTACTTTGAGCTCTTTACAGAAACTCTTGTCATTATGTCAGTTTCTAAAAGACGTTTCCCACTGATGTCTGAAACCAAAGCAGTTGTCCCACAATGACTTGGCTTTCTGTGCGGCACAAGTGTGTTACACTCATTATCTGGAAACAAGCATCTGAACCCAAACGCTAGCCTGTGTTTTGAGGAAATGGGGTAATCAGCAGCTGCTGTGCACGAGCAAACTGCAGAGGAAGACTAAACAATAAACAGTATTTAATACACAGCACCATTACTTTGTGTGACGTGGGTGTCCATGGTGGGAATTTGTTGCTTCTCTGCTATAATCACCTCCTACGAGTTGGCAGACAGTTTAATAAAACAGTTACTCAACTAAACAATACGGGCTGCAATTACTGAGAATGACACACTAAACATGGCAGAACTGGCTTAACTGGGTACAAACCTAATCAAACAGCTAAGTTGAACTGACTGAATCTGAACATCTAGTGACATGAACTGGCAATTTTCACACCAGAGCTGTTTAGTCCGTTTCAAACAAACTCTGGACTGTTTCCTCTCTTGGGTTTGTTTTGATGTAAACAAAAGCAATAAAAATAGAGTGCAGACCAGTAAAAAATTTTGTGCAGAAAAAAACCATATGGAACTTTAATACATCTCAGTCATTTGTTATACTGCTCAGATAATTGCACATGTAATCGTGCCCAGAAACACACAAGGACATGATTAAAATCTGTTTTTCTACAAGATGAGAAAGACATTTACATTTAGTTTACCCACACTGGACAAACCTGACCAATACACGTTACCAATACAAGTTTAGTTACAAGTTACCAAACTCATCAATTGATTCAGAACAAAGAAAACAAACTGAAGTGTGAAATCGCCCTTCAAGTTGGAGGGTTGGATATTCACTGTTGGTGAGGTGATGTAAAATTGAAATCAGAGACAGAGCAGTTAAAGAAGTTGTTAAAATGGAAGCTGTATTTTCTATGAATAGCATACATAGTGAGAAGTGTCTGTAGTTCATTTCGGCTGTGAGATTCTCAGCAGATGTCATGAGGGATGAACAGAGAAAAGCTGCTTAGATTTATCCGTTTGAGTTTTTATACAGTGTTATGCACTATGCTAGTTTTGGAAATCATGGTAGCTGTTTAAAAAAATCTGAGTCTACTTCATCTATAACTATACACAGTCAGCTGAACTATAATAATTGTAAAGATGCTAAAGAGTTAAAAATTAGTAACTGATAATTTTGGTTCAAAATATTTTTTCAGTCTTGTTTTCCTGGGGATGTTCTCTAACACATACACTGCAGTGTTGCTGAAGTGGCAGAAGTCTGGAGAAAATGTGTGGAAGACTACTTTTATGTATTCTTATTTTAAAGGAGAAACTGGAGCTAAAGTTGGTATAAACAGGTCAGAGTTATGAAAAAACCAATTCTCAGAAATTGACCAAAATGTCAGAACCACTGCATCTCCTATTTAAATTGTCAAATATTAATTTTAAAAGATTGTTTAAAGAAGTCACAAGAAAAGCCTTTTTTTATAACTGCAAATGGGTTTTCTTTTGACTTCATTTCACAAATCAAGTTAGGGAGACAGAAAAGAGGTGGAAGAAGTGACCTAAATAAATCTTCTTGGTCTACATGTAAAACACTTTGTTGACATCCAACTTTGACCTGCTGTTGTATCAACTTTCCAGACCAGTCAGGTTTTCTAGGTCTAATCTGCTTTGCATCCTCAGAACCAGAACCACACATGGAGATTATCAGATCACATATTCCTCAAAAGCAAAACAAACTTCCAGAAAACTGCAACCCACCTGTTAAGAGTTTGTTTTGAACCATAATAAATTGAACATTGAACAACACAATTGATTGAGTGTTGATGATTTTGATAACGACATTTGATAAAATGTAATGTTTAGTGCTTGTTTCATTTGACTGTATGATGTTTTTATGGTGTAAAATACTTTGATTTGCCTTCTTTCTGAAACATTCTATGCAAATAAACTTGACTTTGTGATGGCCTGTTACATAAAATCACAATAAATTACACAGCAGTTTGTGGGTAGAACATAAAATAGATGTCAATGTTCAATGTTAATTAATGCAGCTGAATGTTGTCATTAAAAATAATCCAAACATCAGAATAAAGGAGATTTCTCAGGTGACATTCATATGGTAACACTTGATATTTAATTTAATTAACTTCATAATGACAACCTTCTGTAAATTAGAAGAGCTATGAATGACTAAAACTTCAATGATCACAGATCTGGCTGCTGCTGTGGATTTGGCCAGCTGCCCCCTGAAAGCTGGTGGCAAACTGGAAAATAAGGGGCCAACAACATATGGCGCAGAAGCTTATGGGATTACTCATTTAACAAGGTGACTTGGAGAGCTACTAATCTTCAAAATGTTCTAAAGGAGTATGGAGTCTGTGTGGGGCGCAGGGGAGCTGCCTCTTTTGAGGATCCCATACCCAATTAAACACAAACCTCCTTTAAGTCGTTTCTGAAATGCATAGGTTGGCGCAATGAGGCTTTCTGGGTGCAGCTCTAACTAAATTCTTCACACACACGTAAAATGCCAAGCAGACCGACCGCAGAGCATTTGATTCTGACAACATGTAGGTGCGCTAATTGTAATCATCTTGACACAAAGTGCGCCGCAGGCATAAACACCACCTCCAACGTGCGCTGCTGTGCGCACAGAACGAGACGCGCACCGCCTAGATGGACGTCACGCACATACACACCAGCTGCAGATCCGAAAGTGCACTTATGTTCAAGCAGATCAGTAATTAAAGCAGCACAAAGGGTTTTAAAAAACAGTTTTATTAAACATTTGGGTTTGGCGCTGGAAAATGACGCAAACTGTTAAGCTTTCCAGAAATGTAAGGCGGTTGCTTATCTTTCATATTTTGTTGTTATATCAACTATCTCAATAAAAGAAGTCACCACAAGTTCACATAGCGCTTTGGGTTACTTTAAATGTTAAAGTTCTGCCAATTGAAGCTTATTTTCTGGCAGCCCAAGGGGTTAAAATGCTCACTGAGACCGGACGACGGTGGCTTACCGTGGGGGAAAGCGTTGGGTTGCACCACATGCAGGAAAGCGTGCACCAAGTGGAAGAGGATCCCTATGGGTCCGGGTTCGTAATGGGCCAATGTCTCGTAAACTCCCGCAGGCACATAACCAAAATCCAACTTTCCCGGAGGTGGTAGCCTCCGCGGCTCTGTCTCCTGCTGGAGTTCACCGGACGCCCACAGCACCGACAGTAGCAGTAGTGTCCCGGACTTCCACATCGTGTCCAAGCCAAACCCCGATCTACCCTCAACTGGCTCTAGATACTAAACTGGACGGTGGCGTTTCTTAAAAAGCCAGAGGAATTGATTCGAGATCAATCTTAAAGCGTTCCAGTGGATGGACCGCAGCTCTTCAAGTACTGCTGCCCACGGAGCGACTCGTTCTGAGCATCCTACCCCGCTGTCCGGGGGATCCCTGTCGGATGCACACCGGCTGATCTTCCCTCTACCGTGTCCGGTAGTGGATGTGCTCAGCCCTAAGAGATGTGCGCGCCTGTCTCTTCGACTCCAGCATCTGCGCGTAAAGAGATGCGCTGCGTCACGGGAGCGGGCGGGGTCGTGCGCAGCCATCCAGACAGTGCAGAGGATAATCCAGAGAGGAGCGCTCCTCCTGCCGGGAAAAGGAGGCTGGATGAAGGGAGTACCAACAAGATGTAATTAAATCTACCTTTAGGTCACTTTCCATAAAATGTATTTTCCAAAGCTTATGAATATAGATTACTGTCAGAGCCGGCCCAAGACAAAGCAAACTGAACAACTGCCTGAGTCCACCTACGACAGGGGGGCCCAGACAGCACTACACTTGACATTAGCGCTGTATTGAATTTCAGTGTTGATCGTAATATCCCGCCTATCCGCGGTCAAGAATTCAGGGATTCACCTATTTATGAATTTTTCTATGAAGCATAACTCCAATTTTTTGTGGTAAATTTACTTATTCATAGACATTTTTCCACATGTCATTTTTAAAATATTCAAAAGGAAATCGATTTTAGAAAGCTGTAATATATAGGCACAATGCTAAGCTATTGGCTGGTGTTTGTAAAGCAGCATTGTGCTGATTGGCTAAAGCAGAGGTAAAGAAGGCTGTAGATTTTAGCTTCTGATGGTTTCCACTGAGCACTTTGATCCATAATGCAGGTATATTTCATGTGTGAACTATTAAAACAAGAAGTTATAAGTGTTTTAAAGGGGGTCTTAAGTATTTGCAGATTTTAGCTGTTTGTGGATAGCCCTGTGGGAGACAGAAGAGACAGCAGGATCTTAAGAAAATGAATCAAATTCTATAATCATTTATGACACAAATGATTTTCAGTCGTTCAGATTTTTTAGGACTGAAGGCTCCACCTAATTGTACCACTCATTTTCAAATTTCCAATACATTTTCACTTCTTGTTATGATGTTTATGTGTTATGGACACTTCCAGATCGACATTTTCGTTTAATGGGTTCTGACTTCTTTCATCTTGACTGCATTGTGTGCACATGTCAATTATACCAGGTCCTAAACTTTTCTTTTCCTCCAACTAACAGATGCTACTGTAGCCATGCCAGGCTTTCTGGTATGATTGCTGATGCTATGTTTAGTTGGATTTTTTTCAGTACAATAAGATTTTTGTTCCGACTGTGGAGAAGATAAGGCCTCAACCCTGGCTTAGAAATGTTTGATTGTCGACTGTGATCATATTTCTTTACAGATAAAAGGTCATTAAACCTGCAGAATTGTTTCACTGTAATGGTAAATTATATGTTTTAGACCCTCGGTTAGAACAGATGACTAAACTTGGATTTAAGTCACAGATACTGTCTGGTTTGACTAAAAATGGCTTTAATGACCAATATTTTAACATCTTTCCTGATTATTTTCTTCCAACTTTCTTTTTAAAATTCTTTTTCTACCCATTTAGACCACTGCTGCTGCACTGGAATTTATCTAAATAACCTATGACTACACCTGTCGCCCTACAGGAAGCAGTAACAGGGCTGCAGCTTGCCTCAGCTCTCGGCAGTGTAAGGAGCTTATCCCTCTAAGAATGCCTAGTGCAGATTTACTCTGCCTGACCTCCGCTTCCAAACAGACAGTGTCTGGGTAAAGATGAGGTCATCATCCTAATGGGAAGTTGAAAATATAAACCATTGTTCCAACTTTGGAACAATGGTGAGGCTGTCAACATCTCCAGAAGTATAAGAATCAGAGTCTGATTTTAAACTTTAATTTAGCCTTTGGAGTGATTTGATATGAAGCTGTATTGCTGAAACACCTTGACTGTTTCAGTTTTTTTTTTACCCTACCCTACTATTTCTCAATGTAAGTTTAAGTGTTTTTAAAGTGTTTCATTGAACTTTTGACAGATCTTCCATTTCCCCCAGTTCTTGTTTCCTTTAGCTAAAGCCATAGTTTGCAGATACTCCAAATATGCATTCATCAAGCTTCTATAGCTGTTTATCCTTCACAAAAGTATCATGCTTTTTAGTCAAGAGTTGATTCTGATAATCCTCTACTTAACTTTGGCGTTGTTTACTTACTAGATACAGTAAAAACTGCATGGTCCTGGTCACTGAGCGAAATGTGCTATACCCATAATAGTTCACATGCAATCAGATAGTTGCTCCTGATCATTATTAAAGCTGTTTTAACACCACATCACAGAAGGCTTCTGTTGTATATATGCAATCTCACCAGAAAAAAAAAAAACAACATAAACAATTCTGTATCATGTGTATGCTGCAAAAGTAAATGTTTTTTCATGCTGCAAAACTGCAATCACATTTAAGTTCAGACTTTAAGTAGGCCATTCCAAAGCCTTCCTTTAGGCTATTGGAGACATACACCGGTGGACTTTTTTTTTTTTTTTTTTTTAAATCAGTTTTCTAATCTGGCTGATTACTGATTGATGCAATTCTCCAATGATTACCAAATTAGATTTTTTTTGTTTGCTTCAGAGCTACAGCTGTAAAAAAGGCTGCTGTTCACAGTTATTCCTTTCCTTATTGTGGTTACAGGAAACATTTGTGATCACCATTTAAAAAAAAACAAAAACACACTTATTATTCCAAAAAGGCAATTTCATTCATTATCAAGGTATGAATTAAATATAAATCTAAACTAATGAAACAGAGCAGGCAGTGTACTGGACATAAAAACACTTCATTAGTTCTGTTGATCTCAGCATTGGCCGCTTGCAGTTCGGCTGCTCTTCACTGTAAACAAAGAGTTTGGACGACTCCGAACAAAACACGGGGGAGTTCTGGCCTTCTGAGAGAACGACGCGATGGTTTGAGGAATCACATTTCACATGGAAAATTTGAGTCATTTACAGTTCCCCAAGTAGAGCCATAAGCCTTATTATGATGGAAAAGGACAATGTAAATCAACACTTTGCTTTAAACATCAATGTCAACATTTTTCTGCTTAAACAATATTTAACATTTGTCTCTATGTCCTTGTTCCAAGTCCATTTTTGTTTCCAACACTGAATGACAAAGATAACAAATTCCTAAAAATCTGATTCAGTTTTACAAGATAACAGTTCTTTTGAAATTGTGTTTTGGTGAAAATATTTTATAGAAATTAACTGTGTACTAATGGATGAAAACAGAAAACAAATCGAACTATATTCGTGTTACATTTGAAACTGATACATTTCTGATAAAACTGAAGGGCTTTGCTTGACTTTCTATCATAAAAATGTAATCAAGTTTGGGATTTTTATATGGTCCTTACATTTAATTATAAACAAACAGTTTTTATATACTCTATATATTTGTCATGTATTTTAATCACAATAAAAAACGGTTTACAATAACTTCTTAAAGTCAGTCAAATCACAAGTTTTAAAGCACACATGCAAAAAAAAGGCATTCTGTCGTGGAAATATTGCTTCTATCTTTCGAAGATTTTCCCATGGAAACATCGGCTGAGTTTAGTGAAACATGACTCAATATAACTTAATGGTCCATCAGTGCAAACATTCGAGAAGAAAATAATTAAAAACTAACTTGGTACATTCCAGAGGAGGCGCCGCACTCAGTCATATCTCGTCTTAATGGATATCAAGACTTTGAAGATGATAATATTGAATGATTTATCACTTTGTTCATAAAAAGATGACATTATAGATGTAACTGACCCGCTGCATCCTCCACTTCTGGTCTCCATCTGCTGAGTCAGGGACCGACAGAAGCTGCTGAGTTAACATCAGCAGCTTCTGTCTGTTAATGATACAATGATGATGTAAACAAAACGTCCCTCTTAAGGCCAACCGTTTAAAAGAATGTTTGTTTTTTGTGTTTTACTTTACTTTGGATTTCATGTTTGCTGATTCTCATGTTTTGATTTATAAATTTCATGTAGTTCTCTGTAATCCACATTTTATTATCCTCAATAAACCGAATAACATACTAATTTATATGTGCAAAAATATAATTCCTATTTTTCTGTTTGAAACACCATCTCAACATAAATGCCTAAAATAATCACTTAGTCTTGAAAGCCAATAGGTTGATGCTTCAGCATGTTTTCTTATACAAAATGAATATTCTGATGCTTGCTTTAAAAATCTGTGGTTTTAGTTTGTTTTATGTCTGCTGAGTGACATTTCTCTCCTGATCCCACAGCTGCTCAATCAGGAAGTGCTTGTGTGCTGTCACACTCACACGCATTGTTGCTTTCTTTCACACACAGACACACACACAACCACGTACACGCCCGTGCACACACATACACACACAAAAATTGGCAGATTGTCCCGACGACTCGGCTGCCACACTCACACTTTCCGTCTCCTGCTGTTTATCAGACACCTGAAGTGTTCTTCGTCAAACTTCTCGACCTGAGGTGTCGACCACAGCAGAACCACCTGACGCTGTGTCCCTGGTAACAATAACTTATTGTATTGCCAATAAATACTCTGCTTTCAGCTTGAAGGGTCTGGCTGAGAGCTTGTGCTCTCCGCTATACCTGAGTGGGTTACTTGCTACATCGGCGGCTGCTGCTGGTCAGTCAATTCGGTTGCCACAGATTGTGAAGCGGTCGATCTCCAGCAGGTCCTTATTGGGAGCTCTGTGGTTCATATCGGAGGCTTCGTCTGCCTCCTCTTCTTGTAAAGGTGAAACTGTTGGTGGTTCAGTGTCAGATTGGGGTTCTGAGGTCGAAGGACAGCTATCTGCTGCCGCAGGTGAGGCATCAGTGGGGGGAGGGAGAAACAAGTCAGGCCGGAGAGCCGGCTGGGTGGTCACAACGGACGAAGAGAAGGTTGGAGGGCTGCAAGGTGTGACAGGAACCTGATCCACGCTGGATTCACCTGAATGACAAAGGATAAAGAGTATAAACTCCTTTTTCTGTATTAGTAACTATTTTCTAGACAGTTGTTGTCTAGAAAGACTTAAATATTCAAATAATAACTTATTATTACTTATATTATACCTTAAAATGTTGTTATGCTTATCAAGCAAAATCAGCTTTGCTCAGAATAAAAACAAGGCAGTGGACATAGTTCATCTGATGACTTTGTACATGGTTCTTGTTGCCAGGCAACCACAGCAGACTACAGCAAGTCAATGCAATCTGTCAAGTTGTTTGCAAAAAGGCAAATTGTTGCCATTTTTGGCATCTTTGTCTACTGATTACACAAAGAAGTTGATATATTAATAAACCATTCGTGCTGCAGCTGACTGAATAATAATGGCCAAACATTCAGCTATAAAACCTGTCATCTCTCTTCCTGAAGATTCAAACTACAGCTAAAAGCTAAGAGAGTTTGGGTGGTTTAACTTGCAAACAAGTACAAAATCTATTTTATCTTTTCATGTGTGCTTCCTTTCTTTTGGGGAACCACAGTAAGGTGATTTTTTTGTATTTCTAGCCCTCCTCCTCTGTGAAAGTGAGAAAAGATCAATAAGAAACCAGCTTGGAAAATAAAAAGTAGTTATTTCCACAACCTGGGTGACCTCCACCAAGATGGCTATTAAAATAATTCTAGTTTATCCAGAAAAGTGTACTCTTGAATAAATCAAAGTACAGCACATATCTCATTATGAAGTATGTTTTGTTGAAAGGAAGCAGTGAGAACTATTTCACTGTGAGAGTACAAGGAGTGGTATCATAAGAAAAAACATTCTGAAAATAAATAGAATAAGTCACATTTGAAAGAACTACACAAAACTGATTATTAGGAGGCTTGGCAGGAGAGACCACTGCTTCACTTCAGGATGTCTCGGTTGCCAGCTGTACATATAAATAACTGTTTTAATAAATACAACTGCAATTCGCCAACCATTTGATTGTGTTGGTCAGAGAACAGTATTTGAATTGTTTTAAAATAAAAATAAGATGTTTAGACTGTATATAAATACCAGCTGTATTGATGTGTGTTTATAAATAGTTTTTTGCTGGTCCATCAGCTATTACAAACATTTTCCCAAGAGTTCAAACTTACAAAGTAAATAATACATACCAATCCTTTTCTCTTTCATACAAAAGTTGACTCCATGTAAGTTTTTAATAAACATTCAGTTATTAGTCTCACAGTTCTAGTGAACTTAAACTGTTTGGATTTTATGTCGAAGAACAGAAAAAAATGATCAGACTTAAAAAAATATTTTGACATTTTTACAAAGTTGAGGCAATACTTTTTATGGTAACAAATAAAATGCACTGCACAGGATAAACCTCATGTTGTGTTTTTGTCCATATTTTACAACATAAGACTTCAATAACTTTTATGAGCAATTCCTTTATCTTCTCTGAAGACATGCACTTTAATAAAAATTAACCACCATGTGGTTAACTTTGATTTTATTAAGACTTGATGTGATCAGCTTTGTTTACCTGAAGATTTAGTGCATCTACGTGGGTCAGATTTGCTGGGACTCTTTGCAGAGAAGGACGGAGCGGTCGATGGCCTCTCAAACAGTTTGTCCTCCATGTTGGCTCTCTTGACATAAACACAAGACTTCCCCAGTAGCACGATACTGTTTAAAACTTTTAGAGTAACCATCCTACAAGTAGAGCAGCAACAATGGAAACAATATTAGAATATTTAACATTTTATTGGCATGAAGAAATAAATAGCTAAAAACATAATAAAGGATAAAATAAGCAATAACTTGGGATTAATTCTGAGTTTCCTTGAAGTTGAACTATAGCAGGTTTTGGAATTTAGATAAAAACTTTTTTTTTCCATAAATGGTGACATTTGCTAAACTTGTAGAACTCCATCAAAACACCCCAGTTATTAATTTACTTTAATTAGAAACAGAGTTTTCTGACTAAATCAAGCAAAACTCAGATGTGCTAAACTTACAGAAACATCTTAACACATTAAAATCTGATCAAATGTTTGTTTCAGTAATTAAGTTTAAAATATCAACCTTTTTAAAATTTTAGAAGTTAATTGTTTGGAATATTACTTAACATTCTGCAGCTTCAAAGGTGCCTCTGCTTAAGTACACCTGATTCTATTAATTAGGACATTAGCAGAAGTCTGTATAAATTGACTGCTTGCTGAAGAGAAAATTTAACCCTTTGATGTGGGTGTTGGACCAGGAACCCAACAAAAGGCTTCAGTGCTCAAGGTTGAAACGCCTAATTCAGAGGATTGTAAGTCAACGACCATTGAGAAATTTAAGAGAGATTCACAAAGTGTGAACTTCGGTTCAGGTCAGTACTTAAAGAGTCACCTGCTTCAAATATTCTTAAAAAAAAAAACCCAAAAAACAAAAATTAGTATTATGTAAAATTCCTATTGTCTGAGAAACTGAATTTTGGGTTTCAATCAAAAATAAATCTATATAATGTAAATCTATATAATGCTAGTTACTTTATTTAATAATTTAAATAAATAATTTATTTACACAAATTGTAATTTGTTGAGATGCACTGGTAATAGTAATAAAATGGAGCCTAGCAATTGTAAACAATCACCACCATTCAAGCCTCATCTGCTGATGTTCAGAATGTTTTTCCTTGCAGAGCTTTGATTCTGACACTGATGAGTGGAAGACGGACACATTTGGGTCTGTGGAGCAACGCTTGCTGTGACAGGCCATTTGGAACTGAGATTGTGTCAGCTAAATCTTTGCCAAGGCACTGCGATCTGCTCAAAAAAGGGCTATTTTTAAACCAGAGGAAAGGGAAGGCCAGAGATGACACCAATGTGTTCTTCTCCCTGAAGTGAATTCTTCAATGGGAAGAGCCCAGTAGGAAGTCAGCTACAGTGTTCATGCTTATATAACCACAGATGTGTCAGTGTGACCTCATCAGCGCAGAGAGCAAGTCAAGAGTCTAACAATTGCATAAAAATTCATTTTTTTAGTTTCTAAAGCATTTGATAAATTTGTCAAAACTTCCATCACAATATTGTGGTTACTAGCTTTCATTTTGGCAATAGAAATATAATTTGTCTTATAAAAGCAGAAGAAAACAAGCAGAGCAAAACTAAAGGCTTACCCGAGGTAAAAGAGGAATACACATATATATGACAGAGCTCCCTGTACCTTCACAGAACTCATCACCACTCTGATTAGCTGAAAAAACAGCAAAACATTCCAAAATCAGTTTAATTCAAAAACAGAAAAATCTAAAACCTAGTATTTGGACTGTTACTTTAAAGGCTTAATGCAAGATTTGAATCGATTTAGGGTAACAGACTGTTGTCACTCACCAGAACAGCCAGCGGCAGAGGGATGAAGCCCATCCTCCGGGCCACTGAGTCACTGTAGTCAGTGTAGGCCTGCACAGTGACAGACAAAGGTTACATCTCTTGACATGAGAATCTGTTAGCTGCATGAGCTTCATAATGTAACAAAATAATTGCAATAATATGAAAACAAACAAGCAAGAAAAAAAAAAAATAATCATACGTTCTTTTGTCGACTGCTAACAAGATCGAAGGCCAGACTGGCTCTGTATTCACTGTACACCTGGAGGACATGCATGTGACCGGTTAGAAACTTTGTTCAATAAGCGATGAGTAAATGTGTCATTTTGCCACTGGCTTGTTTCTTACATCTGCTGTGATGTCGTTGAATTTTGTGATGAATGCATGTTTAATGATGTCAACAGCAACTTCAGACATGACGACCATAAAGACATCAGGGAACAACATCCACAGGTGGTCTAAGGAAAAAAAATATTATGTCTGAGCAAATCCATCTTGGTTTATCAGAGGATGAACACAAAATGAATGCAAAATGAGAAGAGTGCTGCTTTAAGGTGTTAATATTTCAGCTGGCAGTCAACATCTGTCACTGACAGGGAGTTTGTGTTTGAGACTGGCAGGAGGAGCCGAGTGTCAGAAAGCTGTCAAACGGTAACACCCAGCTCTCATCTCTGACTTTGCTGCTTTGTTGACTGAAGAGTCTGGGAAAAACTCCCCAAAGTACTACAGTTGGTCAGTGGGAAGAGACAGAAAGCAACTGCTCAGCATAACTGTCAAATCTTTGTTCAAAGCAAGCAGCAACATCAGTGCTGGCACAGAAATACTGGCAATGTCTTATATTTATAGCAAAAGTGAAACAATGCAGTTTTGTATTTATTGCATTTTAAATGTGAATAAAAACTTAGTTTACAAGGAAAACATTTAATTACCTGGGTTCCATGAAAACTGCTCCATATTCCTGAGACAGACGATGAGGAGGAGAACATAGCTGGTAAACCGTTCTTTTATATCTGAAAGATAAAATAAAAACTGTTAATTAAGTAGAGTAAAAAATGTTAAATGGGCCAATTAAAACAGTTCACGGGAAGTCGGGTGCCATTTTTGTCTTTGTTTTGTATTTGAAAAACACCTACCTTGTCTTTAAATAAGTTCTAGTACATTTTAAAAAGAAGTCACAGCTGTTTTTTTTGTTGTTGCTGTCATGTGGGACAATGAAGCCAAAAATAAACAAATGCACTTTTCTTATTAAGCTAGTTACGGAAGCCTTCACCTGACTGTGGTAAGCTATCAAACATCTATAGCTGAAAGCAGAGCTGTCCAATGCAACAAATGTATATAACTGTTATGAAAGACAGAGGTCAATGAAAAATGATGTGCAGTGTGGTGATGAAAAACTTACCACTGTTAGACATTTGGAATAAATTGTTCTTCTCAAATTTCTTGAAGACGCTTCCCTTGATCTCCACAAACTGTGATTCATAAAACACACATAATACATCATCAAATCTATGTTGTATAAAATACATTGCTGTGGCTGCAAGAGTCAGGTTTTAACATCCGCTTGCTGAATATATCAACATACAAATACTTTTAGTGCATTGCTACTTGGACAAATATTTTAGGTAACTGTGCGTTAGAATTTCTTTTTGTTTGCATGGATGTGTGTCTGCACTGACATTGTTGGACATCATGATGGTAAGCAGAGACTTGTTGTGCGAGTTGAAGGCAACATTCAGAGTGGAGGCTTGGACCATGATGAGGATGGAATGAAGAACTGAGGAAGAAATACTCAGGAAAAACACCTTTTTAAAAATAAATCAAGTTAAATAAAGGCAGTGGTTAGGAATAAAAAATCAGAAACTGTAAAAGTCTATTATTTCAATAATATTTGGAGATGGCTCAGGTGCTGAAGCGACAGGCATTAACAAATGTTACTTAAGTATAAAAATGTTGATTTGTCCTGCCTTTGGTATACCATATTTGATAACAAATTTCATAAGACTTAGAATATAGATGTTACAGAATATTCATTTACATAGTGTATGACCATGTAACTTTAAAACAATACCTGTTGTTTTAAAGAATAAATAAAAGAGGTCATATTTCAAAAGCTTTTGGGTTTAACATGAAGATAAAATGGAAGGATACAGACATAAAAGACAGCCATAAAAAAGTGAGGGATAACTCCTATATTGTCTCTTTTGCGTTCTTTGGGTTCAGTGGCCGTCCAGTATAGAGCATCCAGGATGTCTTGACCAAAAGACGAGAAGAGGCGATCTGCAACCTTATAAAGGAAAACAGGTTGGAAATGAAATTTCTCAGAGCTTTAGAAAGACAATAAATCTAACCTTAATGATGTTAGCCAGTGAACTATTAGTTTTTTCTATTAAATCACAGAAGCACCTCTATCCAGACATGGGTAACTCTCTTATAAAGTGCTTCAGAGCATCAAATATGGAAAGAACTAGAGTCTGCCTGTGATGCTTGCTTTCCACACAAGGATGAAAAGTTTATTTTGTGGGTGCCAAGAAGTTGCTCACATTGCTAAACATGACTTGTCAATTTATTTAGCCATGAATCTTAAACTTGTATTAGATGTCGCACTACTGAAAAGGTATGCGAGTCTGAAGAGAATTTAAGAATCACAAGCCTCAATTATTTCATATTTAATCTCTGAACTTCAAAAAACATCATCGTGTTTAGAATTAAATACTAGATGTACTCAGAAATCGGAGTCTATTTACCAAAATCAGATGATTTTCAGCTCGATCCCCAGAAACAGAGAGTCTAATCTGTTTTTGATCAGTGAATCGATCAAGACTCTATTAAGGGAGAGGGAGTGTTGCTGAGAACTTTAAGTATTAGATGTAAAAAGCTATTTTGTTATTCGGGAAAACTCTGTTCAATATGTCAGCTTTGAAGCACACTTTTCCTTGTAAAATATATATTTTATAAAATACTAGAGATTTATTTATTTAAAATGAATTTACAAATAAATAGTTTATTTTCTTCCTTATGGATTTCATGGAATGGAACGGGTTTTAAGAGTTATAAATAAGACACACAGTGTATGCTAAAGCATCTCTGATTTGTTTTTCTGTGTTTGCAGTGTAAAGTACCTCCAACATGTTGTAGATGATGTAGAGCTTGATGACGGACTGTCCTCTGATCAGGTGATACATCATGGAGTAATCCACGTAGTGCATCATGGAGAAGCACAGCACCAGGATCAGCCCCTTCAGCATATCACAAACCTGCGCTGGCTGCAGCAGTCGTGACCCACTGTTCACACAGACATAGGGACCCACTCAGAAAACTCAGCGTCTATTTCCTGTACCGACACACAGACTTGTGTTATTTAATGCCCTGATGCATGCTGAGCTGCAAGCTGTTCTGTATCTCCCAAAATCAAACATGCATGAGTAAATGTGTTCATACTGCGATGTAATAGGTGCTGACAAACACACACGTGAACTAAGTATTAACATGAAGGCATTTCCAACCTTTTGAAGAATCATGCACACATTCATCTACCCCACGCTGACGGTTTACCGTGAGGCAAAACAAGAAGGAACAGACAACAGATGTCTCCCAGCCTCACCTATTACTGCAGGTTACTCAGACTGAATGATCTCTGATTAGATTTTCACAAGTTGATCCTGAGATGCAACATGAGTAATATTTTCATTTCTGTTCAAAATGAGATAAAACACCAGGAGCAACAACAGATGGTATCAATGAAAGTACAATATGAAATATTAAAGATATTATCTCCTTTATATAACATTTATCTTGGAAGCCAGCTGTCCTTTTAATATGGTTGTTTTTGAAATGTGTTTTTCTGTTTAAAGTACATGTATAAAAAATAAATCCAGACTGTCCTTATCTACCAAACAGACCAACAGGACCAGTGGCTGAGCCTTGCTCTTGATTAAAATGTTTCACTTATGATATAAAATTGGATTTAATATTTTGGACAGAAATGACTAAAACAGAAAACAAACAAGCATCAGCTGTCATATCCAACAGTAACGCTGGCACGTCTTTTCAGGGTAATAAAGCGAGTCAAACATGCAGCTTATTTTATTATTATCTGTAGTCGGCAGCGGCAGCTCTGGGGCAAGTTACGAGAAGAGCTGACAAATCCATAGGAGCTGTTATTTAGTTACAGTGACAGGGGCGACTGGGAAGAGCTAGAGGAGATTAATTTGAACACTTTCTGCATATTTTCCATGCCAGCTATGTTTCGTCTATTTGCATGAAAGCATGCAACACCACTGTAGAGAAATCATGTCTTTCCCTTCTAAGGACATAAACTTATTGGTAATGACCAGTGTGTTAAAATTATTCATTTTTCACAGAGAAATGGGAATATACCTTGAAAATGCTGAGGGAGCCTAATCAGCGTGCTCCTATTAGGTTAATTGAGCTCTTCTGAAAACTAAACCCAGTTACCAGTTCTGCATGTTTTTTTCTTTTCCAGATCACAAAAGGCACAATTTTTAAACACTCAATAACAAGGTGGAATGTTAGGAACTATTTTAACATCATTGATGCCTCCACTGACTTTAGCAGCAGCTTTAACAATACAGAAAAACATGATTTGCATGGCTGGTAATAGAGAAGCTGAATCATTACCTCTCTGAACTGACACCAGACTGACAACAGCCTGATCATTATTATCACTGGATTCTCAGTCAAAGCACAGCTGAGGAAGCAGTTGAACATCTGGGCTGTTTTCAATATATCATTAGAGGATAATTATCCTCACAGTGAACTTTGATTGTTCACTCAAAAAGTTACTCCATATCAAATTGCTTCATATCACAAATAAAAGCATGTACATAAATTCTGCAAAAATGGGAAAGACATTGGACATGGACTTCTGGTGCTATACTACCACCTAGTGTTCAACCTTGCATTGCATTGCATTATATGTTGCAGTTTTAGTATTCAGGTAGTCAGGGTGCTGACCCTGGCTCTTGAGTCTCAGCACACAGACTTGAAACTGATGCAGCCTTTAAAGTTACCTGCTCAGGGTGCATCATCTACATTCTGTAAGCACCATCTTCACAAGCCAAATAATTTTACGAGAGCAGCATTACAAGCAACTAGGACTGAGTATAGTTCCCTCCATGTGAGGATGTAAACGAATGCTTAACATAAAGGGCAGAATAAGAGGTGAAAGATTTTGTTAAAGAAGCTTAATTTTGAGTATTAAACAGTCTGTCTGCTGCAGTACAGTGATTCAAGATAATTTAACAGTTGCGGTAAATAATTACTTTGTTTTTCTCCCTCATAAGTACTGGAAAATTAAGCTACAGACAACACAAACTGTGCAGTGCAGCAGTAGGTGTATCACGGACACTTAACACGGGATGAAAATGTCCAAACATGCTCAGCAGAACTTTACTAGAGCAGACAAAGTTAAACTAACTTGAAGACCAGAACATGGAGTGTGGTGCCAAACATCATGAAAATGAGATGAGACTGATGACTAGAAACACGGGCTTGCTCGGGACAGGACTAACTTTTACTAAAGCCATGATGGGCTTGTGGGAGCATACCTGCTTCTTTTGCAGTAGGGGCATGTGCGTGCCCTGCAGGGGAAGGACAGTAAGGAATCATTACAGTAAGGCAGAACAGGGGGCAGAATGTGACAGGGGGCCTCTCATGAGAAAGGGTACATTTATCCATTACTTTGTAAAATAGCTGAACTGTTAACAATTCTTCCCCTCATCCAACTGCTCTTGAGTGTACAAACTATTAGAGTTTTTGAAAGAAGACATTTCTCCTTAGTTGGTTTTAGCCTTTTCTGGAGAAATGATCTTTTCAAAGTGTGGCCCTATGAAAAACTGATATAATCATTCCTTTATTTGCAAGTCTTACAACTTATACTCTTACAAATTAATAAGGAATAACTACAAACATGATTGCCAGTCGGAAAATTAAGAGAATTATCTGAACAATTTGTATTTATCATTTATGCTTACATAAAAGTAAGTGGACGTCCCTTTAATTTTACTGTTTCTGAAATACAGTACATGTTATAATGTTTAAGACTTTTACATATGTTAGTTGAACATTTGCGTGAATTGGTGAATGGGTGAGTGACTGAATGCAGTGTAAAGCGCTTCATCTTCTCGACTTGATAAAGATGCAAGTTCAGGCCATTTATCATTTACCATGTCATTAGATAAATAAAACTCTAGATGAACACCTGACAAGAGGATAAAAGCACAGCTTAGGCTTGCAAAGACGCATCTGAGCAAGATGTCTGGACCATAACCCTAATGCAAAGGTAATCAGAGAATCCTAAAATTGTGGCTTCAAAAGCAGATTCTACAGAATAATTAAACATTTTAGATAGCTTAAGTATCTAAAATGTTAAACGTCTTTTTCTTTAAATTATGTGTGATGGATCATGTGTTGATATTTATCTGACATTGGATTTATCCAACTTGAGCTGATGAGATATTTTTTATGTCCAGAGACAACACCTCCAAAATATTGAAAGAGGGTGGCCTTAACTTTCAGTTAAAGCTATGTTTTTGCAGTTTAACAGTTTCTCTAGAAGTATGAAAATTTATTTGAATCCTTCTGATACGTTATTATATGAAGAAACATAGGTATAGGTCAAAGGATCCTGGAAGTGTCTCCCAACAAAACTCCTGAACCTAATGACCTAATGAGAAGATTGCAGTCCTGGTTTTCAAAAAACCAAGAAAAATACAGAAAATTAACTGTAACACACTCAGTTTGTGTAGAAATACAATTTGCTCTTATTTCTGTTTTCAGTTATTGCATAATGTATATTTTCCAATCTTACCTGAAGCCACAGCATGGCAGGGTGAGGAGGCGAAGCACAGCCAGCAGCACTCTGAGGGGCAGCAAGGTGAAGATGTACAGGAAGGCATCGGCACACAGGAAGAATCCAAAGATCATCAGCTAGAACCAACAAACAAACAAACAACACCCCCATGTGACACAACAGCTGTCAGTGTTAATGTAAAACCTCCACTGTGATCATTAAATGTGTGTGAGCTGAAAAGCAACAATTCAAAAATCTGTATTCTTACAATCCATAAGTTTAATAAAGATCAGATTATTTAGCAGCAAATCAAAAGTACCATCAAAATGTTTCACAGTACGATGTTATTCTAAATCATATATAATTATATTAGATGAAATCTAGTTGTAATTTATTTAAATCAATCTAAAAGTATATTTACACACATTTCAGTTTAATTCTAATGCTGCATGGCACCATTCAGTTGATTCAGCCTATAGCAAACAGTGGTTTATATTAAAATCACATACATTTTCTAACTTTATTTTATATATTATAAAAACAACTACAGAAATATTACCAATGCACATTTTTTTATTATTATAGTTATTAGTAATAAGCAATAGTTGAATTAATTAAGCAGAATCAACATTTATTGTAAGATTGTGTAATGTCAACTATCACATATTTGGTTTGTTTACAAGAGATTGACCGTTACTGTACACTACCTTCTCCAGCTCCTTGGGAATACGCATGCATGTATATACCCTCTCCCTGCGCTCTGTGTACTTTGCTTCATTGTGTTCCAGGAAGTAGCCTCTGGTGAGTTCTGCACAAATGAAGCGCGTCACCGATGGATCTGGAACAACGAGAGTGCCACAGTGTTATCACAAAGCCATTGTCTGTGACAATTGCAGCTGTCAGCAAAATCAGATTTCAATTCCATGAAAGTTACTGGAAAAAGTGATGAAAACTGATTAATTTTTACATTTTTCAATGCAAAAAATAAAATATACCGAATACTTATTTTAACAAAATTGTGTAATTATTCTCCTGGCAAGTACAGTTATTTTAAAACATTGTGATGTTTTGTGATTCCATCAATTAATAATAACCAATAATCAATTAAATTATAAATTAAAATGAAGGATTATGTTGATGTTTAAAAAATAAAAAGGATTTTGATCTAAATACAAGTAAACTAAATGTATTTTGTTAAACGGCAGCCACAAAAAATACTTAAAGCATGTTATGCCCCAAAAAGGTGAAATAATGATGAGCCTGTTGGGCTTGATGTCCACTTAATCATTTTATATCATTTTCTAAGGATGTCTATCATAACCTTATGCCATAACTTCAACATGAACTGTTTTTGTGCAACTAGGCACATTATGTAACTCAGCATGACTTTGTACTTTATACTGTCTCTGTTTGTTTAACTGTGCTGAGATGATATCAGATATACTTGGAATCAGTTGATCCCTGTATAATTCACATCAGCATACCACAACGTTAAGGTGAACTCAAGGTTTATATGTTTGATAGATTTGTTTTCTTTTACACCTGAAAAGTATTTAATTTGATTCATTTAGCATTTATGTTTTCGACAACGAGCCTCAAATCTCAAAATTATAAACACTGCAACATTAGTATATTTTTAAAAAAAGTAGTATTTATTTTTTGTAATTTAACCTTGAAATTACAAGGTCTGTTCATTAAAATTTCAGCAGAAATTTTATATAAATTTGATGTAGAGCTGTACAACATATCACGTCACAAACATCACCATATCAAAGTGTGCAATATTGCAAAGAACTACTTGGATGCTATCACGTTTTATGTATGTATGCAAATTCTTTATGCCAATACTGTATTTGGGCTCTTGGATATTCTTAGTGGTCTCATTGCTAAAGCTGACAAGCGGTGGACATCACAATGGAGAAAAGTGGGATAACCATAACCAATAACATTATTGCAATGTGTAGCAACATCTTCCAGCATCATTTCATCATATTGTGAAATCAAAGTAAACACAATATATTTAAACTTTTAGTTCATCATTTCCTTCTGTAGCACTTTGAAACAATGCTCAAGGTGGATTTCTGCCCAAATAAATAAATAAATAAATTACCTTGATTCTTCTAGAGTGAATTTTGGGTTAATGTGTGCTCTACAAATATTTAAAGTGAAAAAATATTCATGTATAAAATACTTTTTTATCTGCTCTGAATACATTGTGACACTCAAGCAAAACATGAGTTACCTGGTTTAAAGCTATCTGGCTGTTGAGTCAACATATGATTTACTGTCTAACAAATAACACATTTCAAATGGCATCTTGGTATTTTGTTAAGTGGTTTAGGGAAAAGTGGATCACGTTGCATAAGTAAAACATTACAATTAGGTGAGTAGATAATTCTCATCTAATATCGAATATTGTGAAGTACAGTTTCAAATTAGTAAATTAGAACATATTTCATTTAAGTAACTCAATAAAAAATATTCACTGAACTTAAAACATTTTACTCATACTATGTAGATCAAATACAAACAGCTACATATTTCAATCATCTGTTTAGTTTATAGATTAAAACCAATAAATAACCCAAATTTATTTTGTTAAACTTACAATTAAACTGGATTTCAGAAAAGACTTTAGACATGGTAAAAACAAAACAAAAAAAATTCTGTTGGTCCGTCTACTTAACATGAAGAATTGAAGCCCAAATGTTGTACACATTTGTGTGTTGGCTCTTAAATCACGGACTTCAGCTACAATCCACACACTGTATATCTCCTTCACACTTTTTGTTTTGACCTTCCACTGAACTTCCTCTTAATATAGTTGGATAAAGCACACTAAACAGTAAGCTTCCTTAGCCTAAAATATGAAAAGGTAATAAGAAAGAAATTTGTCATATACAACAGTAATACGAAGCTACATAGGTAGCTTCACCAAATGGCTGAATTCGCTGTTTAAAAGCTAAGTGGCTATTTATTATTAGCTTGTTAATTAAGCTAGCACTGTATATAAACAAACTCAGCAGCTGTCATCAAGCTGACCCATTTTGTAGCTAATTTATGCTTGATTCCTCAACCTTTCACGATAGAAAAAACGTTGTAGTCGTTGAGTCGCGTAAGTGTGAATGGCTAAAGAAAGTCAAAACAGACTAAAACAAGCTTTAAGTTGTTTAACGGTTGTATCTGTGGCTTCACAGCTGGGTAGACCAAACGATTACCTGCTGAGACCTCCTGCTGCTCCCTCTTCACTGCACTAATGTCGAAAAACCCCAAAGTCTCCGGCAGCTCTGTAGTTATCCCAATTTTTCCCGACCTGCGAAACTCTTCCCAAGGTCTTTTCTGTCTTTTCTTTAGCTCAATTTCGTTTTCTTTCTCTTCTGACAGCTCGTTCCCCGACACGTCCGCCATCTTTACTCTGGTCAACGCATGACGTCATCGAAGCGGCGTCGGTCTAGGACGCGTCAACTCGAAGATCCAATATTTATCACAAAAATACAGAAATGAATGCATGTTTAAATGTTACTGAGAAAACATGCTTTTTCACAGACATAGATCGAATAAAAAAGTATATGTAGTATGTGTAGTATATGTAGTAGTAGTATGTCAAACTTAAAATATTTTTGTGGTTCGGCCAGAACCTTTTACATGTTTTGTTTTCTTTAAAATCCTCTATTAAATATCTATTTACAAATTCTGAAGCCAGCCACAAGATTTTATGAATTTATAAATAAAACTTGAGCTTTTAATAATTTAATGTGTCTGATAGTCTGTGTGCAGAAAAAAATAGATGCATTCGTTACGTAAACAAAGAATAATACAGAGTAACTACAGTTACACTTAAATAAATAAATACATTTGTGTATTACATCTGGTTTCAGTAGACGTTTGAGACGAGGGCATCAATTTGAAGTAAGAAAGAAAATAAATAAATTCTGGTGTCAGTTCTCCAGCTCTTCCACATGGTGGTGCCAAAGACCTGTCAAATATTTTAAAATTTAAAGTCTACCCAACAACAGTACGGAGGCTACTTCCTACAAAGAATAACGTTCACATATAATGTGTCTTTACCAGGCTAAGCAGTGTCCCAGGTTTCATTGTGCTAAATTATTCAAACATCTTATGCACCTTAAATCATACAGATTGATCCTATGAAACTGATATATAAATTAAATCCACTCAAACCTCCTAGTCAATTAGACTTGCATACACAGTTAATACACATACTGCTTATGCTTTTAAAAACTAAGTTTTACAGAAACATGATTGCATGAGTCACTAATGAGGGGCTTTGGAGTTTTTAAAGTTACGACCTTTCAGTGATTTAGCCTTGAAAACTGCACATCTAAAATCTTAATGCACATATTATTTTGTATTGCCTTCTGCTCTTCACTGCGCATTTTGGGTAAAAATATCAGCAGGTCTGTTTTCCAGAATGTTCATTAAAGGTAATAAAAAATGGCAGCAAAAGAGAAAATTTGTTTAGAGATAAGAATCAGTCATTTTATGCCATTATAGTGTATGAAGGGTAGAGGCAATGTGAACAATGATTTATTTTTTGCCAGTGTATAGAAGTGGGAGAACTAAATAAAAACAAAAAACATACTGATGCATATCACTAAGAATTTTTCCCATAAAAGTTCACCATGTTTTTCTGCACCTTACAAAATGAAACATTCCTGAAGTTTTTAATTAATTAATCATTAATTTTCCATGTGTTCTGGATCTGGTTCAGCATTCACTGTTATATTTTGAGCATAACAGTGAATAGGTGGTAAGTACTGAACCTGAACACAGTACTTGACCATCACTGGGCTAATTTAAGACAAGCAACCATGCACATAAACACAATGACTTCTAAAGCCAATTTATAGAGACCAATTAATCTTAGAGGCATATTTTTTGCCCTGGTAGAAAATGTAATACCTTTATAGAGCAGATGAACACTCTATGAAACAGGACCCCAGGCCTTAGATCTGAATCCAGGACCTACTTGCTGCAAGGCAGAATTGCTAACATCTGTTCCACGAAGCAGTGGCTCTGAAGGAATAGTAAGACTGAAAAATGTTACATCCTCAAGCACGCAAAAATGTGCTTTTCTACATTTCTACAATTTTATGAGTTGCCAGAGAATATTTTTCCCCAGCTGTTTGAAGCATAAAATAATGCAGCGATGCCCCTGTTGCAAAAACAGAGGTCTTATTCTCCATAGAAAAAAATTCTGATACTTTTTCTTACTGGAGCTGTCTAGACTATTTTTTCCGTGGAATGTAACTTCAAACCATTTATAAAAAAGTTGCCTGTTTGCAGATTTTTCAAAGCATATCTAAAATATTTTAGATAAAATCCAGATTAAGAAGTTGAAAGACTGAAGTAAAATGCTACTTGACATGCTATTGGATAGCACTGGCAAAGAAGCCAGTCCAGAACAATCATTCATTTTACGTAGAACTACAAAGAAGTTCAATTAGCCTCTGCAGAAGTGCTAGCGGTTTCTGCTTATTAATGAATATTTAGCTGTATTTGGTGCATAACCTATTAAAATGGGCAGTTATAAGCATTTTTAGAGGGGTTCTTAAATATTGCCAGATTTCAATTATTTGCGGGTGTTTGGGGTCCCTAAATATACTACAAATACAGAAGAATTACTATATATAAGTAATACCCTGAGAAAACCCACACAGGACCTGGGATATCGTAGAAAAACCACACTGATAAACTTGCATAGCTGAAATTTACAGCAGAAATATTTTCGGTTTAACCACCAAGCAGTCTCTGCAAAGAAAAAAAATGTGTTTCTGAAATACTGTGCAACATAATGAGAAAAATGTAAAAACATATGGTTCAAGAAACAAGACCAAAGTTTAATATCACATGTGTGTTGATCAAACCAAGTTCAGATTTTTTGTAAGCACGGTTTATTGGCACACATAATGGTAAAGCATACATACCAGACATCAGATATGACACTGAACACCTCTGCTATATAATGTACAAATGGTGTCTAATAATACTAGGCTCAAACATATTTTGAAATGTGTTAGCTTCCTTACAAATACACAAATAAATACCCATTAGATCGAATTGTATAAAGACATCTGTCATTGCTTTCTTGCCTATTTTTAAACAAAAATCCAACAAAAAGATCAAGGATATACTGGGGTATCGATTCAATTGAAGATTAAAGAACAATTGTGAACAAACACGGGGATCTTAAAGCATTTCTGTGGGGTGGATGAGATTGTATGTCAATCTGAAAATGCAAAACTGGTTTGTTCCTTCAGTTTGTCGATAAGTCCTCAGTAAATGGTCGTATGACAGTGGCTGTTCGTTAACTTTGTGGCTTTGGTTCTGTACTAGCTAGAGAGGTGTAGAAACATGAGAAGTTTTGGTTCAAAATAAAGCAAACCAGCATCCATCCAAACCACCCTACAGAAATGAGAAACTGGTATAAAACAAAAACAGCTGCCATATCCAAACTGCTTTCAGTGGCTGATTTACAGTGGACAAAATAGATTCCACCTCTATTTACAGAGCTACAAACCTTGTTACAGTGTTCCCAAACTGATGAACACAAAAAGCAAAAACCAAACGATGCGTTTCAAAAGCACATTTATCAAACCAAATAAAAATTGCATAAAATCATGCAGGAGAAGGCTTTTGTATCAGTTTGGGATTAGGTCGTTAAAGGGAAAGAAGTCCAACTTTCCAGGAATAATAATGAAGAAAAACAATAAAGCGTCAACATGTGTCAGCAAAGTTCACAAACTGATTGGCAAAATTACAATGGGACTTCAAAGGATTCAGAAAGAAGCAAAAATACCAATAGACTACAAACACAATCAAACTGGTTTGCATGAAATCACAATCTGTGACAGCCGCAGTAACGTTAAGAAAACAATTCCAGGACAAGATTTTCCTCATTTGAAAAAGCTTCCACTTTGTAGAGAACTTTTATTTCCTCTTAATTGGAAATGAAACTCGAGCAACAGTAGAAACAAACCAACGGCCGACTGAATTTCCAATAAAAATGCAATTGCCTCCAACAATGTTTCATTTGAGTCCAATGCGGTGAGATACTTCCATGGGCTCCGCCGGCTGCTGAAAACCACCTTTCTTTGACCAGCTTTCTATTTCAGAGACATTTTTTTGTTGTTTTTACTCTTCTCTCTTTCCCACTGTCCGCAGTCAGCGTGATGACTTGTGACCTGTAGGTCAACCAATCACAGCTAAGGTATTCCACCAGACAGGAGGTTTGTATCTGATGGTCCGGGAGGGAGAATTTGATCTACAGCTTTCCACTGAAGGGAAAACGTCAGTCTGCAATAATAATTTTATTTTACATTGCATACGTTTTGTATGCATTTATTGTCTGTAGATACTTCTGAGCAGTTCTCTGTGTTTTTTAAAATAAATGTTACAATGATTCAGAAAAGAAAATATCCCAGATGACAAAGTTTGGCTAGACATGCCAGTGGTGAGTTTGCAGACGGGGGAAATCATTATGCGGCACAGAAGCGCTGTCCTCATGGTAAAGGGAGAGAGGTTTAAATGTCTAAACCACATGGAGCCAAGGATCTGTTGTTTTCTTCTTTTATGTAATTTGTTTATTATATTTTTACTGCGAGGGCTGGGGCGCTGTGCTCTCGGGCTTGCTGTCCTGGGTGGCGGGGGGTTTGCTACTCCAGGGGGCGTTGTTTCCCAGAGCTGGGGAGCTGTTGAAATCGTCCTCGTCATCCAGGCCGTTGGTGGCGTCATACTGCGTGTTCTCCAGACGGGTGATCAGACGCTCATCCTCGTCCCCAAACTCGCCGCCCATGAGGGTCGGCTCTCCAACAACCATCACGTCCTGTAGAGAAGCAGAGAGGTTGATGAACTGAAATCTTCTCTTTTAAAATAGACCTCAAATCTGTAAGTCAAACTATTTTTACACCTATAAAATTGTGAACAAATTCAAAGTTATTTGCTCCCTTTGCGGTTTCTTCTCTTTATGATTTCTTGTGACACTTAAATTTATCAATTGATCAAACAAGTTGTATATTTACCAATATTATTGATATTGCAAGATTTTTCTATATTGTGCAGCCCAAATGGAACCAACATGGCCATAGAAAAGAACTGGCACCCTTAAACTAGGGTTTGTGATGCTGAACTGTCATCAAGAAGTTTTGGGAACTGGCAAGGAGAGTCCTTTATGTCTTTCTTGATGAGATTTGGTCAATTTTGCTTTACGGAATTGTTTTATTTTGGCCACATTGGAGGATATGTGAGCCAAAATGGCCTGTTTAAGGTCACATCACAGCATCTCAATTGGATTTAAATCGGGAGTTTGACTAGACCTTTTCAGAGCTTTTCTTTTTAAGTCATTTTGATGCTCCACCTGCAGTGGATCACTATCCTGCTGCATAAACTAAGTCAAGTTGAGCTTAAGGTCATAAACCCCCAACCACGTCTGACTACCAATATGATCTTCTCTTGAAATGCTGTAAAAGTTGAAATGGGACACAGACTATACCTTACAAAAAGCTCATCATTCTACAGAATGTTTCCCCAAAGATCTACATCAAGATGTTTTTTGGTAAACTATTGGAAATTGAACTCTCTAAAACACATGTGTCAAAGTCCAGTCCTCAAGGGCTGGTATCCTGCAGTTTTAAAATATGCCGCAGGTACAAAACCCTGGAATGAAATGGCTTAATTACCTCCTCCTTGTGTAGATAAGTTCCCCAGAGCCTTGCTAATTATCTAATTATTCTATTCAGGTATGGTGCAAGAGAGGTACATCTAAACGTTGCAGGACACCGGCCCTTGATGACTGGAGTTTGACACCTCTGCTAAAACATCACAACTTAAGAAAAGGTTCAGGAACTTCTTACATAATTTATTTTTTCACATTATTTTTTCACAGTACTCCAGCTGTGCTTGAGCAAATGAATCTGTGAAAAACACTTAAACAGAGCTAAAAATTGATCAGACGAATTATTTTATTAGGTGTTTTCTTAGATTCCAATAAAGAAAAACAAACTGATGGTAAAAAATGTCTAAAGATCCAAATTGGTTCAATGCCAGAGTATTCATTATTACATTGATTCACTGTTCAAGTTTAGAAGCCAGTTCATTGCCTGAATGACTTACAGTTTTAACATCTTAAAGATTCCTGTCAAAATGGTCAGCTTCAGGATTGAAATGCTTTGAAAAGATTTAATAGTTTTTTTAAATTATCATTATTATTTAAATGTGGACACTAATATAGTGAGATCCACATCTTTGATTTATTTTATTTTCGGTTCCAAATTTTATCACATTTTTATTCAGTAATTTCTAAGTACACAAAAATAAAAATTGTTTTGAAAAACTGTATCGTGGTTATGTTCTGGAACCAACAAATGCAACTAGGGGGGATTTGAAATGTAAATTGAATGAAAAAAAAATTCACACTGGAAATGAACATGTATCTGATTTTTCTATCTAATCTTTATTTTCAGACCATCAGAACATCATAGGAACATTTATATGCTTAGACTTTTGAATAATACTTGCACTACTTCAATCAAATGATTATGTCATACAAAAGATAATAATATACTTAGCCAACTTTAAACAGAAATACCACAAGGTCAAAAAGACAACCATTGACTTTTAATAGCCTTTATCATTATATCATGTTTTCTGTCGGATAGATAGTACCCAGTCACTGAAAGCTGTGTGTTTTCCTGCTTTAAATGCAGACCCCCCTCTTGCAGTGAAATGACAGAAAATGTGCGTGTGTGTTTAGGACAAGTGCGGCTGTATCCAGTGAACCCATCCGAATGGGCGACCCCTCTCTGAGCTCCCTGTGCAAATGAAACCTTCCCATACACTGAGTGGATACCCCTGGTGCGCTGTACCCGGCCCGATCAATACTCATCATGTAAGACATATTTCACAGAGATAGCCCTCTCACTCTGGGTCATGGAAAGGAAGGACAGAGATTCACCCATTATATACTGATATCTGTGACTCGTGTGATGTGAAGGAATCCTGATGGAGAGGGATGCCCCACTGGAAGTGCTCGTGTTTAGTCACGTTTTTAAACTCCTCTGCAAAAATAATCCTTGTAGTGTAATTTATTATTTCAAGCACCGATCGATAAGGACCTCAATTACTGCTATATTTATTTGAGAGTTGTTGAGTCTCATCCTTTGTTGCCGCCGAGTTTCTGGACACAGCTATTGTAACCTGGGAAGAAGCCGTTCAGTTAAATGGAGTGCACGCTTCACTGGCCATGTGTGTCAGCGCTGCCTGGTTGGGAGATCTCACTCTCCACAGCCGTCTCCACCACAACAAATACACAAAAATAACCCACAAACGTTCATGTGCACTGGACAGAAGCCAAGACAAACCCACTGCATGACCGCAGCGCTGCAAACAATTCCACACCAAAAGCAGATGAGTGCAGATTAACCCTGCCTGCAGTCCTGTACAAAGTAAGCATTGATGTAAACATGCACAACACAACCTGCTTCTATTCCAGTCCAAAAAAACACAACAAGATGCACAAACACTTTGATGGGAATCACAACAAGGAAATCCAGTTCATGAATCCAAGTCATCTCCTCTCTGTTTCCCCCCAGCGACCACTTCTACACCTCTCTATGCCTTAATCAGGCTAATTAATTTAGGTGAGCTTTTCAACTAAATGACAATATCCACACTGATTTGTCAATTTGCATACCTAATTAAATCATTAGCTAAAAATGTACTGATTGCCAACAAGCCTTGCATTCACCATCTGTTCCTGTGAGGAGGCCTGTCAACCTACCTCTGGCCAATTTTAGGCAACCCCCTCCTTCCCACCATCCCTCTTGAACAAAATCTCTTCGACGATAACAGCTGGTGGCTAGTCTGAGACCAGGGAGAGCTAATTGTGAGCTAATTAATACTGTCTACTTGTCTACTCATCTTGTTAGGAGTTTGCTTTCGCACTAGCAGAAGCAGCAAGATCTTGAATGGGCCAACGCAGAGACAAACGCCTCCCTTCTCGCTTGATTTCACCAAGTGTTGCATCAGGATGCATTCATAAAGATTAGCAGAGGGGAACGAGGAAAACGTATCTGCTCCTCCTAAGACCTCCAAAACAACAAGTGGTAATTTAGTTGTTTGGGACAGGATGCAAAGTTTCGCTAAAGGCAGGACAACCAGACAGGTGACACAAAATCGTTTAGTCATTTATGGATCATATGTAAAAACAACACAGCCAAATGCAGCCAAAAAGAAATCTTGCACACCTTACAGAACTTGTAAGAGGAAAAAAAAAGTTTCCAAAAGTAAAACTGGTTAAACAATACATTTAAGAGTATAATCCAATGCGCTGGCAGAATCATAATTTTTGGGCATTATTGGTATTTTCTTTTCACACCTATAACTGTTGTCTTTGATCACCTCTTCAGCTTCTTTTCTTTGCAAGGCCCTGTGGTTATTGGAGATGCTACATTTGAAGATAAAAACTGACATATTAGACATAAAAGGCAATCGATGGATTTTAGATCTTTCTTATTATTTGCATCTGCCAGGGGCCATAAACTGATAAATGTCGCAATATTTTGGTGAATGGATATTTTCTTTTTGTTTGTTTTTGTAGTTCTTTTTTTCCAAGGTAGACATTAGCAAAAGAATAAATCAACTTTTCTTTTTTAATCTTAGAACTGGGTGAACACATTTAAATTTAGCATACACATTTTTCTGCATTTTGACTATATCTTATCGATTTGCGCAGTAAATTCAGTCTATTTGGCCATCAATAAGATTTTGACACTCGATATTTCACAACTCTTTTTGGAAAAGGTCTTAAAGGCATTCCTCTGTCTTTATTATTTCATACATTTTCTACCACTGGCAGTGTGACAGACCTTATGCGTGACAGATGTTACAAGTTTAAAGGCTTTAACTTCACTTGTCTTTGCAGGCAAGTAGTAACTTAATTTCCTCAGACAATTTTTTTCTTAAGTCAGCATACTCACAGTCTATACTGATGTTAAACTGGAAAGTGACGTTGGACTTCAAGCTTTTCCCAGTTTATGATAAACTTCCTGTGTTCTTCCAGAACTTACTAACTGATTTTCCTTCATCAGAGGTAACAGTTTGGGACAGAAATTTGGACATAATTGGCAGTTCCATCATGACGATGATCCCAAACATCCAAATATTTTTGGAAGGCTTACATTAAGCTTACTGAATGGCCTCCTCAGAGCTCTGACCTTAAATCCGAACATTTGTTGGCTTCACTCAAAAGCCCGATCTTTGGCAGGAAATCAACAAACAAACCAACTCTACCAATCCTACAAAGAAGAGTGGTCAAACATTCTTGCCAGACATTTTAGCTAAAAACTAGGAAAAAATCTACAAATAATTTCATATATATATAGTTATATATATCTTCATATATAGATATATATTCATTCCTTTCTTAATTTGCTAAAGTTGTTTAATGTATATTTCTTACAGCCTAAAAAATAGTTAAAATCTGTTATTAAAAGCTCAAAATATGTACGACATTACAGTCTGAAATGTGTGTATGTAACTGTATTTGGTACATGCAGTGCATGTGCGTTTTTTTTTTGTTTTTTTTGTTTGTTTGTTTTTCTAACTGTGATTTGATTCTAAATTAAATGTTAATGTTAACTTAAATGTAATGTTAAGGTAGATCAGTGGATTATAAAACACGACCATTTCAAGATGATTTCAGCCTTGGATGTTCCCAATGTCGACCACTAGAGGTCAGTGTTGCTCATTCTATGAACACCCTCTCTACCACCGCCAGTTAACCCTCCCCTCCACCCCCTTCCAGTTGCAAGGGTCCACTCCTTATTGTTATTGGACTCACGTAGGCTTGTGTTCAGCCACGAACAACGAACAACTTCTCAGACAAAGACGGCAGGCGCACAACATATGTAACCAGCATGTAACGGACCGCGCTGCCCGTCTTTAAGAGTTGTGTGGATGCACGACACAAGTGGGGATGTGTATATGTCTGTGCTTATGTGAGTGGGTGGGTAGGTAGGTGGAGGTGATGAGGAAGAGGAAGAGGGAATGGGGGTGGTTGGGGTTGGAGGTGGGGTTGGGGTGGTAGAGGGGGGGCTCAATGATGGAGCAAAGACGGAGCTTGTGAAGAAGGAGGGGGGGTGAGGGTGTATACAGATATCTGTGATAATGAGAGCTGGCACAGAGCCACGCTGCCTTCCAAAGAGAAAACAATTTGCGAGTGCAGTGAGTATATGTGCATGAGATGTACATTATGTATGGGTGAGACGAAGGCAAGCAGGTAAAAGACTAGAAAAAGATGAGACAGCCCAAGAGTCTTCAGTAAATATAGACGGTCAGTGCAGAATGCTTGTAGGCAACCCAGGGTGTAGCACATTTAACACTACTGTCCATTTAAAAGAAGAACAAAATTAAGAATTTAGTTGAAGTCAGAAACAGAATTAATTGGTCTTTCTTTTCAAACCCGTATTAATGGACTAAATTGTTCTGTATGCCAATTCTGTTCAATGACATCTCTAACATAAACCCTGTTTATATTGAATAAAAACTCAAATGTATTCTGGTAATGTTTGGGAGAGTTAAAGAACTTGACTGAAGTGGGAAAAACATGTAGTTCTTGGCAAAAATTGAAAAACAGAAACAGATTTACTGAGCGTGCTTTGTGTTATTAATGCAGAGGCACTGAAACCGAGCCATGACACCTTCCAAAATAGTATATTACAAAGAATTTCAAATTCTTAAATTATTCAAATTAATTGATATAACATTTAATTCACACAAGATTTAAAACAGGAGGGTACTCTGTTTAAAAATATGAACTCCAATGTTCAAGAGGTTTTTAATTTTCCATCTGTGAATGTAGATACAGTCAATTAAACATTCCTGAGTTAGTATTGAAACAATATCCACCAGACGTGGTGGAAAGAAGAGCAAATGACTAACTTAGGGTAACTTTCTACATCTTTTACACATTATTTGTTGTTCTTATTTAATTTGTATTAAATTTATGTATTGAATGCTGACAAATGATGTGGATGATGTGATTTTCATACCATAAAATAAAGAAATTTGCTGTTGACTCACATGTGCTTACAGAGATGCGCTATGGTGGTTTCAACTTTAATTTTGATGAGGGCCCCAATTAACGTTGGACAGTCCCTGAGTCTTTGTCTGGTTCCTACATGCAGGTCTCCTACAGAATCCTAGTGTTTTAAAATCTTTCCTAACAGCAGGTCACTTTTTGAGATAAACTAACAGTATATAGACGCAGTACATTTACTGAGATTGCGCAGATACTGTACAGAAAGCTGGTAACACTCTTAAATTTTCCATTAGGCTGAATTAGTGCTGAGGACAAAATGTACGCACATTAATGCCAACCTGTAACACCTTAACAAAAACAAATTCCCTTTATGTTTTGTATCAGTGGACTTTTTCCTGCACTGAAATGATCTGTGTAGAAGAACAGCGGAGTGCTGTGCCGGCGCCTCTACAGAACAGTAAATTGGATGCTGGGGAGTGAATGTAATACAGCATGTGTATAATGAGCATTGTGTGGAATAAAAGTAGAGCCTCTGCAGACAGCACACCCACAGCGGCATCCTATCCTCCGGGGAGGTGCCAGGCATGTGGTGAAACACTGAGCTGTTTAGGCGGCTGTTTAACCTTTAAGTACGTCAAGTAACCTTTAATACAGCCGTGTTGCCAAATCAGGCATTTTGAACCTAATACAGGTCATGAAGCTGTATGCTTGTAAAATCCATTTAAAGCCCTTCAGGATTTATTTGTTTAATCATAAAAACTATATTATTATGACAGTTTAATGCAGATATAAAATAGTTTAACCCCCTACATTAACATAAAACTTCCATATTTATTAGTAAAAACACATGGAGTCAGAAATTTAATTAGAGATTAGACAAAACTGGATTTCCGATATTAACTTTTTTAATACAAAACAACCCATTTAAAAAGTAATCAAAATTAAAAGTTAAATAAGCTTCATATTTATCACATGCCAATTTAAAAACCAAAATTACTGAATGTCTTCCCAATCAAAAGAGAAAGTTACATTTATCCCAACTTCAGCTTTATAAATAGTGAAGCTGGCTGACCAAAACTGGCCCATATGTAACGTTTAAGATGATATTTATTATACAGTCACACATAAAGTATGTGTGTTATGTTAGGTCGATCACACCTTTGTGAAAATAATAATAATAAAAACAAACACATGTATAGCACCCTCCACATTTATGATCCACCAGTAAATATGTGTAAAAAAAACTTAAATAAATGCAACTTTTATAGCACCAGCATAAATGAATATTGTAAATATTAAAATCTTAATTTGTAGTTTTCAATGCACCATTTGTACAGTGGTAGAAAAAAAGATTTCACATTAAGATTGAATTATTTCTACAAAATTACAGGTGCCACAATAATTGCCAATGCCAAATAACACTGCTGGCTGGTGTTCCAATAGCACAGAAAGATTGCTCTGACGCAGCTTTAAATAAATAATGCCAAAACAATACATTTGGACACCATACATATGAGCTGCTGCTTCAGAATTTGTTAACATGGGTGTGCTGTGGTGGCATAGGGAATAGCGCGACCCACATTTGGAGGCCTTGAGTTCTCGACACGGCTGATTCCCAGACCCGTCGACATTTACTGCATGTCTTCCCCCCTCTGATTCCCCCTTTCCTGCCAGCCTACTTTCAAACAAGGGACACTAGAGCCCACAAAAGACACCCTGGAGGGGAAAGAAAAACAATTGTCAACATACTGCTATAATATCCCACCAATAAAATAATTATTTCATTATTTTAATCTCACAGAAACTCGACAGGAACACCTGAAGAAGAATTAAAAAATTTACACCAGTAGTGAAATCTTCTGATTAATTCGGCAAAAATAATGGTGAGTTATTTCTGCAAAGTGAAAATTAACATTCAAATTTCACAAGTACAACATGTCTTGATGTTCCACAAAATCCTCTGAATTTCCTTCTGTTTAGATGCACTAGACATGTAGTTTTCAATGCACCAACAAACATACCAAGATAAGAAACATTGTGAAAGCAATCTAAAAAGCGACTTCAACTGACGAATGTTTTAATTTATACTTTACAGTTTTAAGTTCATCTGAGAGTCTAGGAATTATTATTTAGTAATAAAACTCTTCACCTGAAGGAATAGATATTGCCCTTGGGTGTGATGCTGCATTTTATTTATATTTGAAAGTCAGATTTTTCAAGTTCTTAAGTCAGAAATGTAACAATAAGACTGTTAACTCAGAATTCTGTCTGGGTAAGTCAGCTTCAAATATAGCCTATGCTATATAGAAAGTTTAGCTTTATCCCAGAAGTGAGTGGAGAACAAATATCAGAAGTCTATTTCTTTCAGTCTTTCTTCAAAATGGTAAATACAAGATAACATACTATTTAGGTAGACCATCATAAGTTAGAAAACACATTCACCTAAACTTCCCATATCATTGACCGATCAAAAATTGCAAAGTTTCAAAAAAGTGATAAATAAGCTCTGACAAGGACTTCAATGCATCACAAGCCGTAATGGTCAAAGGTCAGTTTTTGAAAACTGGCAAATTTTCTATGAGCAATAAATTAATTTGCATTTTGTGATGTGCTCAGTGTTTTTAATCAATCTTATCTCTGTTTAGTTGATTTATTTTAAGGCACAAATACATTTGCCTTTTCTTCTCTTACTGGAGTAAAAATGAAAATATTGGAATTTTATATCTTTATAACACATATCATAAGTTGCTGTATTGTTAGTGAGTTATATGTTCCATTGTATAAAAATAATCCATATTAGTTTCTCAAACTTTTCTTCTTAAACATTATAATAATATATATATTTTTTAATTTCTAAAGTAGAGACATACACCCACCTTAAAAAGTTGAAAACTCCCTTTTCTCCCATGGTGCTATGCTTCTGATTTCCAAGTAAAATTAACTGCTGTTGGGCAGTCTGTGAGTTTAGTGCCTTGCTCAAGGGCCTGGTCAGTGTGCTGGCTGTGAGAGGGCAAAGCATGATTTCACCACCCACATTTTCCGATTCACTTCGGAGTTCTTCTTTTATTTATAGCCCAAGGCTTTGGTCACTTGGATGAGCAACAAGGTCTCATTGCTGGTTGGTTGTTTTAAATAAACATTCAGAAAGGCAAAGGTTTTTCAGGGAAAAAGGAAAACATTTAGGAGGCAGCTGTAATGGTTAGTCACAAGAACAGTTACGTTCTAATCTTTCACTAAAATGTTTTTCTGCTTTGATCACTTTCATTTTGTCCCTTTTTGTTTCTTTTTATGTACCTCTTTTTCTTTTTACAGTTTTAAAGCCTTTTCTTTCATTTGTACAAATAAATTAAACCATACTATCTGAAATGTCATTAGGAATTTCTGGTGCTTGTTTGGAACCCAGCAAACATTAAATTGCAGCTACAGAAACCAATTACTGCTCCTTTCTGAGATGCTTTGAAGAAAAGTGACTGCTAAACAGCTGTATGTAAATAAAAGAGGAGGCAAACCGAGAGGAGCTGATGCTTACAGGTACCTGACTGGAGAGGCTGAAGTTGGTGGCGGGGCTGCGCTTCTTGCTGGCGGCGGTGCCCACGCTGCTGTTGGCGCTGCTGGCTGAGTTCTTCCGTTTCCTCCTCTTCGTGGTTGTCTGTCGGGCAGGCTCAGCTTTGGCACGACCAGCAAAGAGAAACAGAGGCCATGCCAAGAACATAATGCATACAGACAGAGACAAGGTGTAGGAGTGTGCACAGTGTGTACAATTTGCAAGTGAGATCATGCAAACTTCTTCCCAGTGCTTATACACTGAAAACACATGCAGACAGAAGACACAATCCCACAGACATGTTACACAGATAAGAGCCTCTATTAAACAAGGATGCATGCTTTATGTTCAGAGCTGAAAACACACAAGCGTTAACATCTCCAAACACATGCAGCTATAAGAAAGAACCTCTGCTTCATTTACATAAATGCTCAACTATAGACCTTGATGTTCAACGTGATGCAACTTCTTCAAAAGCAAAAGCAAGACTGAAAGAAGAAACACAACTGTTCGACTTATTGAAATCTAACTAGCATTAACAGTGAGTTTTTATTATTTCTACTGAGAGTCTGTGATTAATAGCTCTAATTACAAGTTGTAGCCAAGTCGTCACATGCAATAAACATTCAACACATAATTTTGACATCAGGCAGGTGAGAATACATGATAAGCTTGCAGATGAAAATGCATTTCAGTCCATTCAAGTGAGCAAGAGATATAATGCTGCTTTCTTGAAAGACAACAGGCAGTTGATATTGTTAGAGAGAAGATACCTTTTTTGTGATTTGTGGGAAATATTTCCGTTTTGAAGTTCTGTGGGTGTCCAGCTGAAACCAGAGCCAAAATTAGTTGCATTGGTTAAACAGACAGAAACATATCAGAGGGTACAAGAGAGAATTGTTAATAACATCACTGGATAACGCAACATACATTAAATAGAATGTGAAATAATTAGAATTACAAGGTTACCCAGGTAAGTAGTTCAGTTTGTTCCTTTGTCCCTGACAGTTTCACTAATTTTTGTTAAAGAATATATGTAGTGCATCATTTATGAATACAAGGTTTTGCAAATTCTTCCGGCATTTGTTAGAAAGCATTATTCCGTTTAATCTCAAGAGAAGACAAGAAAATCCTGCTGCGATTTTCAGTCAGATGTCTGAAAGTGAAATACATTTTCTGAGGTTTCTGTCTAATCATGCTCTCATATTCAGTTATAACAATCAGAGACTCATAACACAAACAGCACTATAAATCAGAACCCCAAGAACAAAGGCAATTTTATCCGCAACTTATCTCGTCTGATTTCAAAAAAATTTGACAGACGTGTTTGTTTATGAAAAAAAATAAAAAATTAAAAAGGCTGCTATTGTGATTTGTGTTATCCCACTGGTTTCCTCTAATGCTGAGCCTGTGACGCACAAAAATCGCTTCCATTTCCACCAAAAGAACTTATCAGAGCATAAATACACCCGTGGCTTCCTTCCTGCCAAAATCCCAACCTGTTTCCGAGTTGGAGAAGAATCGCAGGAAAAGTGGAACAACATCACCAACAAGGAAAACACTCATTTCAGCTAAACTGCAAAGATTGTGCAACAGATGTGTCAACATGTAAATGAATGAGAAAGAATAACCTCTTTGTAAAGGGTCAACACTGTGAGGAGTAATTTTTAAATATAAAGTTGCATATTACCATAACGCTTGCATAGAGCAGAGAATTCTGATCTGCTTTTACTCTTTTACCATGTGCACAAATAACTATCAATGCAGCCAGGAGCCTTTATTATATTCATAAAATGCTTTCCTTTTTCTCTCTCCCTCTGACTCTGTTTTTTTCTTTGCTTTGAAGAATGTCGTGGACGCTGGGGAGCCGCTGTCCGGGGAGCAGGATCTGCGAGTTTGATTACACTCGGCACTCTTAATTAAAGTTACACAGGTCTGAGTCAAAGGCTTTTTGACTGGTGTTGGTTTTTAAAGACATCTCGTCACGCCTCGCTAAGCATTGCTGTAATTTGCAGCCACTCCAATGTGTCCCAAAAAAAAAGGAAAAAAAAAAGGCCGCGGCTTACTCCCTCTCCAGCTTAAGACCGCGCAGCCAATTTAAGCTCAGTACTTTTCAGAAACCAGCCTGCAAACATCAATCAAGGGAGCCTGAGAGGCCTGTTAAAGATTGGCAGGGTTGAGATTCAAGAGGCAACCCTGAATTCTGATGATTTTATATACCTGACAGGCAAAAATAATATTTCAGGAATTAGGATGTATAATGGCAAATTTGGGAACATAAATGATGCAATAAAACGCACTCTGAGTGAAAATATTCCTGCACAGTGATGGATGGAGTGGAATTAAAAGCTGTTTAAACGGAAGAATAAACTCAAAAGCTCAGTAGAGGGAGCAATTACCTCTCACTATTCTTTATGAGGAACCAGCTGTTTATAATGATGGTTACTTCAGCCCCATTAGGACTCACTTTTATTGCATTAAATATTCAGGAAAACAAAACAGAATTTAAGAGTTTTGCTCCTCTTTCAGGGTTTCAGTAGAAGGAAACACTATGCACTATGCATTATGTATTTACCTGGTGGTGCTACCATTCTCTGCCATTTTTGGAATAGACATGTCTTGAGACAGTCCCGAGGACTGAGGTTGTAGGTCTTGTGCCTCGACATGAGCTCCTGCATGGGCTCCAAGATGACGCACAGCTGCAGACACAGCGAGACAAAACAGAAGCTCAATGAAAGCAGAGAACAGCATCGCCAATTTATTTAAAGTATTTAATATTCTCTACCATGTTTTTTTTTTGTTTTTTTTTTTACTGCTGATGCTGCTCCTGTCATGATAAACCAAAACCAGAATAGGTTGAGTTTGTTGCTCAATTAATCATTCGCTCAGTGATGTCTAAGTGATTAAGTAGGAAGTAAACTTATTTTTAAAGACGGTTTAGCAAAATAGCTTTAACTTATGTCAAAAAGCTTCTGGAAGAACCAAAGACAAACTTCAGATTTATTTATATATAACTTTCCTCCCATTTTGACATTTAGAAACATAAAATTTATTATAATTTATCAGAATATAATGAGACAGATTAGCAGTGAAGTCAAGTGAAAACATTGCATGGTTTTCAAAATTTTTTGGCAAAGAAAGCTCTAAAAATAGTCTGCAGCACTTATATATTTAATTTCTGGTTGTAGCTTGACAAGATGTAAAAAGTTTAAGCAGGAATACCTTTATAGGCCACTTTGTATTTAGTGATCCCCAGGCTTATTGATAAAATAAGTGCAATTTGTACTTCAGTAGAATAATCTCACACTGAAAAATTTAGAAAAGTCCAACCTTTAAATTCACAACATCTATTAATCAATCAATTCAATCAACCTATATTTACACAGCACTTTATGTACCCAGAGAATAAATGTAAAGCGCTCAATATGTTCACAGAATAAAACATGACCCAAACAAAATCATACATCATTTAACAGACAAGAAGAGAACAGCTAAAAAATAAAAAGAAAGGACTGTGATAAGAACAACATAAGAATTTCTGATCAAATACAATTAAGTTAAAAACATGGATTCTTAAAAGAAACTTAAAATAACTTAAATTGTCTGCTGTCATTACAAAAGGGGAAGATTGTTACAAAGTTTGGGAGCAACAGAAATAACTCTGCCTAATAATTAAAATTCATCCATCCATTTTCTGTTCACCCTTGTCCCATAGAGGGGTTGGGAGGGTTGCTGGTTCCTCTCCAGCTATGTTCCGGGCGAGAGGCGGGGTCACCCTGGACAGGTCGCCAGTCTGTCACAGGGCAACACAGAGACACACAACCATTCATACACATTCTCATGCCTAGGGAGAATTTAGAGAGACCAATTAACCTGACAGTCATGTTTTTGGACTGTGGGAGGAAGCCGGAGAACCCAGAGAGAACCCAGCATGCACAGGGAGAACATGCAAACTCCATGCAGAAAGACCCCAGACCGGGAATTGAACCCAGGACCTTCCTGCTGCAAGGCAACAGCTCTACCAACTGCGCCACTGTGCAGCCCATAATTAAAATGACTATAATAATAGTCATTTATACTTTCGTTGTTATTTTAAAAATTAATCAGAGGATATTTAATTAGCAAACCTTGATTTCTGTTTTCGTGAGTAAAAAATGGGAAAGACAAGAGATCATGTTATTTAAGTAAGCCAGAGTGTGTTGGGAAGTAAATACAGGAAAATATGTTCATCTGAACTTGCCCGTATAATAAAAAGTTTAAAACAACTGGAATGTTAGCTGGATGAGGACTCATATTTATCTTGCCATCAGATGCAGCGAGGACAATGAAAAAGGAGATAAAAATAAACTCCACAGCTCCCTGTTAGAAAACTACATCTAACAGCCGGCATGTCTCCATAACAACTATTTATTTTAAAGCTTTAGTACACATCTTTAGCAACAGGGCCAATAACTCTGGAGGCCACTGTATTCATCAACACACATTTCTGTCTTTAGAACAGAAACTACAGAGAACAGCCCGTCCCTCCCTCCCTGCGCCTCATAACATTCCCGCATTGAAACAGCATGAGTAAAATATTCATTCTGAAGAGAACCATAAATCTCTGGCGACCAGCTTTGAGAGGAATCAGGGGTCAGCCTGTCATCTTAAATACATCAGGATCGGCTTATCCACAAACATCTGGATGACATTACAAGTCAGTTATACTGCTGTGTTCGGCAGCTGGAATCATCCAGATATGTGTTGGACAAGTCAGTAAAGAGGCTCAGAGGATTTTATCATACTCCAGGTAGATTCCCAGTTTACCTGTTTTAGTCAGCAGAGGGAATATTAACATCAAAGGTGGTATTGTATGCTTTTAATTTATAAAACAGTTTTCATCTTAAAAAAGGAACATCATAAAGGTCACCTGGTGAAATTGCATAGCATGTAATATCAGTTTCATTCTTTCCTTCCTCTCTTTCTCAGCATCAACAAGAGGAGGAGTGAAATGATTGTTTGTTGAAATGGCTTCAAACAACCAACATTTATGTTCCGTATTATTGGGAAGAAGCTGCAAAGGTTTTAGGGAGGGGGATCTTTGTGGGTGGATGTGCTCACCAAATGTTTGACTTCATCGCTTGACTCCAAATCTGTATCCTATTATCTGTAAATGTTGGCTATGCAGAGTTTTTCCATTACAGTGTCTATTACCACAAATGTTTAAGTTCTTTTAGTGTTTCTGTGGTCTATTAAGAGGCTCTAAACAACTACAAATGACTCAAAAAGGCAAATTTGTCAAGATTTTTTCTCTTTGTCAAACACTAGGTTTGTAGTGTTTTTTTATTGTAAATCTAAAAACACTAGTGCTCTTAACCCTCCACTGTCATGAGTTATATATCATCCTCATTTTTATTTGTAGATAATTATGTGGTTGCACTGGAAAACACATTGCTTAAGAATATCTACAACAACTATTGTTCATTTCAAAATTGTATCCACACCATACCCTTCCATACTAGAATTATGGATCTGTTAACCAGTGTCTCAAAATTTTTTCCACTTAAATTCAATTGTTTTCCAAACTAATAAGAGTTTTGGTTCTTTTCAGGCTGCTTGTATTGTTGAAGCACAAAAACTCACTCTGACTTTATGGCAGATATTTCTACAATGATCAGAGTTTAATTATACAGAGGATCCATGCCTATTTGCTCTTCAGTATTTGCAGATATTCCCTTGGAAAGTGCTTCCAAATTATTTACGGAAAATTTGGCAATTTCTGGATTTTTTTTCTCAGCGGATAGCTAAAATATATTTCTCTGCATTCAATAGTAGCTGACATAGTTTTATTGGCTCACCAACACCACGGTGTAATTAGTTTAATAAATCTAGCTGGGAAGTTTTTAAAGGATGGATATCTATTTCTTTAAGAGGGAGATACCCCATGGCAGCTGTCTGAGTTAGTAAAACTGGACCTCTACCAAAGAATTCACCTGCTTGGCAAGTTTAAAAGCACCTCCAAAGTTCACACCGATGTTTTTGACATTTGAGTGGAAATAAAGTTTAAAAAAAGTCAACGCTTTAGAAGTGTTCTTCTGTTTAAAGTGTTAATGGTCATCCAGGATTTGACCCAGTCTAAGCTGTCAAACAAAGAATAAGGGGATAAAAAGAGTAAGGCCTAAGACAGAACCCTGGGGAATCCCAGAAGTGATGGGAACAGTTGAAAACTGCCCAACATGAACTGAGAAGCTCCAGTTAAGTATGACCTAAATCATGAAAAGATTGTGATCCCTATAAACTGTAAATGAGACAACAGGGTACAAAGACATGTTTGTGTATGTATTGTTGTGAATAAATGCCAAATTGATGGGGAAGCCTGTCAAAATTGAAGTTGATTTAAAAGTACATTCTCTAAAACTGTGTACAGTAAAGGCAGTTTACAAATGAGATAAAAAGTTGTTAAAACAGAAGGATTAAGCTTTCAAGTAGGATTGAAACAACTGTAGACAATGAGAGAAACTATATTTTTACATAGTTTCTCTTTTTCCTACCTATTCAGACCTGATTAATACTTAAATTAAATTCTCAACTTTTCCACATTTCCCAGGGCTGATTGACTGGACCAGTGCAGTTTCCTAACAGCTGAGTGTTAACTACTCTAATGTGTCCACATAGTTGCTGTGTCCTAATCAGATTGTAATGTAAGGTCAAAATTGCTGCAGTGACGGTAGGCGTGGGTTTACTAAGTTGCTCAAGGGCACTCTCATAGTCATTATGGAAAGAAAAGGAGACTGTTAATCATCCATTGCATGCTCAAATGATCTCATCTGACCTTCAGCATCCCACCACTCCTACTTTTCTGATGTCACTTCTAATCAGCGGGTTGTTTCCTTCTTGAAACAGTCTGTACAGTGAAATAAAAAGAAACCTTTACAGAAGACATGTATTAAGTACAATCCACCCACAGCTATTTGTAAAGCAGTGTTGGAGGCTTTTATACAACCTGCGTTGCAACATTAAGAGTCCAAGTAGAAATGATAGATGTTCTCCAATTCTTAAAACAGTCGATCTAACAGTGGCGAACTCAGCTGCTTAAGTCAAATTACCTTACATGAACACAGCAATGTTTGCTCCTTTTGTCCTCGGCTGGTGTGTTGGTTCTGTTTGGATGCTACACCACTAGAGGAAAAGTGAGCATCCCTGTGGCAGACTAATCCAGTGTTCTCCTCTGATGGTTCCCTCCTGACATAGTAATATCCCTCCCCGGCTCAGCCAACAAGCCCTGGCTCTCTGCCTGAAAACAAGGGCTATTTTCAGGCTGAATAGTAGGAAGCCCGCAGCTCCAATACATGGAAGGGCTTAAACACTACAAATGAAAAAAAAAAAAAAAAAAGATGTGTGTGTGGGCGTGTGTGCGCGTGTGTGAGTTTGAGAGGGAGAAAAGGCAAGTTGTTGCCCCTTTAGCCAGGAAGCCGTCACTCTCTCTTGGAAGGATTGATAAATGCTGGGGAAGGCCATTTCCAAAGGAACATTATTACTAGTTTAATGTTTACTAGTTTAATGTGAAGAAAAGGAATATTTTACATTGACAACCTCAGATAAGAATGACGAAAAACATAATTCGTAGAATGTGAGACTAAACTATACTGTGGTGGTTTCCAAACTGAAGAGCCTGAGCTCAAGATGGACCTAAAGCAGTGCAAAAAAGAAAGTTAATTGTATTATTTTAGTCTATTAATTTTTTGATATTCTTCCAAATTCAACTCAGTGGAGACTAATGCAGACTTTAGATGTATTGTTCAAGATCTTCCATGATAACAGAATGAAAACAATATTTAAAATAGAGTAAAGATTTATTCTAAGAAAGATTGCTAGTTCTGAATTCATTAGACAAGGATTTCTGTGAGATATATGAGGCATCATGAGTCACACTGAGACAGTTTAGACACCTTAACCTCATCCATTAAATACAAGTTTTCAGCACTCAAGGCATAAACACCATTTTCTTTCTTGGGTGCTGACCGCATGAATCACCAAAATAAAGGAGCAGAAAGAAAACCTTCAGTTTGTAATTAAAGAAGCTTGAATTTTGTATTTAGCTGTGCTGGAGTAACTTTCTGTGTAGAAAATTTTTTGTTATAGAACAACAGCAAAAAAAAACCTCAGAATAAAATAAAACCCATCCTGCTCCCTTGCTCCTTCTCTGTGTGTTTTTCTTCACTCGGCTATAATAAGCTGCGAAGGTGCCGTACTCTGATTCGCGCCATTTCACAATTATGAGTCTCAACAGGGAGCGTTCATTAATGTTATGCTAATTTTCTGTATCCAATTAATTCTTTCCTCTTCCCGTTTCTCTCTTCTTGTTCCCCCGTTTGGAAATTGTACTTGTCAGTCAACTGTGGTGTTGGAAAACAGAAACAAAACCTGCTGAAATCATCACTAATGCATTCAGCAAGCTTATGTCCTACATTACTACATGTTAAAATGCAGAGAAAAGTATGTGAATTTATAAAGTAAAGTTAAACAATATTATTTCTTTATATGTAGACAATCAAGTGTGGAAAAACCCAGGAACAATAAAGCTTTAACCTTTAATTGGAGAAGAAAACTGACAAAAATGTGTAAATTTAAGCAAAAAAAGCAAGTAAGAAGAGAACAAAAAATAAATAACACGTGCATTCAAACCTGCAAATACAAAATGTGAATAAAAATTATGACTAGACTGCAGAGCATGTAATGTTTTCTGACAAGAAGCATATTACAAATAAAGAAGCATGAACATTCTGCACAAAAAAACAACACTGCTGTCTAGACATGCTACGTAATTAGAAATTATGAGCAACATCATTTTTCTATGTATGGATATCAGATAACAATAGCTCCTTGGCGTGCATCAGGAGTGACAAAAACTAAACCAAAAGCAGAATGCCTTTCTGAGATACAGCTCCCCCAAAACACACACACACAGAAATTCATACGCAAGGCACTTACCCTGAGGTAGTTGAGGGTGAAGTTGGTCAAGCCCATGCGCGTGATGTTTTTGGACAGTTGTTCCAGCACCTGAGGGTCTTGCGCCTAAAATAAGGAGCACATAAATAAAATAAGGATATTTATGTATATTTTAGCCCATATTATATTCTGCTGGGTAATAGTTAGGTTCATTAGTATATGAGGTATTTGATTTTTATTTGTCTTAACAATCTTGCAAATTTGACAGCTGATCAGTTATATTGCTTGAATTTTTGCAAATTTCTTGCAGCATTTGTAGTTGGTTTTTTAACTAGATTTGAAATTGCTGAGTGTGGGTTTATCGTGCCACAGTTTCAGAGTGCATTGAATAAATAATGACAAGATACAGAAAGATGTAGACACAAGAATAGAAAAAAAATAAAAAGCACTGGTTTTAAACCTTTTGCTTTGTACTTTTATGAAGAACATAAAAAGCATAGCAAGATGGTTAATTTGCATGACGCACAAAATAATTAAGAAAACAACCACAAAAAAACTAATAAATATATCTTAGAACTCCAGCAATTATATTGAATGTCTTGGAGAAAAGGGAATATTTTTGAAAAGTTTTCTTTCTTAAAAAAGTTTAAAAAAAATGCTGGCAATTATAGGGATAAATCTAAAGGCTTCTTTTTCTCTAAACTTGTTTGCTCCACAGATAAACATTCACATCATAAAGAGCTGGAGGTATTGACAGACCAAAACACAGCCCAGACTAAGCAGAAGCAGCGCGCACACTTGGATTCAGGATTCAGTGCCTCATGAAAAATGCATAATTCTATCTCCAGTCGCATCTCTGTGTAGGGAAAGTCATGAGGGAAGCGGGGGAGTCCTTTTGTACCGTCAGCAGCAGACCAGCATGAATGATAGCAGGTTTGAACTAGTGTGCATTATTTGACAGCTGGCAGGATCACAGTCTGAATTACTTTACTCATCAAGCAGAATTAGGATGAATGTACTGTACACATATTTTTCTTGGCATCACCGGCACAGCGATGCATCAACAATTTAGAAGAAAGTTGAGGAAATACTGACATGTATGGATGAGAAGAGGTGGAGGCGATCACCTCAGGAAAGTCAGCAAACAATGGAAGTAAAAAACCTACATATGCTCATTAATGAGCCTATGTATAATGAGCCAGCAGAATATAATATGGGTTAACATATGGTAACTATGTTACAACTAACATAGTTATAATGTCTTGTCCTTTGATGTAGTGAGGAAAAAACATCTTAAAACATTAGATTCCACAGTTACCAACCAAAATGCAATCACATTTAACTCTTAGTGCTTCTTGGTGGTGGCAGTATAACAGCTTTGTTTTTATTGCCTTCTGTTTGCACCTGTGCCATAATCCAATGTGTTTTCAATGGAAATTTGATTTTCAATTTCATTGATAAGTTTTATTTTTGTTTTGCCAGAACAAAAAGCTCTGCACATTTGGTGTTTGCAAAATAGATATCTGACTTACTTTAATTAGTTGATTATATGTTGTAAATTTGTACTTTTCCACCTCAAAAAAATTAAGATGATGAATAAGATGCCCTTTTGAAAAAAATTATTTGCTGATTATGAAATTAATTTAGAAGTAATTTTTACAATCTCTGTGCTGGGAATAAAATTCCCAGAAAGGAAACATTTAAAGCTGTAAATGATCTTTCAAAAAGTCTATCATGTTGTGTCCAAATTAGCACCTCGGGTCTTTAAGTGAACATTAAAAATACCAAAAAACATGTGAATGAATGAGATTCCACTGTGGAAGCAGACCCACAGAAGAAAAGGAAATCTGCATAAAATAATACAGATTGGACATTAGTCTTTCAGGGCAAAATTCCAACCTCTGCTATCCATCATTGTACAATATTTTATTTAGTATTTTAAAAATAAATTCCATTACAAAGGAAAAAATGTTTTTTGTTTCTTATTTTGTCTCTGACACAACTTTGTGAAGTCAAGAAGTAGGTGCTACAGATGTTGCAGCATTCAAATGTGATATTTGTCAATCGATTCATTACTGGGCTTTAAAAATTATAGGGTCATCTAGGGGTGGGCAAAATAAATTTTAAGTTTTATTTTTATTTTGTGGTAATGTACCAACAATAATGAAAATTAAAAGCAATAATAAAAATTACAACTTCATGTAGTTGTGTGCCATACTAATCATAGTCCCATACTGTAACTCCATTAAATCATATTTTGAAATGTATTCATATTTACTGAGGCTCTCATCAAACCAACAGTGAAGAAAATAGTAAAAATAATTTTGACAATACAACTAGTTATGTTTCTTCTTTTTTAGTCATTAACTTGGATTAATCTTTTGGATGAATTTGAATTTTTATCATGCTAAAAAAACTTTTCACAATAACAATAAATGATACAACAAATGCTCACCCCATGCTACACCCTCACTTCTGTGGCCAGTCTAATCTGGTTAATTCTTCATCAAATTCAAAAGTTTCACAAATAATAAAACATTTTTCAGCTTTATATGAGGTCTAGTGAAATATTAAAAAATACGCTCCAACCCTCGCTTTGAAAAATGGGTTCTTCCAAAGCAGCTCGAGTTTTACAAGAATCTGAAGTTTCAACTTCGCTGTTCTGACTCCCATGTGTCTGTATGTGCTTTCATTAGCTCAGCCAGTGATCAAAAGAATGTACTTACACTCAAACACAAATCACAGAAGACCTGGCCAGGACCCACAACAGCCCACAATATCCCACTCTCCAGGAATTAGCGTGAATACCCAGAGGGGCCAATTTATTGGTGAGTGAAATTCATAAGAAGTTTCAGGCAAAAAGCAAGACTGGATCTTAAACCTTTAAACCCACATTAAAAAAGAGAAAAGGATCACATGGTCGTTTCAAAGCAAACTAAAGAAGCTACATGTGAAAAAATGTAATGAGATGGAAAACTTGTGATTTATATTTAAAAATTGTTGCTTACACTTTAAATGTCTTGTTTGACTCACACTACCTGTTAAATTTTCTCATTTATAGTAATAAAGTGAATAAAAAATATTGGGGAATATACACACACAGTGAAAGCAAGACTGTATTGGAAGCTGATGCTTCCGCTCTGTGTAAAGATAAAGTCTAGTGCTAAGTTTATGGAGCAGAAAAAGTTTTTCTGTGTCTCCACATGAATAACTACTTCCCCAGTGAACTCCAAGAACACCAACATAAAGAAATTTATGATTGGGAGTCTGTACAATATGGGTGTTTCAATAGACACAGAAGAAATGTCAGCAAAAATATCCAGAAAGAAATCTTTAAATAAGGGCAAAAAGCTGATTTGCACTTAATCAAGTGAAGTAAGTACTTAATAAGAATTGTTAATGGGCATTTTTAAAGTTCAGTTCTGAAACTCAGTAGTACATATGTGAACTGAGTTCATACATAATACTATGTGAAACTCACAGTTTCACATAGTATTATTCTACGACTCAGTGTACATATTGTTTTTAGATAATTTGTAGGGTTAAAAGATCAATGACTATTGAAATTGAAATTTTCCTATCCACACAAGCCAGCTTCCCTCAGTTATAGTGCTTCACCTTAGCGCCCCCTGTGGTCTAAAGGAAAATTACAAAGATAAGTCTCAAAAAAGATATTTTTTTTCTTGCCTTTCAGTCCTGAGTAAAGGTACTGTGACAAATGGCAGAAAAAAATAAGTAAAGTTTTGCTTGTCTTCAAACCCAAACAAAACAAGTGCACTACAAACCTGAAAACTCCCGAAATTTTTCTAAAAACAAACAAAAAAAATTACTTCTCTTATCCTTCAGAGTTTCTATACAGGTTATTGTGGACTTAAATGATCACATATAACAAAGTTTCAATCAAAGGTATTTTAATCTACATCATCTTCAGTAAAATGTACAAAATAAATTGTTGAAATGCTCTCTTTTGATGTACAATTTACAATATTCTGTTGTTTTTTGGCCACATGACAAATTATGCTTTTTGTTTCTCAGTGAAGCTGTGCATACAGAGGACATCAAAATATAAAGTCTGAACAGAAACCATCTAAACCCATATCATAAAGCAGAGAGACAACAGCTTAAACATTTGGCTCTTTTAAACTCCCTCTTTTTGCACCAAAAAAAAAAAATCTGAGTGTTTTTTGTTTAATTCATTAGAATTATTTTTCTTACATCCACTGATTTAAGACACTTGAGAAACTGAAAACAGTGACATCTGAATTCACTTTATGTATCTAATTCTTTGCTGCAGCAAACCTTACATTAATATGAGCATATTCTAGTCAGACAGACATGCTAAGAGTTCAGGTAATGTTACTTTGAAAGATTTCAGTGATAATTTTGATATAAAAGTGACCTTAGTGCTTCCTTTCAGTCTTTTCAGCCCTAGCATGTAAAATTGTCACATTTTTAAGTAAAGATGCTGTGGATTTCTAAAATATTATATGCAACTATTGGTTGTGGAATCACATAAAAAGAGCTTGGAGGCTAGTGGGAACATATGCATACTTTTGCTTTGTCTATTTTATTTGTAGTGCAGCATCGTATAGTTTCACTTTTTCTATACTCTGTGCATCATAGACTGAGTAATCCATTCAGTGGAATTAAGAACTGAGTAAATTTACCGGTAACCTTTTGCTGAATTATATTTTTCTCAGACAAAGGTCTTATTTTTTCTTTTCAGTTTTTCATGCAAACAGAAATTCTTTCATATTCCTTCGTTGGCATATCCTCACAAAAGGCTTTTAAATACGTCTCTGCACTGTGCACCGACAATCTCTATAAGTCAAAAAGTCAACCAAAGTGGACATGTAGAGCTGTGGAGAACAAATTTAAATATCAAACAGAGACAACCAGAGTAAATACAAAACTGAGTTTTCATAGAGTGACTTAAGAGAAAAATGTTTTCCAAACCAGCCTGTCCAACCTCTCTCCAAATGATGAATTAACTGGAGTTAACAATTTTTATTTTTTTTTTTAATTTCACTACCTGTCTTCTGAATACTGCCAGACTTGAACAATCAGGAAATCTCTTGAAAAGAACTTGTTTGACAACATGATGTAGGCAAAAAAAAATCTCCAAAATAAACACATCGTTCCCTATTCCAAAAAAAAATCAAGAATTGGTCAGAAGTCGGCCATGTCTTCAAAGGGTTACAAAGCCATTTCCCAGGCGTTGGAACCACAGTGAGAGCCACACATGGAGAAAGTTATCATAAGAACACATCCAAAGGAAAACCACTGCTGATCAAGAACTTCCATCTTGCATTTTTTACAAAGGCATCTTAATAATCACACACAGCTTTAAAATAATCTGTGATTTAACAAGACCAAAGTGTATAATTTTAAAATGTGTGTGTTCCCTTACATCTGGTGTGAAACTAACAGCATTAAAGAAGATCACATAAAACAGGGTGTAAAACATGTCAAGCATGATGGTGATAGTGTGATGATCTGGGGCCACTTTGCTTTTCCAGGAACTAAATGACTTGCTATGATTACTAAAAATCTCTACCAGAACATCCGGAAAAAAAATGTTGTCAGTTTGTGATCCTAAACTCGGATAATGATACAAGTGTTTACCCATCACAGCTTTCTGGCCTGAAGTGTCAATTCGGATTTTTTTTGTCTTAAATCGTCTCTAAATATGGCAACAAAACCACTAAGTTGGCAACAGTGTGATGACTATTGTTACTCGGATGTGATCTTTACAGCGATCCAAAACAACACCAAGTCCACATTTGAATAACTCAAAAGAGCAAAATCCTAATTTTGGAGAGACCTGTATAAAGCTTAAACTTGAATCCAAGTGAGACACTGTGTCACTAACTTCAACTGGCTATTCATGCATGAAACTCCTTGACGTGGCTGTATTAAAATTGCTCTGTAAGGAGCAATGGGACAAAACTCATCCACAGAAATGTAAGAGATTGCCACTTACCAGAAACTCTTGAAGGAAGTTGTTGATGCCAAAGGTGGCACAGTTAGTTACAGTGTTAGATTTATGGGGGAAATGAGTATTTTCACACAAAGTGCCAGTGCACTTTTCCAAAATAGGTCCCAATTTTTAAACTGCATTTTACTAATTTAGTTTTCTCTGATAGCATTATTTGCTTGATGATATGAAACATTTAAGTTTAGGGAAATGTTTTTCACACTACTGTTTGTGTTGTCTGTTAGATGTTAACAGACAAACATCTAGCTGTGTCAGACTTACGTGCATGGCCAGGATGCTGCGCGGGATGAGCTCCCGGTACTGCCGGATGGTAAAGTGCCACGTCTTGATCCTCATCAGATCATCGAAGGCAAACTCCAGTATCAACCGACCCTCTGTGCAAACCTGGAGAAAGATCCCATATTTACTGTTACCTCACATTTTTCCTCATTCTTATATTTCTTTATCTGACTGGTGGGCAACTGTCAGATCATTGTAACACAGGAAAAAAATAATGTTACAGTTTATTGTTCAGGTACGATTTCTCTAAAAATGCTGGAATTGTTTTGTCTCAATTCTGGAATTTGCTGAAAGACTTTTCAAGCTATTATGATCCCAATATTTACTCTTTCCTTGGGCCCCTAAAATGCAAAATAAAATTTAATCTGCAGAGGGGTGTGTTTACACCAGAGACAAAAGAACTTCAGGTCAGAGAGAGTTGCCAATTAGGAGGAGACGGAGAGAGCCAGAGAAGGGGAAACTGAGAGGGGAAAAAACATTATTTCGCCCCTTTAGCTGAATCCAGCTCTTGCCGGGGCTCTTGCGCTTCCCCGTATTTCGTTGCTGTGACAACCAGGCAAGAGAGAGAGAGAAATGAAGAGACAGACAGAGAGTGGGGGGGGGGGAATCAGCTGATTAGTTGGCATGGCAACAGCAAGATGTAATCCCACCAGACACACTCTAATCAATGCCCCCAGCGCAGATGGTCTCCTGAGGATCAACAAGAAAGAGGCTAGCGGCCACACTGAACCCCCCCCACCCCAACACACAAACACACACACACACCACCACCAACCCTTCATCCCACCACCGCGACCCTCCCCTTCCTCACCCCCATCCCCCTATTCCCAGCCAACTACCTCTGTAACTCACGTGCCAACACACTCAGTTATACAAAAAAAAGAAGAAGAAAAAAAGAAACAGAATCTCAACGGCGCTAAAATCACTGCATGGAAAACCGTCTCTCTGCTGTTTCAAATAGAAAATTAGACACCATGAAATGTTCCCATTTTTATCAAAAAAAAACCCTGTTTGCTGATATATGCACCCATTAGAGAGTAAAAATAAGAAAAAAAAAGTTTTGTTCAACAGCAAAATGTTTTACAGACACAAACTTTTAGATTACATGTAGCAATAACAAAAGACATGGTCAACGGAAGTAATTATAGTCAATAAAAAATAAAACATTGTGTATATGACTGTTGATCTATAGTATTGCTATGACTAAATAAAAGGTACAAAAAACCATCAACAATGCTCAAACAATATACTGAGTGTAATTTCCATTGTCATACAAATTTGCATGTCTTCTTTTCTAAATACCATTTTAAAATTGTTTAATGTCCTCAACTGTAATGTAATTTTTTCACAATTTGGGTTATCTGCTCTGTTATAACTCTGTCTCTTTTGTTAAAGTCAGACTTGCTGCACTTAATAGTAATATTAAAAAGGACAATATGTCATGAGATACTTGGGATTAATGGTGTCTTGTTTAATATGGTTTTGTAGCTTGGAAAGTAAATTTTCTAAATGTGTGACACTTCAGTGTTTAGTTTGATATATTTGCTAGAGCTGGAGGATTTTAAATTAGGTCTCTTCTTATTTTTTGATATAATTTAGTTACTTATATTTCCTCTCCTTTTGGTTAGTAAATTAATTTAAAAATCAAGTAAATAATTGCCTAAGTGAAAACAGAGTTAAGATAATCCATAAATTTAAGGATTTTGTGGCCATCAACCAGCTACGAAACACTCTGTGATGTTTTCTATTAGAAAAAAAAAATATAAAGGCAATGATTTCAATTTAAAGTTGAAATATTAACAGTCCACTTCATTGAAATTCGAATTAGAAAAAAATCAACTTTGGCTGATTTTTTATTTTTGAATTGCATTGCATCCTTTTAATTATGTAGTGTATTATTTTTCTACCCACTGGCAGCATATTTAAAACTAAATATTAAGACAAGTATTAAATTCCTGACATCATTTCTGAAAGTTAGGTTGTTTCTCTGCATGGCATTTACCCAGGAGCAGTGAAATAACTTGAAATGTACTTACCAGTGAATCAGTGTCTTATGGTGCGTTCCAGGTCTATTGCCTACAGTGAAACAACAATGCACTATTGATTCCTTCTTCCATAGTGCCTACTGTGTCCTTAGCATTGCCTTCTAATATTGCTTCTATTTCTCTCTGCAGTCCTTCTGCTTCTCTGCAACCCGTAGATAAAATCATAAATGGTTTAAATCAGAACCAGAGAAAAATACTGTACTCTAATTGCCAAGCCCAATATATGCACAAGAATTTGTCTTTGTGGTGCTGGTGCAGAGACAAAATTGCAGCCAAGGCTTCATATTTTCCATTAGGAAGATTCAATCATACAAGCTAGTTATTTCTCCTCAGCAAAAGTCAGTTGGTTAAACCTTATATTTTCTCAACAAAGCTCTAGCCTATTATTTTTTAGCTAAACAGCTTTCTCTTATGAAAAACTAAAAGAAAGAAAATCCAGATAAATTAAAAAGTGTTCCATTAAATGCTACAGCCCCTCACAGAGTCCCCATTGATTTAAGAGCAGGGTCATAAATCTTGCACACAACGGGGCTGAGTTCTCTGGCTCAAAAGAGCAAGAAAGAATAACAGTGTCCCACTGCTGAGACACTATTCAATACTGTGCCTCAACCTGACAATCAATTAACGGAGCAGATGAGAGTCATTAAATTGAGTATTATGAGCATTTATCACAACTTCTGACAAATTTGTTGACTAAATATTGTAAGTTAGAGTAACTAAGTGGTTAGACACTTAATACAGAAGGAAGGGCAGATTCTGACAGCATGATACGTATGATGGTATTAACACACAAATATTTAAACCAAAATAAATAACACAAGTAATTGTTTTTATTAAAAACAGGAAATAAAAGATTATTACAACCACTGCTATTTGCTTTGGCAGAAAATGTATTATTATTTTTTTGTATGACTGCTCATTAAAAGAAAATAAAGCTTTAGTTTAGTTGATTAACTATCAGACAGGTTGCTTGTACTGCCAACAGCCAAAAGTGTTACCATAGTAAGTGTACTAAGGGGCTTGTTCAGCTGGGATTGTTCACAACTTCCCAGATGAAGTTGTGAAAGTTGTAAAGAATTTCTAATAAATAACTTTGAATTTTTCAACAGAAAAGCGTAGCAGTCATTTTTCAGCCAGCTGAAAGGCAGTGCACAGCAACAACTGGGGAAGTCCCAGGGATTATGTTCCTCACAGATACATACACTCTGATCCTGATGCGTCTCCTGATGCCTCGACGTAAGGGCTTTAAACCATAAACACTCAGTCTATAATTGTTGGTACCTGTAGTCAAACCGAACCTGTATTGCACTATGCAAAAAAAGTACAAAAAAGTAGAAATAGATCTTGGTTCTGCTGTTTTAAAACTGTTTTAAAAGAGAGATTAATTACTGTTTTGTGGCGCATCCAAATTAAACATCTATTAAATTCCTTGTTTATTATTTTTAAGGAAATGTAAATGTAAATTGAATTAATTTCTGTAAATTTGAAAATCACCAGTGAAAATGACACCCCTCATAATGTGCTTAAAGAATATGGCACTGAAAGTCTGTCATTTTTTTTTCTCTTTTAAGTTGATCAGTACAATTAGAAACATTTATGACTTGACACACACCCCCAATCTTCAAGATGAGTCACAGGGAAGTCATGAAATGTATAATAAATAATAACAAATATCTATTACCAAATATTCCTCACAGACAGTCTGAATCAACTAAACCCGTCACAAAGTTGGACGAGGAAGTAAATGTATCTTAGTACACTCAGACAGGTGCATGGTGAAGGAGACTAAAAAAACACTTCAAAACTTATTGACAGAGAAATGTAGCAGAGTGGGATCTTGGGGTTCACCAAATCTCCATAGCAATATGTATATAATTTAAATCTCACATCTTTTCTAGGTCTGCCAAAAACTGTGAAGGCTGCTCTGAGTCATGAAGTTAAAATACAAATAAACAGCTTGTCTGTTGCATAAATTCTGAATAAGAAAATCTGTGGGGTTTTGTTTTGTTTTGTTTTAATTTTTTTTTTTTTTTTACATTAATTCAGCCAAATTTTTCAACTGATGATTGAATAATTCACATCTGAATAAATCAAGTTTCAAACTCCAAGCATATATTAAAATGAGTAAAGATGAAATTTTCTCTTGATCGGCTTTGATCGGTCAAGAAAAATTAGACAAATTATTTTGTTTATTTAATGCATCAAAAGTAATAATACCCATCGTTCTTAGCTTTCCTTCAAATTATAGATAACTTGATGATAGCATCTCTAAATGTATAATTTTTCCTTCTGTTTTAAGTGAAAAATGTTTTAATTTGCATCATCAAAGCCCAGTTAATTAATATACATACATAACTTACCAAATTACCTAAGAGGTACATAGTTACATTTATTCAATGGTAATGAACAGAACAAAAACCGTGTGGTAATAATCCCTTTTCATTTTTAGCCATTGGTAAAAAAAAAAATCCCTCCTGAATTAGATACACTGGAACTGAAACCATTGTGTCACAAAGTCGCCTTTTCCTCTTTGCTTGCCTCCCAGCATGCAGAAACCCCAGCTGGGCACCAGTAACAAGGACCAAGGCCTCAGAGCTAACGCACTCCAGTCAGGGAAAGCAAGGCCTGCTGGGTACCGAATAGAGGTGTTGGGACACTGGAAGGTGGCTGAGAGGTTGGGAGCTTTTGCTCAAATTGGCACCCCGTGTCACCTTGTCAACACCTCTCAGCCTTGTGAGTCACACACACACATTTTCCACCTGCACCTAGAGAGCTCGCCCACTCAGAGAATCCCAGTAGCTCCACCCATTCGTTAGATTATAACACTCCGCCGTAGCAGGAGTGACATCAATTCAGGGAGAGAAAAAAAACTCAAGAACATGGGGTGCTGAACAAGAAAGTCTTTACATCTAGCTGGCATTTATATTTCCACCAGTAAAATTAAATTAGGTGATTCTGGAATGTTGTATATGTTCAGCAGCATTGCTGCAGACAGTATATTACATTTTACAAACTGTAGCCAATGATGATGATTAATAACGGGGTATATCAGTATTTCCTGCCCACTTAAAAAAATATCCTAAGGTTTAGCTTTGTTTTCATTGTAACACTACAGAGGATTTATCTAGAAGCATTACACTAATTAAACAAGCAGTTAGAATTTAAGCAATGAAACGCTATGAAGTCAAATAAGACCAAACTTCTAAATGCAATTAAATCAAACTAAACCTCTATCGTTTCAATCAGATGAATTATGATTTTTGAAGAAATGGATTAATAAATACATATAAAATATTCATTCATTATTGTGGCATTTAGCAAACAGAATTTAGTTTGGTAGTTGTAACTAACCTAAAACAAGAAGTTTTTGTCTGGTTTAATGTCAGACAATCTTTATCAAATAAAGATACGTGTCTTTATTTGATAAACGTAAACTTCTGGTTTCAACTGTGTGTTCAAAAACTTTGAACAAATCAAAGGCTGATAAATTAAGTATATGGGCACTCATGTTCAGCTGATCATTGTACACAGGCTAGTTTTATGAATGCAGAGACTCATCATTGTTAGAACAGCAACAGCATGGGTGCCTGACAACCACAGCTAAACACGAGGTGCTCATTGGCAACCACTGTCTAATGGTTAAGGAGTTTGTCAGTAAGCTTGACTTTAGTATTAGTGTTTTAGCTTAGCAAACTGAATTCATTTTAATCTTCAATTCTTATTTCAACACAAGACAAATTTTCAACCTCAAGTCTTACAACACTTTTTACTGGTCACTTTATTTGGTACCCTTACTAGTTCTGGTATGAACCCCCAACTTACCTTGAGCATGCTCTTAATTATTATGGCCTTATTCTGACAAAGTCTCAAAAACATTCATTAAAAATATTGGCATGGCAGCATGCCACAGTAGCAACCAATTTGGACATCCATAATTTAATCTTCACTGTCACTACATCCCAGAGGTACTCCGATGGAAGAACACATAGTAGCATGTGAAGGTGCAACTGAATTAGTTGCACCAAACTAATTCAGCTTCCCAAGGTGCATCTTCTTTAGAATATTGTAGATATGCTCGACAAAACATATCAGCGATTAAGCAGCGTTTCCACCAATAATTTGAAGTTGCATTCTACAGAAAAAGGTGCAAATAGATGGATAAAATTCGAATTGAACAGCAAATGCACTCTGTGAAATCATTTTTACAAGACCTCTGCAGATTTACAAGAACACCAACTATTGGCCAGTGTTACCAGTATAAGAGGACTTCCACTGCATTGCATTTGTTGTTTCTTGCTGTTTTGATTTTCTGTTAATGGTGAAAGGGTTAAAATGCACCCATATGTGAAGTTTTTTGTTTCTGTCTCAGATCATTACAGGATTCTCAGACTAAGCAATTAAATTGATGCTAACTGTGCTTTTAGAACTCATTGAAAAAAATTAAGAAAAACAACAGAAATCTGACTCAACTTTTAATATACCACAGTATTTTTTTAAAAATATGCAAAAATTGGACTTTTTGAAAGACGGACGGAGGAGCAGAAAGAGACAGATACAGGCAGAGAGAGAGAGAAGGAGGCAGAGGCAGAGCAAGAGCACGAGTTGGGAGCTGGGGATGATTTCTCCAGGGATGAAGGATGCGGGTGTGTGTGTCTGTGTGGTATGTGTGTGTGTCTGTGCGTCTCAAGGGAGCGGGGGTGGGGAGGGAGAGGGAAAGAGAAGGGGGATGAGAGAGAGAGCGTTGGAGTAGAGAGCGAGCGAAGAATGAGCGAGCCGGCAAGGCGGGGAGGGGGATGAGCAAAGCGGCGGTGGGGGTGATGTGCTGTGGTGGTGTTTGAGGGAAAGCGAGGCGAGGCAGAGCTGATTGAGATTCGGGCCTCCAGAGCTGCAGGCTCGCTGCTGCCACTGCTGCTGGGAGCTCAAACAGAACACGCTCAGTTATTGGAAATTTTTTTTTCTAATGAATTAATTCTTCTCATCCAATTTAGGTGAAGATGAAAAGAGAGCAGGGCTGCAAGCATCAAATTTAGCTTTTTGTTGACCGGGCCTAGCCTGTTCTGCTCCCATTTTGTACGGTTAATATCTGACACTTGTAATATATTATAGCTTTTTTTGGTCCGCTGCTTTCGAGAAGCCTTGTTTACAAAAAGCAGAGAAAACTCAAACAGCAACAACATGAAAAGAAATTTCCTTTTTCTATTACTTGACACATTCCATTCTTATTTATTAACATGATAACAAAAGAGCTCCCCTCGTTCCACTTATACTAAAGTATAAACTTGTTTACACATATGCCGACACTCCACCCTTGCCTACAAAAATTGCCCCCGTTTTTCTCCCCCTGATAGAAGCTAAACATTTATTCATGCAAATACGTGCCACATTCAAAATAAGAGCATGATTGAATGAAAATTAATGCTCATTGCTACAGAGTTAAAATAAATTTCTATTAATTTGAAGTCAGTTATGGTGATGATTAAGCAGATATTAGGAATGATAGCTGTAGGTTGATGTAGGCCATGGTTAAAGCTCCACCTTGTTGCTGTAGTTATTGTGCTTAATGTTCTTATAAAGTAACTTGAACTAAGTTTCAAACAAAGAAGAAAAACTAAAGTATTTATAAGTATCTGATTTATAAGACAATATCAACATTTTGTAGGTTCTGCTCATCTTCAGAATAACTAAACATGCTGTGACACTGTTTCTTTTCTTGCCACAAATACTTAACATTATTTAAAATAATAAATAGCGACCAAAGTTAATATCTTAATGATTATAAAGCATAATAATGTTAAAATGCAATGGTCAATAATATTTCCTTTATTGAAAACAAAGGAACTAAAGCTACTTCTAGGATTTTATTAAGTATGAGATCAGAGGTCAGTAAAGTTGATGTAATTATATGTGTTAAATAATAAAGATATATAAACTCAGGTCGAGGTTAGAAACTGTCAGAAGACTTGTAGTTGAAGATGCTTCTTTGAGCAATATCTATAACACATTATTAGTTACCTTATTATTCCAAAAATAATAATTAAAGTGAAGATAGATTTTTGAATAAAATCTACCTTCATTTTAAAATGTTTTATTTCCAAAAAAGTTGCTTGTTAAAACTCAACTCTCAAGTTTTTTTTTTTTTTATTCTCTTCATAGGCTCACAGCCTTTGAGAGGTCAACTAAAAAGTTAATTATCTGACTCACACACAAAAATAGACATACACACAGTATGCACTCACTCACAGTATGCACTGTGAGTGAGTGCATACTGTCAAGTTCTGAAAACAAGAGGGGTGTATAGCCGTTTAATGTCAGAACAATCTGGTCTGGCGCTTCAGCTCAGGATTCATGGTAGAGGGAACATGGAATCCCTTTAGCTCAGCTGCTTGGCGCTGACAACATATCTGGCCTCAGATTCATTTAGACAGTCAGCAGAAGAACACCAAGAGTCAGCGAGCCATCTGGATCAGACCGTGGAGGAGCAGATATTCACTCCACCTCACAGGGGAATTCTGTCCCCAAAGACAAAAGCCGATGAGCACAGCATTATTGCTTTCAGAGGACCTTTGTGTCTGCTTTGGATCATTTTACCTGTGCAATTAGTGTTTCCTCTCCTTTTGCTTGCTTCCATCTGTGTGTCAGTTACAATACAATCTAAACCACACTCTGCAGGCATCTTACTCCGGTCCTGATAGCTTTGCCATTGGAGCACCTGCAGGCTTGAGAATCAGTCTGTGCCTTTAGCACTGTAAATGCCAGAGGGCAGAATGGCCAAATTTCTGATAGAAGACAGAAAAGTAAATATAAAGAATATTTCACTTAAAAATAACTACACTGCTTGGAACAAATATCTGGCTAAAAACAATAGTTTGCATGGTTGAAAATAATAAAAAATAAAAATAAAAAATAAAAACTATTTTCTATGATTGTTTTTTGTATTTTTTACTCAATGGAACTATTACATTTGATATGTACAGTTTATTTCATCATAAAGAGATAGAATAACCATAAAATTCACTTATGGATAAACTGACATAAAAAGCTCAATTTGGCTCCTCTTTGGTCAAGAATAGGGATTTAAAAATAGAGGAAACCGTTTTTTTTTATTATTCTTTGATAAAGACACAAGCACCTTCATGTGTTTGACAGGAAAACCATCAAGTGCTACTTCAAACAGCAGAGACAGCATGAAAGAAAGAGGAAGAAAGGGAATCAAAGGGTTTAAATGGATTTGATCTTTAAGCACTTTAACACCTTGTCTGGCCATTATCATAGCACACAATCAATTATTTATGGAGAGAGAAGCTCAAGGGTCAGATGTTACCTTTGTAAACATTGGCTTCCCATGCTGGGTGACCATGGTGCACTGATCACAGTCCAGGGTGATGCAGGAGTTGTGAAAGGACTCCTTGGAGTGTTTCAGGATGTAATGGAGCTCGGTGACGCCGCCCTCAAACACTGTGCTGAAATAACGGGGTATCAACGTCCGGCCGATTGCTGCAAGGAAGAGACAGGAGAGGACAGACATGCTGAATACTGAAGGAGCCCAAACATGAAATGATGTGGGAAAGATAGGATGAGGTTATGGACAAACAAAAAGGTGCTGTTGCACACCAACAAAATCCTCCATTTGCATGTATATTTAATTCATTTTTACTCTCTAAACTTGCAGGTCTTTTTTATCAACTGATAGGAATATAAGGTTTATTAAAGTAGCTTAATATCTTGCTTAAGGACCCTTCTGCATGTGATGTGTTGTTCATTTAACCAGTTATATTCCAACAGGAAGGTTTTGCCACAGGAGCCTAGGAATTTATTTGTCTATTAGTTAAAGGTTGCCACAGTCTTTTGGAAACATTGATAACCATTTCAACTTTTTTTTTTTTAAACAGCATCTTACAGCCACTAACTAAAATGTATTTTATTGTAATTTTATCTAACAAAGCAATATAAAGTAGTGCTTATCTTTAAAGTGAGAAAAAATATATACTGTATATATTTTTTTAAAATGTGTAATTTTTTTAAAATGTAGAATTATAATTAAAACTTTATAATAAAAACAAAAGTTATGGTGCATAAATGTATTGAACCCTTCTTGAGTCAAAACTTTGTAGAACCTTCAATCACTGTAATTACAGCAGTATGTCTTTTGGGGAATGTTTCTAATAAATTTCCACATCCGCACACTGAAAGTTTTCACCATTTTATTTGTGAAATAGCTCAAGCTCAGTTAGTCTGGCTGAAATCTTCTATTCTTTCTTCACACAAGTGCCAAAGACTGTCTACTGGGTTTGAACCTGAACTTTGACTGGGCCATTCTAAAACATGAAAATGTACTGATCTCAACCCATATTATTGTAGATTTGGATGTATATTTAGGTTTATGATACAGAGTGGTAAATAGGTGATTTAAAATGTATTTATTTCATTCATACCAATATTATCCTGACTTGTATTAATCTTACAGGTACATCTTGAATGCACATGTAAGTAAACAGTATCAGGTTTGTATCCTGTTAAATGTATTTGTTAATAGAAAACCTTCTCTTTGTTACTTAAACTGATTTGCTTTCTGAACTTTAAAGGAATCATTTGGTGCTGATGAAAATCCTTAAGCGCCTCTTCAGCTTGTTTTGAAGTTCTGAGCCAAAGCAGAGAGACAATTAGTTTGACTCTGCTTTAAAAACTGGAAACAGCAGGAGGTAGCTGGCCTGGATGCGTGCCAGGACTGGAGCTCAAAATCAACCTATTATTTTTGCACAACACCTATCCATTATCAGGTTAAACAAATGAGATAAAGGGAGATCATTACAAAACTTCAGAAAGACTGGTTTGAACTTTGGACAGAACCATGCTATTTCCTGCTTCTTGGAGATATTTTAGGCTAGACTAATTACCTCCCGGTTCAGCACACAGACCGTAATAAGAGAGCTATCTGTCTTTTTTTTTTTTTTGTACTTTCAGGAGGAATGTGAAATACTCTATTCACTACCTAGTATGTAAGAATTTGTGATTTTTTTTTTCAGATTTTATTTAAAAAACAAACAGCAGAGAATGTGCATTGTTGCAAATAAACATTATTTTAATTTACAACATATATCGCAAAAATAAGATTTAATACATATGATGCATGAAAACATAAAACACATGCATAAATTTGAATGTGTGTTTTGATGAGGTTTGTTTACTAGATGGTTTTAAACTCCCATTTGTGTATTAAAAATGTTTTTATTGGTATCATGTAGTATTTGATTTTAAATGTGTTTTCATTCGCTGTATAGAGAAAATAATCATAATTAAGATAAACTTATGAAAACAGTCTGTGTGTAGTTATGTTATATAATGTGTTTCACCTAGTGAAGTGACTTACTGGGATAAATATTCTAATAAATTCAAAATTATTTTATCAAACTATACTTTAACTAAAAAGGGCAAAAAACTAACAAGCTAACCAAGTCCATAAAAAGCTTTAAGAAGACAGGAACAGACCAGGTATTCCAATGACTTAAAACAGTATTTTGTGTTTACTGGATGACATCATCTGCTGTATGTCACTGACAATTATAGGAGCAGCATCGTTATTAGGTCTGCTACTTGGATGCTTTTAATTAGAACATGAAAAGGTGAGTCCTGATGAAACTTCACAATGATTGTAATTTTAAATATAGAGTCATGAAAAAGATGACCTTCTAATTGAGGTCGGATAGAAATATGAGCGATCAATTCAGCAGACACTATATGGATATTGCCGCTGTTATTGATATAAGCTTCAGCATTTCTGCCACTAAAATCGATACTGGCAGTAATAGTCCATCCAACTAGTCACAGATATTTGCATGCAAAGCAATAAATGCATTCCACTTAAAATATTCCAGCAAACCAAAGTTAGCGTCCAAGTATGCATTTGTGATATAGATTTTTATAAATATTTGCAAATTGATACATTGTTATAATTCAATCTACCTTGCCAAAAAGACAGAAAAGGTTTTGGATGTCTAATTAAATAAATCTTCCCATCCATAAGTGAAAGTCCAAATAATTCACAACCCTTGATATTTAAAGATTTGTCATTAAACAGTAAATGTTTTAGTATATCACTCTCCCAGAACAGGCTATCTGTATAACATGTATAGTCCAGGTTTGACATAATCTTCAAGTGAGTAAGACTGCATGGAAAAATGCAAAAAAGATCCCCCCCCCCCACCAACAGGTTTTTTAGGATAATAAGATTCCACGACTTAGTGTAGTGTTAAACTGACTTATTGAGACAGACAGCTTCTGCAGTGCAAACTTTCTGCAGAAGCCTGAAGAGACAATGAGCAGGCTGCATGATGAAAACCAGAGGAGGAGTGAGGGAGGGAGAGACTGTATTCAGTGGTTTATAGTCCTCAGGCTTTGTCTGGTTCTGTCTTTCCTGAGCTAGCTATGGCTTCAAGGAGAAGCACAGATGATACAGTATTCATGCTACACCACTCTATGGATGTGTTGTAAAGTCCTGCCAGAAATCAACTTCTGAAAATGTGGGTGTATTCTACAAGACTTTCAAATTTTATTTTTTAATAACCGATATATTAGGATTGTTTTTTTTTGTGAATATGTTATTTTGTGAAGAGAATACAATTTTTTACATCTGAATAAGTAGCTTCAAGAGGGGTTTCAAAAGCTATGCCCCTCTACCTTGACAACATAATCGAAAATTTCTCTATATCTCCTCACAACGAACCCTAAATGAGGTCACATGTTCTCTCTCTGCCAAAATGAACAGAAAAGAGGTCCAGAAGCACAATAAGTTTAGGCAAAGTAAGGCATGTGTATTTTTAAAAAACAAAATCATACAAAACTTGACGAGCAGCAAAAGAGAAATTTAAAAGTAAAATTATTGTTTAATAAATACCTTAAAACAGTGCTGTCAACATAAATTCACATCCCACTGCTTAAAAAAACTTACAAGAAATTTTATCTTTTATAGCAACAGCATGAAGTTGCACTGAATTTTTTAAACAAAACTTCAACTTTTCATATCTATACAGTTGCAGGAAAAAAAAAATTATCATTACAAAATTAGCACTTCAATTGTTGACAACCCTAACAATTAAATGCATTTATTTATTAAGTACTTGACCACATCTTCTGGACTTTCTAATCAATAATGCATCACTTTCTTTTTCTCCAGGGTATAAATATGATCTCACACAGAGGCTCTTTCACCTACTGGTCACGAGGCGGAACACTGACACAATTTACCTTGACACCAGGCCCAGTGAGGAAGTTTGGAATAATGTCCAAAGTGTCTTGGTGTAAAGTCCCCAAAACAACTTTTAATTATAAACATCCCAACTAACAGTTTGGGAGTGATGCCAGAAAAAAAGTCTTCACAAGTCATCAGAGACGTAAACTGGGGTATGCTAAACTCTACTATGGCTTTAATAAGGCTTAGATTTTCAGTCAGATGAGACTAAGGTTGAGCTTTTCAGCAACAAACACCCGAGGCGTGTCTGGCATGAAACTACAGGTGGAAGAGCGTTTCATGCCCACTGTTAAGTATGGTGGTGGATCTGTGATGCTGTGGGCAGGTAAAGACGCATTTACCCACGTCCTCTTTAAAATGCCAGGACATTTTGTATAAAAATCTAGTGGCTTCTAAAGATAAACAGTATGCAGGACGGCACAGGATACCAATACTTTTGCTCATTATGTTAATGCAACAAAATAAACATTTACTTTAAATCTTAGTTCTACATCCTCAGTTTAAAAAGCGAGAAGTTTTAATTTTAGAAGACAAGTCCTCTGCCAATCTTGATCACTGTAACTGTAGAGATAAACTGCAGCTGATGGGGATTTAATGATCTCAAATTAACCAATTAGGATATTTAAAGAATGAAGGTATTTGTTAGTAAAGTAAAAAAAAAAAACAAAAAAAAAAAACAGCTAAAACTAGAAGACAAGACAATTTACTCAGAATCTAAAACAAGATTGTTTTTGTTGCACAACTAAATATGTAGATTAGTCATCTGCACACCACCCACAGAGAGCATCTGCATCGAACAGCTTTCACTTGGAAGAAAACCTGCAGCCTCCACTTGTGATTGCAGACCTCAATGTTGCAGTTTCAGTTACCTGTTGAGCAGATGTCCAGAACCAAGAATAACATCTTGGCAGCATATTCTTAAAGAGCCTACTTCTGTTGCTCTTATTTCTCTCCAGCTATAAGCTACACACTGTGGTACACACACACACACACGCCTGAGAGCAGCTCTGCAAACACCTGCTTCATCCAAACATCACCGGGCAGTTCCACTTGAGCAAATTGACTTGCTTAAGGGCAGCTACTTATCAAATGCACAGGGAATCGGAAGCGGTATCTGCTCCATCCGGAGCTGATACTTTTCTCTTCTGCCTGCAAACTATTCTTTTCCCCACATATGCAAATCCCAGCAGACATGCCTTAAATTTGATTTAAATTTCAAGTTGGATATAATATATTTGCGCACTAAAAGGGCAACAATGTTATGAAATCCAGGCTGTACACCGATGCTTAGATAAGAGGAATGATGGATCATATTCCATCCTAAATTGATTTCTACACATTTATAAGCAGCAATAAAGATAACATTTTATACATAACAGATGTCTGAGGTTCCTGGTGTAATTGCAATGTAAACATCAGAAATGCAACTTTCACATTATTAAGAATCAAATAGGATAAAACAAAATGCAATTAAACATTCTCATACAAGAGTTCCCATCAGAGAACGTCTGCAGTTAGAAATATACCTTAGATTGAAACAGTGACATCAAAAAATAAAAATAACATTAACAAATGTTCGAACAAGTTATGATTTCACAAAAATCTTCCTATGTGTCATTTTTATAGTTGAAACTACTTTTGATGAGATGCCAATTAAAGTGTAGGAAGGACCTGAGGTCCCTCCTGAGCTGTATGGAGGAAAGAGCATCACATCTATTAACATTTCTTGGATAATTGTTGTCCTTCCTTCTGCACATTCGACCACCATGCAATGAACTATGCTTTAAGCATGTAAACAATCTGTAGCTTAAAATGCATATCTGCAGGGTGACCAGTCTGGATAGTGAGGGAGTGGAGGGAGACTATTGTTCTATTTGTTCTATGTTCTATCTAACTATTGTTCCACCGGCTGCAGTTTTCCGGGCAATCTCCGATCCTTAAAACGTTCAGGCCAGCCAATTCACATTTTGTGGAATACCTTTTTCAATAATTTTTTTCTCACAAAGATGGCAACAGTTGGGTGACTGTTGTCAGTTGGCTGTGGTGATCCCAATAGACAGTCCCAATTTCAAAAACAGCTTACAAAGGGCCGTAGGTTGTATTTAATACAATAAAGGTTAGCTAATATTATGAATGTGCTTTCAAGATTCTCTGTTCTTGATTGCAAAAATCATGGGCAGCCACAGCACAGGAGCTAAAAGAGCGCCACCTATCACTCTTATTAAGGTAACATTGTTTTAAAACTACAGTTCAAAGCTATAGAATGGCATATCTGGTAAGCAGCCAGCTGCAGGCTAGTTTTCTGAACCCGTCTAATTAACCAGCTAATATTAGCTTCATATGCTTTTGTTGTACTAAAAGTAGCAGTGAGGCAACTGGTAATAAAATTATGCAGAATAAGCACATAGTACAACAGATTTAAAAAGTGTTTGCTCTATAGTTTTGCTTGAGTCTTAATCTCAAAATCAAGATATTAAACAAATGCTGAAGATGTAATTATTATAAAATTATTCAATACTTTTAATTAGCTATTACTATTTATTTGTTTTTAGAAGATTTTAGATTACGTTGGATGTTTTTAGAGCAACTTACTTAATATTGTGGTATTATTCCAGCTAATCAAAGTGCTAGAGTCCGATTGGTAGTATGTCAGATAAAAAAAATAAATAAATAATAATAATAATAAAAAAAAGAATTAGGGGAAACATTTCTAATAAACTGATACACAAAATAATCAAAAGCAATCCCATTAAGTTGAGAAAAGTTGAGTTACACCAGATCAGTAAAACAAAAACAGACTAAGTCCTGATTTTGGCACTGTGAATGTGAACATTTTGGGATTTTCCTGCTCATCTAGTGGAACACGTCTCTCTCTTCTCCATTTTGCCACGCTTCAAATCTTCATTATTGGAACACCGGTACAAAACAAAAAAATTGGATGGCCACATTATCCAACAGCACATGGCCTCTGATTTCAAGCAGTAATAATCCATCTTAGAGTCAACACTCTGCTGCCTAGAATTATGCTCTCTCGCTTTCCCCCAGGGTGGCTGCTTGGTCAGGAGGCAGTGGAGGTTGGAGGCTGGGGTGAGGGTGTTGGGAGGGTCTAGCCTGGGAATAAAACTTCATTTAGAAGTGAAATGTCCCCTAAGACACTGGCTCAAGAGGATTTTGTGGTCAGACCCGGATGGTAGGGCCTAAGACGGGGATGATGTGAGTGGCTGGACGCGGAGGGGCAGCAGGGGGAAGAAACAGGGGAGGGTGGACCCATGACTGGCATGTTTTTTAAATTTGATAAAGTCAGGCATGACTAAATAACACATAAAATATTTGGCATCGTGAGCAGCAACTGTAAGGAGGAGGAGGGAAAGAAAGGGAAGGGGAGAGTGTGCTTGGCGTAGATGACTGTGTAAATGATGCTCTTTCGCTCTCTCTGTATCTTGCAGCCTCCCTCACTTGGTCTCTACCACGGTTGAAAAACAAAGTACGCCAAGGAGTGGAGCTGACTGCTAATGCGGAGGAGCTCTGAGGAGACGAGGGGGGAGACGGGGAGGTGGGAGGAGGGCGGAGGAAGGTGGGGGGTGAGGAGGGGTTGAAGAGATTGGGAATGAAAAAATGAGCAAAGGATGAAAGAGAAACTGTAAGAGGAAACTAGGAGAAAAGCTAAAAAAAAAAGTCAGCGGTTGTCGATGAGGGAGAGAAGTCTGTCTGTGGGGTAGAAGGGAAAGAGATGGAGAGATTGGGAGAGGGATGCTTAGGTGATTCACAGATCTGCTCCCTGCTCCCATCTCACCAAACCATGCAGGGGTTTTTGGTTGCGTCTCCTCAACCAAAACTGTTCCAATAAAAGTCAGAGTGCGTAACTCTGGGTGACACAGTGATAGATAAGCATGTAATAGTAGCCTTGCTAGCAACTCTTGGATCATTTCAAGCACAGTAGTCCTGTGTTTCTCCTCAGATAACTTCTTCACTCAGGCTCAAACATGTTTAGGCTCCCTCTATGCTGCAGACAAACACTGGAGCTGGGCTGAATTTAAGTCCTGATGCGTCCTTAGATCCCCAGAGGGGAAATTCAACAGGCGTATGTTGATCAGGGGTGTTAATTCCAATATTCTAACATCTATTGGGTATATTCTTTGTAATCTTATCCAAAAAGTTTGCAAAGTTCTCCATCTTAAAATCAGAATCTTAAAGAAGCTGTGCATTTGAAAAGATTTCAGATGGTGATTGTAAATGTATTTGTGGAAACAGGAAACTACAAGTTTTAAATGTGAACACTATAAATATCACACACTGCTAAGGAGATTAGATTTTCTGTTTAAAGGTCCAAGTCTGATTTCTAAATAATCAAATTTAGAAATCAGATCAACAAAGTTTGACAAAAATTAGTAAACCTTTTTCATTATCTCATGTACAGCTTAAAAGCAGAAGAAATAACACTTCATGGCTACAACTGTCTATTTGTGATGCTTAAACTTTGACTTTCATTCATGAGCAAATATATTGTCTCTTTACACGCAGGAATAAACAACATTTATTATCATACCTTAAAATCCATCACAAACTTTTAAAACTTTAGGCACCCAGGCAGTTGTAAAACACATAGACCTATTATGAAAGTTGTCACTGTGTCTTTGAGGAGCTGCTTACATGAAGGAGCCAATTGAATTAGTTTCACCAATTTATCTTTCCCCAATGCCCATTTTGCTGTAGACTTCTATGTTTTACACATTTGAAGATACTCTTTAACCTTTAAAAGTATCTACTCGTAAGGCTAATGTGTACTATTTAAGAAAAAAATCTATATAATTCAATGTTTTTGTAAAAGTTCTCAAAATCTGTCAGTTGTCTACAAGTATTTTCACAATAAAAAAGTAGCATGATTCATTTGTCAGTAAAGAAACCACTTTGTGCCACATAACACACCAAGATAAACTCACACTACACTGCTCTACTGCAGCAGTGTCACAGTGTTATACCAAACTCTTTAGCCAGTAATGATGTTCGGTGTGCTTTATGTCTTTCAGACAGTGTCTAAAATTTATCCCCCTGAGTCTCTGGACAGCCTGCCTTGTTCCAACACAGGTTTGAAAAGATTTGAGTAAGCTGCTTTGAGTTATAAAAACAGTGAAAAACACACAGCTTCGGCGTTTATTTCTAAATGACTATATGACTTGGCACATAACATTACAAGAAGTCAAATCCTTGTTTTGAACAGAGCTCAGGTAAAGTACACAAAACTCAGAGAAAAGGAGAAAGACAGAACTGATGCATAGAACAGTAAGCGACTGATTTTTCATTCCCACTACGTCCTCTATCCCGCCCATATCTGGGCTGAGATATGTTCCAGTTAAGACTCATTTCTCAGCTAGTAAAATACTAATTTGATGAAACATTTAATTTAACAAGCAGACAAATTTAAAATGTACAGTTTAAATTGAATGCATTAAACTGGCCTCTGGTATTAAAGAACCTTTGTGTTAACTCTGATCAGGACATGTAATTTAAATCCAATAATAACACGTTCCTTCTTTAACCTCAGGAATATTGCCAAAAGTGGAAATATTCTGTCCAGGAGCATCACTCCTGGACAGAATATTTCTAAAATATTCATGCATGGACTAAAACCAGTCCATGCATTTGTAACTTCAAGGCTGAACCACTGTACGATAATTCTTTACTATTAGGAAGCAGTTTAAAGTCTTCAGCTGATCCAAAACGCAGTTCTGATGAAAATTAAAAACAGAGATCATATTTCTCCTATTATAGCTTCCATCATTGGCACTCTTTAAATCCAGAACACTTACACGTAAAGCCGTTAATGATCAATCCATCAGAGATCTGATTGCTCCAGATGTTCCTGGCAGAGCATTTCACTCTCAGTCTGCAGGTTCATTAGTGGTAGAATGGGAGGCAAATCTTTTAGCTATCAGGGTTCTTTCCTTTGGAACCAGTTTCCAGTTTTATTCTGTGAGGAAGACAACCTTTCTATTTTTAAAACTGAGTTTAAAACTAGTTTCTACTTGATATGGTATTTAACTTATGCTCCTCCTAAATACTGTGTTGGTACTTTGGTGTTAGCAGAATTAATGCCTATAATTAGCACTTTAGGGTTAGTGGAACTAGCTTATTAGTTAGCGGTGCCCATGACTGGTCTCTCTCCTAGACAAAGCCATAGACATCTGTTCTCTTTTATCATAGACCTGAAACTGGCTCAGAGATTATTTGCTTAACAATGTTTATACTGCTATAAACTTTTTTCCTTTAATATAGAATGTAATCAATTGAAGCTATATAAATGAAATTAACTGAAATCATATTGGAGTGAACAATTCAGCTAATTTAAACAGACTCTAAATAAACTGCTGTGGTGGCGCAGGGAGTTAGCACGTCCCACGCTTGGAGGCCCTAGTCCTTGATGCGGACGTCGCGGGTTCGACTCCCGGCTCCGGCGACCCTTGCCGCATGTCTTCCCCCCTCTCCTCACCCTCCTTCCTGTCTGCCTACTGTCGCAAAAAATACAAGCCACTAACACCGCAAAAACTCTTCTGAGAAAAAAATGGAAATAAATAAATAACTGTACAAAGCTACCAATGATCAGCTGTAAAAACAATGTGATCTTTGTATAGTACGTCTTCTGTCTGCTTTACTTCAAAAATGAAAACGATGCATTAAGTTTATTAAATGTTGTTGCTCATATGGAATCTTTAGCTTTCATTACTTGGCTGACGTTTTTACCAACAGGGATATTGTTGGTAAAAAACAACAATAACAAAAAGTTTAATCCATATCTAAAACAGCCAAAAGTTTAATCCAGTTTTTTTTTTTTAAATAAACTTAACCATCATAATCACTTTATCACTTTTAGTTAATAAAAAGAGGAAAATAGCTGAAAATAGAAACTCTCAACTGAGAGCAAACATAAGCAATCACATCAATCGCAGGATTAAATTGAATCTGCACTTTGACTTGTAAGACAGAACGAGGAGCTCTTTTAAAGCAGAGCATATATTGTATCCTTCAGTTAAAGATATGTTACATATCGTGTAGAAGACAAACTACAGACCCAACAAACTTTCTTTCCAATTTTATTTTTCCTCTGCACTTTGCTTCATCTCACTCTCCTGTTCGTGTTTTTATTTTCCTCCTGATGCTGATTGGCCCGTCTTCAGTCATTGGGGCACTCCAGAGATACAGATTAGCTGGCACTTGTTTGGACGAACATGACAAGCAGCATATGTCTCTCAAGTAATGTGTACCCAAACATGCAATTTACAAATAATTAACGTGGTGTTAATTAGTCACATTAATTCATAGCACTTTGTTGGGATTGTTTCCCCCAGTTGGTACCCAGGACTCCTGCCAGCAGCGTCACTCAGCGAGACAGCGAGAGGGTTTTTTCCACTCCAAAGCCAAAGCGGGGCGTCAGAAAACATAAGGGTTTGTAGCTGACATAATACACTGGCAAACACGTACATGCATTCACAATGCATAGAAAGGCGTACTTTAAATTCGCATAACACTGTGTAGTGTTCAGAATATTATTCTTGACACAAAGTTTCAGAAAATGTTTGCTCAACCTGGATATTACCAGATGTTGTAGAAGCTATGTTTTTAAAAATGGTTTTAATCAATAATTTATAACAACTGCTTAAAATCTAAACAAGATTTGATTTTTCAACTACAGTTAAAAAAAACACCAGTCAGCAATTTTGCAGTTTTAAGGGGAAAAAAAAACATGTAGTCACACATTTCTAGTTTCCTGTAACTTTTCAGGACTTTTTAAGAGTGTAACAACTTTAAAGAAATCAACGTTCTTCTGAACTTACTTTATAAATTACATATGAAAGATAAAATTAGGTGACATATTATGTTGGTTTAGGTGAGTTCATTGTTTTTAAACTTGCTACATGTTACATTCAAATGCATTTTGCACATTTAACAATAATTATTGGAAACATTGTTTATCAAGCCAAACTTTATTAAATGTATATACTATGTGTAATATTTCAGGAGTTATTCAATGAAAAATATGCCTATATATCTTTTATGTATGACTTTGTGGACATGTGACCACGACTGGGTAAATGTGGTTCTAGTATTAAGACCTTTGAGTGGTCAGAGTGATGAGAAAAGCACTTTATAAATTCTGCCTTTTTACAATATTACAATGGACATAAATTTTTTTCACTGTAGTTATTAATAAATCAATATTTATTCACTATTGAATAATTAACAACAGAAACACATAAAACAATTTACACACTACTAAGTAAACTGAAAATTCCAGTTGGCAGATAAACATATTACACTTGGGTATTAGCTCATTTTTACTCCAGATCTTATATGAAATATAATTGTATCACTACAACCTTAGGACATTTAGTCACATCTAATTGTATTTGTCAATAAATAAGTAAATAAATAAGTTGGAGATGCTTGTTAACAGGCGGGTTGCAATTAAAATAAATGTAAGAGTCCAAAAAAAGATACATATGGATGCAGAGGATCAGTGCAACAGAATATGCTGTGAATTTACTAACTCTGTTATCCACACTGTCAACCTCACATACATACAGCACATCCATAAACACAGACAAACAGCCTACGAAAGTACAGTAATGATCTACCAAGGGACACCAGACAAAGCTTGATATAATATGCACACCCACATGTATAAACAGAAATAAATGCATGTAAACGTACAGCGATTTTCAAAAATAAGTTAACAATAGGCTCATTTTGTATACAGTGCTACTTATAAGTTTAAATACAGATGTTTTTACATAAATGTCCAAATAAAGTTAGCCAGTTAATTATACATCTGAACCATTTATCCTCCAAGGTGGAATAATGTTACAAGTTACTTAGAAGTCATTATAGTTTCCTTCACAAGTTGTAGATAAGTTAGTTATAAGATAGTTTAGTTTCATATAAAATTTATATTTTTTTGTTTTGAAATCCAATATTTAACTCAGGCTATTAAAACCTGTCTGTGCTGTCCTGCCAGTGTTTCCAACACCGATGTAGTAGCTTATATTAAGAAGCAAAATTAAGAAACGCGTGTATGTAGGGGCATGTGCGCACGAGTGTGTTTGGTGGGGGGACATGAAAGTCAGGAGCACTCAGTGGGTGATTATGCAGCGAATGCAGTTCTCTGCACTGCAGAAAGGGGGAAAATGGGATGAAAATGAGAAAAGGGGAGCCAGGAGCGATGGGGATGATCCATAATATTTGCAATCTGCATATATTCATCAGACAAAAACCTGATTACTTTAGCCGAGCCTAATGACTCAGAGCAAGGCACTTTTTAGTCTAGAAAGTCTGGAGTTCAATTCAAGTAACTAATTCATGCCAGGTAATTGGACAAATAATATTTTTAATATTTAGTCAAGCTCATTGCTATAAATCATACTGATTGATTGACTTAATTATAAATTAATATTAGACAAACTTAAACTGGATTTGTTGGTATAAAGAACTTTTGAATTTGAATTAAAATTTTATGTTGTTTCTATCAGTCAGATTTTACTTTGGGACACACTGTGACATTGTTGATGTTTCTGGAGGGTTTTAAGACAGGTGTTCATGCTAGTTGATTATTTCATGTTTGGACGAATCACTTAACCAGTTGCCTGATTCTTTTTGCCACTTGCTTATTTCACATTCTATCCTTAATTTTGTATTTTTTTAAAATTTTGTATTATTCTGTTCCCATATTTTAAAGCACTTTTCATTACATCCAACTAAAAGTGTTGGATATAATGAAGTGTTGGAGTGAAAAGAAAATATATATATATATATATATATATATATATATATATATATATATATATATATATATATATATATATATTTATTTTTATTTTTTTTTTTTTTGCATGTATAGAGCATAGCGTAAGGCAGTGTTGCCACTCTCCCACCTGTTGCTGCAGACTGAGACTCAGCTGTTGCAGTTGAAAGTTGAACGTCTGTAAAGCAGCCAAGAGCAGATTCCCTCCTGGAGTAGATTGCCAAATAATTAGGAGCATTAATACGCTTGTTTTAGCCATGGTTACTTCATGAAGAGCAAGATGGCAACAAGTCAGTGTAGTAGTATTGTTCTTAATAAAAAATGTTCAGCCACAACATACTACTATAGCAAGTTTATGCTATAATTTTGCTTTAACTTATGCATTGGTGTCAAAATAACAACAAACAGATGCTATAGATATTACAATAATTGTAATATCTGATATGGAACTGTTGTCAACCTTATGTGTATTTCTGTATAAATATTGTGATACATTAAAACTGTGGTATTTTTGCTCCAGGTTATCTTATACCAGCCTATTCCTGCCACAGTGCTAAAGCAAGCTAGTGCTTCTTTCAAATTATAATGACTTAAAGTTAGAGCAAAAACTGGCATACTGTGGTGAAAAGGGCAGAATTTAAACTATTGACTACACTGTAGTATTTGGTATATCTTCCTAACAGTCTACCACTGCTCTTTGGAGACATTTTACTTTCCATTGATTCCAATCTCAAGACTTTGAACTTCCTCATGGGGAATTCAAATCCCAAGTGGTAAGAATCCAGATTCAGACATAATGTCTCATGAGTAAAGGCTTCAAATTCTACAGTTATTGAAAGTCTTCCTTTAACCACAGAAATTCACAACCTCATAACATAAAGAATATGTAAAGTTAGAAGAATTACAAAATACAAAAACCGCAGAACCTTAACCAAAGATAATATTCTCATGTTTTTAAAAACCTTTTGCAGCTGTTGCCTTGCAGAAAGACAGTCCTGGTTTCAGTCTCCACCTGGTGTCTTTCTACATGGCATTTGCATGTTTTCCTGGCTGGCTGGATAAACCATTGCTTGCTTAGACTCACACAATGTGCTGTACTTCAATCCACTGAGCTAAAAAATACAATTTAAAAACTGATTATTCCCTCTCAGTGTATTCCATTGTTGATGACTAGTGGGGAGCAACATGCAACGATTAAAACCAGGATGACATATTGATCCGAGCGCTTAATCAATGGTTGATGAGAACCTAAAATTCTTGGCCAATGCACATGTCTTCATCGACTCATATCTTTATCTAAACACCCGTCAGAAGCTGCCATTCCTGAGTCAACTGTGGGGAGAATCAGATCATTGGCAAACTGATAAAGTCAGATCAAGTTAACTCACTGTCAAGGATTTGACTAACACCACTGTCGCATGGTACTTCATATGGAACATGAGCAGATATGTTCACAGTAGAAAAGAATATACTAACAGAACAATACAACAAAACTGAAACAAAGTATTTATTTGTTTACTGCATACCAGTAATTTCTGAAAAAAACTAAAAACTAGAATTTTTTTCCCTCATAATCAATATATACACAGTATATGTCATATATATACAGATGAACTGTGTGATATTCCTTTGCATTCCCCTTTGAGAACACAAAGGGGAGAATGTCCATGTCTTAACTTAACAGTTTTTTTTTTTAGTTATAATTTGTAATTCTGAAAGAAGGAACTCATGAATAAAACATTGGTAGTACAGAGTCCAACTAAAAACTTATGCTTTAAATAACATGTAACTTGGTCAGCTTGGGTACTTAAGGTTGACTCACACATGCTCCAGATTACAATCTGCTCACTGTAGCTTCTTTGCAAAATGATGGGTGTATTCATATTTACACATAATAGAAATACAAGTTAAAAGTTTTAAATTTAAACTGGAGTATATGGAATATATCATGACATGGAGGACATGGTACAACCCTGAAGAGGTCCTTTTTAAGAAAAATAATCTGTTTTAAATAAACACTTCTCAATAGTGAACATGCTGTAATTGAAGCTTCAACTCAACTTATGAGGCAACTTTGCAAATATGGAGGAGAATTAAGTCCAAACTTTTTCAAATGCCCTTAGAGAGAAAACATTTTACTAATAAGGCGAGGATACAGGATACAGAACCAAACCCAGTGTGAGCTTAAATGTTGGCAGAAATACGAAATAATCCACATAGTTATTGTAAAGTCTAATATAATCTAGAGTGGGTTAAACCAGGCAGCCTGAATTTTAGGAGAAATTGACAAGGGCGCACAAAGACCTGTGCACATTAGTGCCCACACACTGAACACTCACCAGAATGTGGGAATCACTGCCCAAAACATGAAATATTCATCAGTCATAAAACTTTAATTCAATCTCTCTCTCTGTCATTTTAGAAGCTGCTGTATTTTACTTTGTCAGGTAAACAAAAAAAATAGAACTACAGATTTCATTAAAACACATTGTTCACATGCACCACCAAACCACATCATTATGACACTGCCATATGTGAGATAAAGCAAACTGGTGTTCCTGATTACATTTTAAAAAGAAAAGCAGCTGTGAGGTCTGTAACATGATACTGTGAGACTGAGATTAAGTCCCTAAAGTTGACCTCATTCAAACTATGGTGCTTAAATACATACAGAAGAACAGCAACCATGAAATCATCATTCATTTTTAGCTTTCAGCCAAAAACACACAAAAAAATCATCTGATATTTTTCTTTAAATACAGTTTTTACTGTTATTTTGCTTTTATCAGGATCCAATAAAACTTTAAATGAATCTTAACTATGACACACAATTGTGCCATAAAATTCTGCAGGCAAGTGTTTCTAGCTGGGTATTCCGTTGGTAACTTGAAGAGTTGTGTTATTAATTAAAAACGGCATTACTACAATAACTTTGACAAACAATTTTGATGATTTTCATATTAAGTTAACTTGTTTTGTTTTAAATATTTTTGTTTTGTTTTGTATTTTTTCGTTAATCATTAGAATCCATACAAGAAATCATACCTCAAGTTCTGCAGTGAAACTTTCTATCACAAAAACCTAAAAAAATGTTTGGGGTTAAATGAAGTGGATGTTTGTAAAGCAAAGCTGCACATTACAACATGTGGTAAAGTGATTATTATTAGTTCTGTTTGTTAAACTCTTGAAATGAAGCATAAGTTTTGATTCCTAAACATAAAACAGTAACAGTTCCTACTGTAAAGCCAACAACTTCACCCTCTTCAAGCTGCTGTTGCAAACAGAGCTGGACTGGGAGATTCTGATGTTTTGTGCCTGATTAAGATTTGCAGAAATTTGCAAAACTAAGGGAGTATTTCCCTCAATATGAAATCAGAAAGCCTTTTTTAAAAATGTTTGCTGACTTAGAGCAAGTGAAGAAAGATAAATTTTGTTTGGTAGTAAATACGGAGTGGAAAAAATCATTAATTTGGCAAGACAGAGATGGAAACTCTTGTTTGGTCCTGCTGTGCTCATGGAGAACAGGCACTGTTCTAAAGAAAATAAACCCTCTAAATTTATTTCAGTTTTAATCATTCCTCCAGCATTTGTTGATATAAAATAATCAATCTGAAGCATGTTTCACTGAAAACTGGTGCGTTCCTTTAACAATTTCTTAACACAGAAGAACATGAGTTTATAAAAACAAGTATTTTCTGCTGTCAGTAAAAACATAATTATCTACATTTTAGTGTTAACGAACAGATATTTTTAAATGAATGACAGAAAACACTAACAATTAAACACCTGCATCTATAAATGTCATCTACAGAGAAGATGTAGAGCTGATATGAGCTGATGAATGATCCTTGCAGATATTTATTAGTGTTGGTGATATAAACAGAAAATGTCACATACTATATATATTCATTGCCACTGTGTTATTAAGAATTTCATTGAAACTTTTAGTTTAGTTTACTTTAATCTAAACTTTTAAATATGATGGCAAAAAAGATAAAATGCAAATTAAAGAAAGTTTCATTAGTGCTCAATAACTAACAATCAAAAAGTTAATAAATGTCAGCGATTTAAATAGATTTTTACCATGAAAATGTCAACCTATTGAAAAGTATCTCTAGGTGCACTGCAAGTACATGCATTCAGATCTTAGACAGTCAACCAGAGCCTGCTGAGATGTTCCAAGTTGCTTCAGCTTTCAACCCATCCATGTGGCTACGTCGAATTCTCATCTTCCTCTGTACAATATTCTGTAGATTCTTTAGGTCAAGAGAGACAGCTGACCAACAATGGTTATTAAATTAGATACTCCTTTATGTAGTGTGGGCAGGTGCTAAGTTCTGTTGAAAAGCTAGAGATGTTAATTCACATCTTCAACCACACTTTCTCCTTCCACTGAACTTTCTGTGAATATGCTTTGATACAGTCCTCCACAAAAAGCCTCCTTCTTTAGCAATGTACTTTGGTGGTTTACTCTCCTTGTGGACGGAGTCAATGACTGTCGCAATAGGCAATTATTCAATTAATTGCATGATAAATTATAATTCCAATCAGATTCTTAATTTTTTTGAAGGACAATTTACAATCTGTAAACTATCATATGGTTTCGGTTGTGTTTTGTAATTTAATTTTAAACATTGCTTTTAATTTGGCATGTTTTTTTCTGGTTATTAAAAATATCTTCCGCTTCCAGTAACGAGTTCATAAAACAAAATTTAGTTTTTAATTATAATATTACAACATAAGAACAAATAATACAGACACTCGTTACACTATGTCTGTCACAATAATACATTTGCTGGTTGAGAAATTGCTTCAGTAAATATTGCAATAAATGGCAATATTGTTGTTTTGAGACCATTAGCAAGTACTATGTTAATAATGAGCTTAAGACTATAAAAAATAGAATAGACATTTTAATTACAATACTGTGTATGTAATGAATCTACATGATATATGGATTTATTTGTTTTGCAAAACATTCAATGACGTAAAAAAAAAATAAACTACAGCAATAAGAAGCTGCTTCACCATCAGAAACACACAGTGGAAACAAAATAAAGATACTCTTCTGCTTTTTCTTCTCTCAACATCCACCAAATATTTTGACAAAATGAAGTTCTGTCATTTTAGCTTTCCACTTTAAGGGGAATGGAGGTGATAAGGAAAAAGTGTGTAACAACAGAGAAAGAGAATCCTCCACAGTCAACCTCATCCAACCTCAGGCCACGCATGGATGGTGACTGTTTGGGAAACGAAGTGAGCAGGAGGCGAGGGGGGAGGGGCGGACATAAATCGGAAGTGTTCGGGATGGAGGGTGTATGTCCCTCCTCTCTCCCCGCCGAGGGCAACCCTCTTCACCTCCATCCATAATTCAGCAGACCTCCCTCCCCCCAGCTGTGCAGACCCCCAGGGTAAAGCTCCACCAGGAGGACAACACGCACAGGAGGAAGACACAAAGACACCCCACCACCAGCAAAACTACCAAATACAGCAGGACAAACAGCAGGACAAATAGAGAGGAACATGCCAGAAGTCAGAGGTAAATCACATAAAGCTTTCCGTATAAAACCACCATAAACACCATGAACGACAGTCAGACACCAAACAATCACAGACTCCACTGATACCGTGAATTAACAGCTAACACATACAGAGGTTCACACACTGCCCTGGTTTGATTCAGACTCCCGGTGAGCCTAAATCAATGGTAATGAGTGTGGTTTTGCACTGCTTGGCCTCTGATAACTAAACTCTGATCTGACCCAGCACAGCGGTACCGGCTCGGCTCACACGAGTTATTTCTGAAAGGGACAAAGAAGTTTTTACAGATCCGTGTCAGAGTAGCGATATCCAACAGAAATTCCAGAGGATATTCTGAACTACATTGTTTAATAACCACTAAGCCAGTCGCAATAAACAATAAATCAATTAATCGCATGATAAATGAAAGCTATCGACCTCATTTTAATTTATCGGCTTCATCATTTCTTCCTGCCTTTTTCCCTTTCTATTGATGACACTGGATGAAAGAAGACTCAACTCCACTGACCCCTCCCATCTTCATTTCCTTACTGCAATGTCCAGTTCACACTACACGAGTTTAGGCTACCTGTCACATTCAACAGGCTCCGTTCTCGCTCCCAGTCGGGGAAAACCACACATGCTGGAGTGATAAACTTGCCAAGACAATCCAACATGTTGAATATGCCTGATTTAGATCGGAGCGGTCCCAATATTCTACCGACTGGACCCAATCAGTTGTAACACAGTGGGTGGTGACCACACACTCGTAAGACTGTCATAAGGGGAAAATTGGGCCAAAAAAAATATTGTGTTGTTTGAACTTGGCTTAAGAGAGGAGTGAACTATTGCATCAGGTAGACGGATATGCTCATCTTCTCTATCTAAATCTAATGATTATTGAAGGGCAAGATAGTATACTGTTACGGCCCCTGGCCTCTTGAGGCTGTACATGCTCCTTTTTCTTTTGTTAAGCAGGATCAGCTGTGACAACACTTATTCTGATTGGTTGCCTGGAAGCTGCAGGAGACACACACCCTTGGATCAGCAGATCGTGGCCAGCCAATCAGATGCTGATGAGCCTCACCTATACCTTTAAAAGGCTCCTGGAACAGTCCTTCGTGGGGACAGCTAGTAGGAAGAGGTTCTGTAAAGCTGTTCCCCTACTTTTTGTTTGATGCTGCTTTGTAGAGCACTTGGATCTTTGTTTGCTACTGCTAAAGCAGTTTGATTGTGTGTGCTGCTACTAGCTTGTGCTAGGGAGGTGGTGTTCCCTTTGTGTCTTTTGATTTGGATTGTTTGAGTTACCTTTGGACTGATTTGTTTGAACTTTTGTAATTTAATTTGCACTGCTCAGTCTTACATTTGTTAGTCATTTTCTTTTGTTTCAATTGGGTTATGTTGTACTTTGTTTTGGTTCTGTGAAACCCTTTTTTGTAATAAATCACCTCTTTTATTTAATTCTTTTTCTCTGGACATTTTATGTTACCGCCCCTGGGCCCCCTAGACCTTGGGGGCGTAACATATACAGACTTTTTATTCAAGTACATTTTTGTTAATGAAGACTGAGAGTCCATTTTATTTTTGGTTGGTTTGTTTACCAGTTCCAGTGTTAAGAGTTCTTTTGAAAATGAAGTGCATCTATTTTTGGCAGGATATTGCTTGCCTTATTATGCCATTACCATTATATCAGTTTAAAATGGTCTTCAAACAATATTATCGTTTATCACAATAATTTTTGAGACAATTAATTGCCCAGCAAAATTTGTTATCGTGACAGGCCAAATAACCACCACAGAAAACTGCACAAATGTAGCAAACACCTTGAAACATTCAAATGACAGAAATTTGCAAAATATATCTTACTTTTGAAAAATTACATGTGGTTAAAATGTTAGTTGTATAACTAAAACACAAATTTGAACAGTTTATTGAAAAGTTGCGGCAGGAGAGAAAAGAGCAAAAGATGATATAAGGAAGAACTCAAGACAATAGACAATCTAGTGAACTATCAACAAAAAGAAAAGTTTTTAGGAGTCGTCTCTCTGTTTCAACCAACAGAAGACTAAGTGTCTTCCTATTGATTAAAGGGGAGGTTTGACATATTACAAGCAGAAGTACCGGCAATTGTAAATCTTTTATTTAGTTAGAAACTATGAAAAAGGATTAGAGCTACAGAAAATTAAATAAAAATTTATAATTCTGACTTTAACTTCAGAATTTTGAAAAAAAAGATGGACATCTGTGAGAAAACAGTTTACCTGGAAAATGATTGCCCCCAGGTGCCCACCTGCATGAAGGTTCGAACTGTGAGATTAAAGTCATTTTTTTTCTTTCTCTAATCTTCTTAGAGTCAAGAAAAAGGAAACAATACCCCTCCTAATGAGTGCGCTTAGATCAAATGTTACATTTTATAACTTTAGCAGTACTTGAAGTGCTATTGCTACTTCAATAATTTTATTTTCAGGCTTCTACACATTGTAACCAGGTGTGCCAATATATATAATTACATGCAAAGAGTCCAAAAACATTCAGACAGCAAAAATAAATTAAAATAAATTAGAAATCGTCCTCCAAGACTTCTTTATTTCAGTTTAACAAATTGAAAGTCAAACTAGCATTTTTTAACAGATGAGTAATGGATACTGATGCAGCTTTATTTTAAGGAGTTATACGTTAGGAATGTTCACTAGCACTGCAATGAAAAATCAAAGATTTCTCTGTAAATTGCAAAAGATGTACATCTTTGGTTTACATACAATTACGAGATGCTGTATGTTTAACTGTGGGTCATTTTAACACTATGATGCGTGAAACTGGGACTCAACCCCCCCACTACTTGAAATGCAACAAGTCAACATTTTGCACTTCTTGCTGAGGCACAGCCACCTGAGCTGCCGCCACAATGGAGTCCATTGTTATGAGATGATCAGTTCAACATTTGAGGTGCTTGTTATAAATACAGAACACTAGAAAGAAACCTTTTGTCACTGAGTCTTAAATATATGCTCACTAAAGAATGAGCTACAAAGTTCAAAAAAAGTTATATCCCGTCATTTTGAGCTTGTGAATTTCTTTTACATTGCTGCCATTGTGTCTGAGTGTGTGTGTGTGTGTGGAGAAAGAAGATTTATTGAAGGATGAAGGAGTGCCACATAAACATTTAATAGCTTAAGTAAAGTGGTGCAGGTCTTTCATAGACTATGGAGACTGATGGGTCTCCAGCACACTGTATTATAAATAAATATGGATTCCTCCATGTGTCAATAACGAAGCTCAGGGAACGTCAACATGCACATTTGTGCACGGTCTGAAAGTGTGTGTTTTTGTACACAAGCCGGCACTTTTTCCTCTGCCTTTGAGTCTGACGCCAACGTCATCTCTTCCTACAACCATCTGTGTGTTGGGGCATTCGCAGAAACATATGTTAGAGCTTGTTTGCATGTTTTGTTTCATCATGACATAGCTTTCACTATGTACATGCATATGACTGCATCCTGTTGTGTGTGTCTGTATGTGTGGGTGGCGTCAGTGTATAGACGCTACACACAAAAATGTGCAACTCTATTTATTATTGATGTAACTTCTCCTCCGTTCTCTCACAGAGCTCATCTTTCTGGGCTTTCTGAAATGTTTCACTTTTAAAAGCTCAAGTTGCATTTCACTCTTCATTTTTTCATGAGCAGTATGTTTTCTATCAAGACTTGGAACATTCACAAATTTCATTTTCGCAAAACAAATCACAGAGGTGTACAGTAAGAGACCACCTGGGAGACTTTCCAGTACGAGTAACTAAGAAATCCAATTTCATGTTTATTTAATGAATTACAAAAGTGGGGGTTTATACAGATTTAGAAACTAAATACAAGCAATACCAACTAATGTAAATTTGCATTTTAGAAGATGTGTTAACCAAGTGAAGATCCAATTATTCATTTTAAACTAGTTTGCAGGATTTTGATTATTCAGCTAAACCGGATTATTCTTTTAAACATTTTTCCAAACTACAGACTACATATTTTGCTATCTAAGGAATGAGCAAAAGGAAAGATGGTGAGAAGAAATGTAGCTGAACATGGAGAAGAAAGTTTAAAAAATGTTGAGGAAAAATAAATCCAGCTCTTCAGAGTCAAGAATTTTTTTCTTATTTTTTATGTCAGAATAAACCAATAATCCAAACTTATGGTAAAATTGGAACATTCTCTATCATTTTCATACTTTTTTCATATAAAATAAATATAAAAATAAATGACAAAGATTCAAACTAAAGGATGCACGTTTTTAGCCTCCTATTAAACCATGAACTTCTCATATTTTCTCTCATTACATTCACAACTGTCAGTATTTTATTACTGGAATTTTGTGTGAAAATCCAAAACTGTAATAAAATATAATTAAGTTAAACGAAAAGAACACAGTTTTAAACAAATAAAAACATAAAAAAGTATCATGCGTAATGCCACAGATCACACACATCTTTTTTTCATATCGGAAATATGAAAAATGATCAAGCAAAGGGTGAGAGTTAAAAACAGGAAAATAAAAAATAGCAGAGAAAACAATGAGAAATGAAGATAAAGAAAAGGAGAAACTTTGAAAAGAAGGAAGGATGGAAGAGGGGAGCTGTCTGCGGTATGTATTGTTTCTCCAACTGGAAAGGAAAGCTGGTTTTGTTTTGCTCCAGGGCACACAAAGTGTTGAGAAACAGGAAGCCAGGAGACCTGCCCATCCTCATGGACAGCTGGTGCCCTCCGATAGCTGGTCCCCTCTTCCTGTTAGCCATAGTGCATACAATGGTTCCCACCCTAATTCAGGCCACCTGGAAAGCAGCACAAGCAGCGGCTCTCTGCAGCCTCTTTTCTGACATGCTTTCAATTAATTGGACAGCAACTGAACATGTCTGGTTTGTGTCTGAATTGTGCCCCTAGAGCATTTCTGAACAATTTGCTCTGACAACTGTCTAATCTGCTGCAGTCACATTAAGAAGCAGACATGCAGTGCAGTGGTGGGTAAATGTGGCAGCCATTTAAGAACTATAGTTCAATAAGAGAAAATAATGCTCTCATGCATTTGCACTGAATAATTAACTGAAAGATGAAGTTTCACTATTACTAAGAAATGTAAATTTCCAGATTTTAGTTTGAACATAACAGATAATTTGAAGTCAGATTTCCAAGTGGAAAAGTTGGATTTTCTCACCAACCCAGACCTCAATCCAAAATGGCCACCTTGAGTATAAAACTTTGCAATAGCTGCTTTGTAAGCAGTTCATTTCCTTGTAAGAACTGAGTAATTCACTTTCTCGTACTGTAACATATTTATTAAATGAGGTGTGATAAAGATTTAATGACATACAGATCATCTGCAGGAGGGATAATAATGATAATGATTACATTTTATAACAACATTTTGTGGTTTTCAGTTTTTATTTATTTATTTATTTTAAACATGATGTCAGTACAAAATAGCAAATATAAACAAGGAATCTAAAAGACACATTTTCTTACCCATAAACATATTATGTTTTCAGGTAAACCCTCAATATTATATCAGAAAGAAAAATCTTGACATTTTGAATGAAAAGCATTTAAAATCTATCTCAGTCTTATCGGCATTACATCTTTCTGTACAAACAGTCAAAGCCTCACAAAAAAAAGCATGTATTACTCTATAAACAGAGTTTACCCTTATTAAAATAAATGACAATTTTTATCAAGATTTTTTTTCATTATAATGTTAAAGGGAAGGTTTCCACAGATTGCAGTGTTTTGGATATTGCAGATTATGATCTTTTAAAAGCCTGATTTGTTTACTCTGATTTTGGCTGATACAGATTTTTTTTTTTTTTTGCCTGAAAAGTTGCTAAATATGATGATAAAGTCGCTAAGTTGGCAATAGTGGGGTGACTACTGTTGACCGAGTGTGTGCAGATGTGACCTGGTGGGCGAGTCTGTCAGTCAGCCCTCTCTCAGAGAGCAAACAGAACAGTGGCTGATCTTCAGACGCTTGCAAAGATAAATAAGTATCAATAGATCTCCCAAAAATGGGGGCTGAATTATCAGAGCACTCCTAATAAAGGGTATAAATACTTATCCAAAAATCAAAACTACAGAATAGCAGTTTAATATGGAAACTATCTTATAGTTTTATGTGCAGGGCTGCCATTTTGGATTTTCAGGTATGTAATAAGTATCAGTTCCCCACTTGGTATTCAGACTTGAAAGGACCACCTCTGAAAATGTCCTAAATTCAAACCCATACATTCAAATGTGGAGTAAAAATGAAATGCACAATAAAACAGCATCTCTTAACCAATCAACCGCTGCTAGAATATGTATTATTTTTCTCTTGTTTTGTGACAGAAGACAATTAGCAGATTCATACCATTGTTTTCAATGTCTTTCAGAAGAGTAGCACATGTTATAAAATGTTTAAACTTTTTCAGATGCTCTTTGTACTTCAGATTTTATAATAACCTAAATGTTTGGATCTCATCCATGAAGACAAACAAACAAGGTTTAGAAGGCATATAAATATGATCATGGTTGCAACAATCCATTTTAATGCCTCTGTTGTGAAATGGATAATGAATGAGAACTGATTTGACCAAATATTTAGGAATAATGAGAAGGTTATATTTTAATGCAAATCTTGAAGCTTACACTTCTCCCTGGTGGATGATCCTTAAATAAAACAAAAACACAGAAGGTCTGATTTTAACGGAAAAGTTGGGAGTTCAAGTGCAAAAAAAAACAAAAAAACATAAATAGTCTATCAGAGGAGAAGATGGACCCATTAAAGGAGAAAGAGAGATCTGTTGGGATGCAGTGAGTGTTTGAGTGTTTCTCTCAGCGTAAAAACAAGCTGATACTATCAGAATACTGATTCACAATACAACTCTGCAGGGGGGAGTAACTTTCAACTGCATATTTTCTGCTAATTTGATTCAAAAATAAATAATCTAACTAGAGCTGATCCTACATTAGGCATGTTTTTTACAGAGCAAAATATTAGTACAGCATGCCAGTTAAACACCACAATAGAAATGCTAAAAGACATTTTCATTCAGATCTTTTCTCTGCTCTCTGATTGGAATCGCTGCACACAGTGAGGCAACATCCATCTCTCTTGAACTACAGAAAAAAAAACAACCATCCTTTCTTTTTTAGATTGTAAAAAATAATTTAATTCTCACTTTAAAGCCACTAAACTAAGGCTTGAAGAGCTGATAGAGCGCATTGGCATCTTCTCTTTGAATGTGAAAAGTCTATGAGAGCTGCATGCATCTTGTTCTCCCTACAGTAGAGGGCAGAAGGGCTTTCTGAAGAAGTCACGACAAGCAGGACTTGTGAGGAATGAGCCTGTGAGCCTGCACAAGAAACGGTCTGAGAGGGATGAGATGAAAAAGTAACAGCTTTTATTGTAGGGTGCGAACACAGACAACTTTAATAACACAAAATTGTATATCTTACATCTTAGATCTGTCAAATTAAAGCCAAAACTTACTGAGTTTGGAAACATTTAGCAAATAGGAGAATTTTTAGTCAACCCATCCAAAGTATTTTCAGTATACTTCCTTATCAGGCAAAAGGGCAGGAGTAACATTTTGATTTTCATTTAATTTGGACACTCATCCTGGCTTCTAGCATCTAAGACCTAAACAATTAACTAACTCAACCTTTTAACTTTTGGCACATTAAGATTTCTGATGTTGTTCTCTGAATAAAATGACATTTGATAAACATTATTTACATTAGTTCAATATTATCATCTTTTAAACTTCTTTAAAACTTGGCTATTGTGTTTGAAGTTTAAATAAACTGCAAACATTCTTCTTTCTGCCAGAAAGTTCCTATCCAAACATTTCTTTCCTTTAGTTACTCATTCTATGTTTTCTGACAGCCTCACTGTCATTCAGTCCTCTCACTATTTGTATCTCTGCTTTCAATAACTTTTTTCACTGCAGCCAAAGACATAGAAGCATGCCAGGCAGGAAGACAGCTGTCAGTGATATCATTAAAATAGGACGAGCCTGGGTTACAATAGATGGCAGTGTTGAACTATTCTGAAGCAGACTACACAGCAAAGCGTTAAGGCTGGATATTTATGTTGGAATGTATGATTTTTCTCTCTCCTCTGCAGCTCTTTCTCTCCATCTTCTCTTTCTTTGTGGCCAATCCAGGTTCCCAGTCTGGGCTCGACTGTCAATCAGTAACAGCCTACACCTCGGTGCTGCAGCTGAGCCAGGGCCGCATCATCCCACCTGTCAATCACGGCTCTACACCTTCAATCCTTTCCATCTCTCTAAAGCAGAGTCGAACACCGCCACCCGCTCCCCCTTCTCTCCTCCTTCCTTTCAAAACAACCGCCACCACAGAAGGACCAAGATACCTTTAACTCACAAACCAATACTTACACACATTCAATAAGACATGCAAACATTTGTTGTTGCTAAAGCTTAAAAACAGACATGAAAATGGATAAAATGTGTGAAGGACTTCATACACAGCCACATTCAATTTACTGCGTGGACTGAACGTTGTCATAATACACAATCAATACGCATAAAGTGCCTGAAAACATCATTCTAATATCGTACAGTGCAAAAATATAGTGCTTAATAGTGAAGTACTACAAACATCGTTCTAACTTAAACTGGCCATTAATATTTTCATATGACAATCTGCAGGAAAATAACTGGTTATTGTGCCCTCTGGAAGCTGGAAACACTGTCCTACAGAGCAATGCAGAAAAAATATTCCTGATTTGTATTTTTGATTCCAAAACATCAATAAAATGAGAATTTTTAAAACAAATTTTCATACTTTTTCATATAAATATGTTGTTAATATGTAGCATACATTAACAAAGTAACAGTGAATCTTCAAAAAAGGCTGCAGTTCTCCCTTTATTATTGACTTTTATTTAAATATGAAATTTAAATCCGTTAAAGCTGCTACTTACTGCAGCACAAAACTATCCTCGTTAAAACAAAGGACCAAAAGTGTCCTGGACTATGCAATAACACGGGGCAACAAAGGATCAGTCTTTGGAGAAAAAAATCTGAGTCAAATCCTAGGACCTTCCTGCTGGGAATCCTTTCTGTTTAGAGTTTGTACTTTCTGCATGTGCATGCATTGGTTCTCTCTGGGTACTCCAGCTGCCTGTCCCAGTCAAAAAACAAGACTGTTCCTTGTCCGTGTGTATGAGAGTGTGTTTATATGGTTGATTTTCTTGTGTGTCTGTTTTCCTATGATGGATCCCGCCTCACACCAAATGACCGCTGGACCCACCCACAACCATGCAAGGACAAACAGGTAGAGAAAACAACACATACACACACACACAGAGAGCAATGAATCTGTTTAAATGTGTAAAGCATGCATACTTTAAAACATTTCACTATGTGATAATTGTTAAATTCTTGCTATTGATGTTGCTACATTTTGTTCTTATTATATAAACCATATACCAACTATACGTACTGTAATGCACTTTATAAAAGGTTCTAGAATATTTTGGCCCACATCGTAGAAAGTTTTGACACCTGTGGTCTACAGCATGTTTAATGTATATTCCAATGAATCTGTTTTTCAACTCAAGACACACAGCCCTGGATGTTTTAGATGTTTCCTTGGTCTAACACACTTTATTCAGATAAATGCAGTTGAGCGAGAGCTTGTTAATCAGCTATTAGCTGAAATCAGGTGTGCTGAAGCAGGAAACGTCTAAAACATACAGGGCAGTGTACCTGAAGGACCAGGGCTGGGAAGCACTGCAAAAAATACATTTCCACACATTAAAAAGTTAAAATCCATGTCGAATGCATGTGTTTTGAATATCAGATCTGTTCAACATTACTACATAAAGTACTCATGGGCACTCTAATCCATACATTACTGCTTCACTTTTCCTATCATTAATATTGCAGAACATGATCATTATCCTTTATCACTTGATGGCTCTAATCTTGTGTGGTGGTAGAGAAGAGAGTAAAGACACTTCTTATTATGTTCACTTTTTATTTCTGCTTTTAAACTATATCAACTGTTTATATGAATAAGCTGGATTTGTTATTTCTACAGAAAATGTAAATGCTTCTGCAACGCGCTGTAATTCTTGGTAGGAAGAGAAAAAAAATCAATTTTATAAAAAAAATATGTGTTTAATTGCAATATATGTAGCAGATATTAAATATAGGCTACATGCAGACTTTAGAGTGTTTATAAAGATGATAAATATTCAACATATTTACCTAACTATAATCATCAAGAGATAATAAAAATATCACAGAACTCAATGGTTCTGCTTATTAATCAAAATGTTTTATGCTTGGTAAAAGCCACTGTTTTGTTCATTCCTAGCCTGACTTCAAGGCAGAGGTGCTTTGGCTCATTCCTTCTCATGTAATAAAGTGAGTCCCTTGTCTTTTTGGCCTCCTCATTTTGGCCTTATGCTTGCTAAAAGAGGATTAGCTGTGGTCATTTCATCGCTGCAATAATTGCGACCCGCAATGCCAGGATAACAAGATGAATTGCAAATGTGTTGAGAACAATTTTTTTTTTGCAGTTTGCCCTCAACCAGCCCACGAAACATGCAAAGTTTTCTCCTTCTTGTTTGAACTTCTTCTAAAATGAGCCTTGCTCTTTGATTGCATCATGGAGCGCAGCTTTCATCAGATGCCTCATAGACTGCAAAGCGAGGCAAGATACCCAGCCGAGTGTTCAGACCACTGTGAATTAGGACATAATTAGACTGAGTTTTAGACATAAAAAAGTACTAAACAATAGCCGGCACTAATTGATGCATGACTATAGACATTTTGATGAAAACATGTCGCCAATGAAAACACATTAAAATTAATCAGTCACACTATCCTGACAATACACATCTTTATTAACTTCTATTTGAAATTAAACTATAAAATATTATGTCATATGAGAGGCAGAAAAGTCTCGGAGCTCATATTTAGTGCTCAGATCTTAGAAAGGAGAAGGTGAAGCAACAAACAATACAATCCCTCTGGATAAGCGTCTGATGTTCTCTTCTGTTGCTGTAATTGTGGCTCATATATGAAGATTACAATTAGCAGGCACAGTTGATTTGGTAAAATCAGATTTTTATTAGTGGTACAAGGTAAAAGTGATTAAAGAACCTTGTGTTCAGGTGCTTAAGAATTTCAGATTCATATACACCATTTCACAAACAAATAAAATGCTGTTCATGCTGCTTCAGGTAGATTTTGGACATACATACTCTACTAAGAGTATGTATAGTATTTAAATGCAAATTTCTACATAAGATATATACATTTTAAATATTGAAGAACTAAAGAGATTATTTTGCCTAATTACTACTCAACAGGAATAAGGACTAAAGTCTGCAACTTGGAAGGGTTGTACTTGAATCACTTGAGATTTGACTCGGACTCGACTGAATGTTTGAGGCTTCTCAGATTTGTGTCATTAGAGTATCACTTTCAGTTTTTCAAAATAAAATCCCTTCTCGCTACATTTTTGCTTCTTTGCTTTTTCTCATGGCTCACACTTTATTTTGTAACTCATAGCTACATTTTGGACATGTTCATTAATTAGACTTCAGGACAATCATTTTAAATGCATATTTAAATATTGGTTTTCGAATTTTTTTTTCCAAGTCCTCCATCTTAGATTAAGTAGAAAAAAGAACACAAGTCCAGTTTTATCCAATATAGTATAAAGAAGCAAACAATTTGAGAATGGGCTTAACTTTGTAATTACAAAAATATCAATTATAAAAAATAAAAGCATTTCTGTTTGGATTAAATTAGAAAATTTACATCAACTCTCTTCTTGAATTTACTTGACCATTAAAGCATATTTATGTTTTCAGTGAAGTAAATATTCCTTATTAAATTGTTTTCAGTCTTTTTAAACTGTACCGAACATTCAGGAAAAGATAAATGGAAGACAATGAATGGATGTAAGCAAATGTTGAAAATGTATTTATATCATATGGTATCAAAAATAGTTAATTATTGAATGATTATGGCATTGCTCTTTATATACTTAAAAAGTCTTAACATTTGTTAGTGAAATGAAAGACCATCGATACTTAGTTCAGCATTCAAACCAAATTTCATTGTCATGCTTTTGTGCATCCATGCATCCAATGCCGTTTATCCTTGCAGGGTCACAAGGGAACCTGTTGCCGATGCACATCTTAATTAGTTCTGTGAAGCACGGTTTACTGGTGCTAGCATCACATCAAATGTTTCTAAATCTGGCAAAAATGTTTTGACAGACTGATCCGTTTTGCATGTTTCCAAACTAATTTCTCACATTTTTTTTTTTTTTTTGGTCCAGCAAAAATGATTAAACCACAAGCATCTCTGAAATTCAATATTGTCAGCAATTGTTGGCCCCCAAAGCCAGAAGGATACAATGATATACCAGAGGTGTCCATAAAAACTTTCTGGAGATCCCACATGTAGTACTGACCCTCAAAGTGACATATTTACCTGACAATAAAAGATATTCTACTTTGGACTGTAATTTTTTTTTTTCTCAACCAAACTTTCTGAGCCAACTTCAAAATGAAAGTATAAAAAAGGCACACTGAGTGCTCGTGAAGAAAACTTCCAGTAGTTACAACGGTTATTTTCAATATGAGCTATTTCCTTTGAGAAGCCCCGTTTAACAGCAGCTGGAGACGAGTTACGAAACACCGGTCCTCGCAATAAAGAAACAGATTAGGTAAATTAGCTTTTCTAATTTTTCCTACACTGAACGTTATGAAATTAGAGCACCTCAGACTGGAGTAAAAGAAATGTTTCTTTGTAATTATCATGTAAGCCACTCAAACAAATACGATTCAATTCCAACAAGGATGGGAATTTTTATTTTTAAGCCTTTATCCATCATACAATGTGAGGAATTATAAATGTACCGGGTAGAAATTTGAAAATGAAAACTAACAAAAACACTAATAAATATGCTTTAAAAGTGAAACTGTCTAAAAAATTAAAAATAAAACATTTTCTGTTGATACGTTTGCGTTTTAAAGATATATTTAATTTTTGTCAGGTTTACACTATAAACCTGACAAAGAGGAGCTACAATAATCTTCAGCATAATTTAATCTCTTGATTTTACACCTGCAGGTTTATATTTAGAATCCATACAGCTGTTCCACTGCAGTAAGTCACAACCTTTTGTTTTGCAGCATGGCTGCTTCTGAGCCACCACTAAGCACTTCCCACACTGGTCAGTATTGTTCTGACCTGCATGACAGTAACTACAAGTATTAAGCGCTTTACACAGCTGGAAGCTATAGGATTAATTCAGCATGAGGTCACTGGCAGACACATTTACATGTTTTTCTTTTTGCAATGAGAGACCAACTGAGCTTAAGTGTGGAGACTAAACGCATAAGAAGGAGCTAAAACACATGTATCTGAGCTGTAGGGCTGGCTGACAAATCGATTTGATAAATTAATCTAATTTACTTTCATCAATTAGATATGTTATTTTTAAGCCATATCACCCATCCCTACTGAGCTGCAAATTGGTGTATATATATATATATATATATATATATATATAAAAAACAAAAACAAAACAAAAAAAACAGAGGGTGATGGGGGAAAGAAACACACTTCTCTATTTCTGCAAGGTAAATTTTAAATAATAAAAAAGTGATGACTTTTTTCATTTTATTTAATAGTACTTATTTAATTTGGTGTTTCAGTTCTGCAGTTAGTAAACAGTTTGAGCTATAAGAACCATATAAATCATCAAAAAGTAATGTCCTGATGAGTATTGTAATAATATATTTAGTTTTTCTCTCTTGATTTTGTAGATCATGTGCTCATCCATTTGGTCCAGAGATGTCTCCAGGTTTATTTGTTGAAGTTAAGTCTTTCAATCTGGAACTCCTTAAATTTGGTGGAAAGTGAACAAAAGAAGAAAATCTTAAATTTTTTCTCCATTGCTCCGGTATCGTTTGGGATAAAACTTTTTCCTTCATCGGAACAAATGTGTCTCTTTTTTCGGGTTGCCATGGAGAATTTGGGCTGGACGTTGTGCTGTCTAAGAAAATTTGGAACTTCATTTCAACAGTTTTTTTTTATAGTTTTTGAAACCAGGGCTGGGTACAAATCTAAGAAAAGATATATTTTCTTAGAAATATCTGACTCAGGACAAATGTGGATTCATTTATAAGATGCAGAACTGGAAAGAGAAGACCAATCACATTCAAGAGGCAATAAGAAATCAGGAAACAATATTGGATGTAGCTGGTGAAGGCACATGCTAAACTCCAGATTAATCTCCTTTTTCCTAAATTCCCCCAGTCTAAAACTGCGTTTTATAGATTTAAAGCAGAGATATCCAAATTTGACCAGGGGCCATTGGTGGCCCTTCCAGTGATTTGGTGAACTTACTAGCACACATGAAGCAGCTGGACACTTTCTGAAACATTTTTGAGGGTCATATTTTCCAATGAAAATCTACACAAAAACATGAGATATATCACAAACATTTTGTTTGTTTACATTCTAATTTTATACTAAATAGGGCCACAAACCTTCAAAATCTTTTACTCACACATGAAATGAAACTTGGTTGAACAGGTCAATAACAATGTAATGTTTTCAAAGGTATGCATTTTAATCAACATTAGTCCCTTAGTTTATTTTCTCAATGTATTGATTGGTTGACAGGCGGTGCTTTCATGGTCTTGAACCTTAATCAGGAAACTTAACCAGTAATCCTCTACAGGGTGCCAGGTTTAGCTGTTTCTTTTATTATGTGACACAGGATTTTCTGCTCTTGTGCAAGTAATGTTTAAATGTAAAAATGTATTATGGGGACAGAATGGAATGAATAGCAATAAGCCAATCAAGACATTTCATGTAAACCCCCCAAAAATATTGAGTTATTCTCATTCATTAAGTTAGATACCATAAGAAACCATTAACTGTTGAAAAGTCTTGAATTATCTTGGTGCGTTTATTGTCGTTTTAATTAGTTGAATATCTGACAGGATGTTGTTTACTGAAAACTACAAAGTTTTTCTTTTTGTTGGGTCAAGCGGTTCAAAGCTCTGACTGCAATGTCCAATCAGCAGACGTTAAACACTAAAACTGGTCATAAGAACATCCCTTTAACTGTTATTTATTAATAATTATCATATGCAGTAGTTGGTTATGCACAGTCTTGGACAACAACAAATTCCAATATTTTGCTTTTCTTCGACAAACTAGTAAAATTGGAATGCATTTTAAGGGGAAGGTGTTTGTGTGAACATGTGTGCAACTTAGCACACCTGAATGTGAATCGACAAAAGCTCACAACTAACGGTGAGTCATCATCGCCATGGTGTTAAGCCTCCTGTTCCCGAGGGAACAGGGTTACCATCTCTACACCGGTGGGGATTTTTATTTTTACATTTGAAAAGCAAAGCTGAGCCCAGCTAACAACACTCCTCCACTGCATGTATCTCTGCTCTCGCTTCCTCCTCCTCCTCCCCCACCAGTGAGCTGCGACACACAATAACACACGCAAACGCAGCCGACGCCACTCACACATCTGGTTATTTCAGTGCACCACGTCCTTATCTATGTCTGTGTGATTTTCAATATGTTTCAGAACAAAACATGCAAATGAGATGGAGGGAAAAAAATTACAAACTCAGTCAGAGCATCGGCTTTGCAGTTTATATGACAAAATGTATAACATAAAGTTCTTTTGTTTCATGAGTTCAAAACTGAGTTCAGAAACTGAAGCATAACAAACTTTTAAGATCTAAAATGAATGATTCTACAAATCCTCAAGGTGGAAAAGAAAAGTAACATCCAGCATACACTGAAAAAGACAGTAAAAGAAAATATTGTCATTGAAGTTGATGTGTTAGAACCCAGAAAAATGGGTGAACATGACTGCCTAGTGGGTTATTACAGACATATCTACAGACCCATGTATACTTGCAAAAAAAAAATATATATATATATAATATAAAAAAAATAAATAAATAAATATATATATATATATATATATATATATATATATATATATATATATATATATATATATATATATATATAAAGAGAGAGAGAGAGAGATTTTTCACCAAACATCAAATGCTTTTTCCAATTAAAAAATAGATGCTTTTTAAAATGTAAATAATTTTCTAAAGTTAAAACAGTGTCCACATAAAAAAAAGTAATTTGTGAAAGGGAAACCCACATATTAGGCCTGTGATGAAACTTTTAGAAATAGGTTGCCAGTAGTTGGGTGTGACATTGCGTCAATGTTCAAACACATGCAGAGTAAAAGCTAGAGAGAGAGAGAGATAACAATTTTCTCAGGGACACAGAGCAGAATGCTGTGTAAAAAATATTGTTTCAGAGGTAAAAATCTTTACTGAGAAAGTTCACACATTTTTTTTCTGTTTTCAGTGAGGTGTCATAGAGGTATTTTGGGAGAGCAAGAAATCAATTATTTGACTAAAAACTTGGTAAAGGAAGTAGCAGGTTAAAGAGAAGTAAAAATACAATATGTCTTTTTTTTACTTCAGCAAAAAATCATTTGGAGGAATAATGAACACCACAGACAGAGGTCTTAATCTATGTGAAAGCTAAGACTTTCTGTAAAACAACAGCTTTGCTTCACAACCTGTTTCAACTTTGCCTCCTACAATGTCATAAAAACCCATCTAACTGATAGATGGCAATAATAGTAATGATGATAAATTGAATTGGAAAGATTTTCACAAGATCAGATTAGCACAACAATGACTCATGAAGTGGAAAATATAAAGCTCGTAAAAGCAAAACAGCAGGAAGAGCAGCATGTAACACGTTGAATGTCTCAACAAACGAGTCTTGACGATGAAACAGTTTCACAGTTTTCCAGTTCATTCTAACAAACACAACATTAAAATTAATTTAAAAAATGAGATGCCTGCAGTAATCTTACTGTATCTCTTTGGTCCATCTTCGAGGCAGAAGGAAAGTGTGAGGGTAGCATCTTCCTCGAAAAACTCTGTAGCAAAGGCGTCCCACCACAAACTGTCGCTTTCCTGTGAAAAGAAAAACATTTTAGTCTAGATTTTAAGACTAAAAACCCAGTTTTTAGTCTAGATTTGTAGGCATATGATGTACCACGAAGTACCAACAGGTTTGTATTGATTCAGTGTCGTATAGGAAACATTTGACAAATAATCTTCATCAAGGTCGTTGCATCCTATTGCATTTTTATACAAATTCAATATTGATTCTTCCTGATATAAAATTTTGTGTAGTATAATGTGACAGCTTTGTTTGTTACATTTAAAAATATAAAAATGCACATTTTATATTTCAATTTATGTTCAAATTAAATAACGTATTTGAACCACAGTTTTACAAGATTTAAATTAGTATGAAAACTGTTGGAACAGAAATGAACAGCGTAAATCTGAAAACATATAATTCCATAAAAGACAGAACTTCCTAGTTATATCTATAGCCACTGCAGAGAGGAGTTTCCCCTCCCCCGCATGTTGCTGAATGTTGTTATCCAGGAGGAGTTTTCCAACTATTTTTCCTTTGCTAAGAGAAAGACAGCATCAACAAGGTGCTACGGTATCCAGGCAAAACAATAAGAAGTATGCACATCAATTCTCTCAAAGTAACACTGATTTTAAGCAAAAGCTGTCTGGCAGTAGTGTACAGTTTTAGCATATTTGTTAACTTAATAAAACACCTACAGCAGCCCAGCTACCAGTTCAGGTAACCTGCATAATTTGTTAACTGACATAAAGTTTGTCAACTCCCAAAGTTACCTCAAAAATTACCAAGCAGTCTTTATAATTTCTTTAGTCTTTGTCATATATGTGTGCAATCAATATTCGTGGGTTTTATTTTTGACCAACAGTTCTGGAATTTTTTTTTATGGTATTCTGATTTACTGAGATGCTCCTGTGAGTATCAATATAAAACTACTAATACTACTAATAAAAATAACACATTTCAACAGCAGTATTTCTTGTTTATCTGAACTTAAAACTATTAGAAGTTTGCATATGTCAAATGGTTGTTTTTAAAGCCAAAATACAGTAAAATATGCAGTATTTTTACTCAAGATAAACCACACATCTCCAGCTCAAGCTCTAATGTAGTTGACTGTTAATATTTTTAATAACTTTGACAGTAGCAACAATAGTATAGTAAATAGCGGCTTTAGCAGTAGCAATAAACAGAGAATGTAGGAAACTTCTATAAAGTATTTTTACCACTGGCTCTGGTAAATTGAATTTTTTACTATGCATCTTCAGCGGAAAAGCTCCTGATAATTCTGCCGGTATAACCCCCATGCCCCTACCTCCCTCTTCCACCAGCGACGTTAAGCTGATGATAATTTACTCTGACATGTTATGACAGATCCCCACGTTTCAGTCTGCGCAAGAGCTGAAGAATGGCAAGCACTTCCCAGATGTTGACAATTAGCGTTGTCACCATCGAGCAGTGTCAGGCCTGATGAGCGGTGACCGGAGTGCCCCGCGGGTCAGCGTGTCTCATCCGCGGCAAGCCCGATGCAAAGAGGAGGGCATGTGGAGCGCAGTCCCGGAACATAACCCTAATCAAGCCGGGTGATCAATAGACGATCATGAACTGATGGTAAGCACGATACAAGTGAGATTTCACAAGCGAGAGCTCTAATCACTGCAAACTCTCATTTTTTTCAGCATTAACATCTCTACTGTAAGATCTTGCAAGTTTTTTGATAAATGTACAATACATTTCAACTTTTGGAAAAGATAAAGCTAATTGTTGTGGTAAAAAGCAGAACCTTTTAACAGAAAATATTATGATTTAGTCAAGTTTATAAAACTGTATTAAGGACATATTCATAAAGTTTGATTTCCACTTTTCAGAGGTATTTCTTTAAATTCGCACCAACAAGAAACCAGCTGCAAACTATTAGATCTGAAAGCAATACATATTTTATTTTATTATAAAATGTAATTTATTTAAACACACAAATAATAAATTACATTTTTGCATAAACTAGAAAAATATTAACAAATGACCTTAAGCAAAATCTTGAGCATCTGTGTTCCATAGTCACTTGTTTTGTTGCCACAAACTGAGCTAAAGACGTCACCTTTAAAAGGACACTATTGACCTGTAATTATAGCGCTCCCACTGGGTCAATCAGAGTAATTGCTCACCCCAACGGTGCAAAAATACATCACTCCCCCTCAGTATTACACAGTAAAACAAACTGATAATTGATTACATGCCAGGAGTTTGTCTGAGTGCATTCTCACTTAAAAAAAAAATTCAGAAAAATAAATTGAATCTGGTAAGCTAACGTACGGCCCCGACTATATGTCCGCTGGGGATAAGCTGCATGCAATGCGGAGTGTTTTTGTGTGTGTGTGTCATACTGTGAGAATCAGCAGGTGTGAACAGCCAGCATGTGTGTGGTGTCATGTGAATACATCTATTTCAGAAAGACAGAGAAGAGTGGCACACCGGGACAAAAGAGACGGAGGGAGAGTGCGACTGAATCTGGTGCTGGTCGGCATTCAGACGGAGTTCACCTCATAATCCAGCAGCAGGAGGAGGCAGGCACTCTCGGGATTGACAGTCAAGTGAAGGGTAACCAACACGCTCACTGCACTCACACAGCAGCCCTCAACCATCCTGCTGCTGAAAAGCTACAACAATTTTTAAGAAAGTCAAAACAAATAAACTTTCTTATAGATTATTACAAATAATTTGTTTTAAAGTTAGCAAGTTCACAAACTGAAAACTCTAACATACTGTACTTCAAATCAATGTGTTTTAAGGCCAGGTTTACATTTATTTAAAGAGGAATTCTCTAACATCATGTTCAAATGTCAAAATCTGATTTTCATCAGAGATTTAAATATCTTTTATTACATTAGTTTGCAATAATAAATAAAAAATTGTATGTGTAGAACTATGTTTGTAACACAACAAAACAAATCTTTGCAGTAAAGCAAAGTTTTATAGAAAAACTCAGCTGAAAGTTGAAGAACTCTTGCCTCATAAACGCATGATATAAATTTCCCCTACGTTTAGGTCTGAATGATGACAACTGGTTGCTGAATTTGTTTGTGTTAAAACCTCTTTCTTTTAGTATTAGTTACATGCTACTTTCCCACAGATAGTTTTCCTTTCTCTTCCTGTTTTCAATATTTTTCTGAACTAAAGCATTCCAAAAAACAATGTTCTCCACTCAAACTAAATGCAGTTCATTTTTGCAGCTGCCCGCGATTTGACTCAGACCACCCTAAAGAAAGAGAGCATTTCACATAGAAGCAGAGATGACAACGATGTCTATTGTTTTGTCTCCATTAGCTGTGTTTGGCCCAGCAGGATTCAGCCACAGACGATGTGGTTTTGTTTGTGTCTTTATTGAAAAGTCTCCCGATGCAGACAACAGAGGAATCTGAAAATAACCAGCAAATTTCATGCTCATGAGGAGGATTTAGCTTCAGCATTCAACACAATTAATCTCCTACTGCTACTATACTGCACTAACCATCTAGCATATTGATTTACTGATTGAATAATGTAATTAAAATCTAAAACGAACTCCAGTTGTAATTTTCAAGTAAATGTGCAGAATTTTGAATATTTTTACCTGAAGTTTTAAACAAACTTCAGTTATACTCACATCCTTATAGACAATTTGGAGAGACCAGATAAGAGTTATGTCTTTGGACTGTGGGATGAAACTGCAGTACTCAAAGAAAAGCCATGCCTGTACAGGGAGAACATGCAAACTCCATACAGAAACACCTCAGGTTGGGATTTGAGCCAGAGATCTTCTAGCTGCGATACAACACACCAACTGCGCCATCAAACAGTAACCAGTAGGGTTAATAGTTTTTGAAAGTTTACATTTTTAAACTTCATGTGTTTACCTTGATCCCAAAGATCAGACCAAGCCTACAGCTGTATATGTCCCACTATGAAATATGAAGTCCTACTTAGAATTGGAGTTGCCTCACAGCTTCTTCCTGGTGTGACACTGAATTACAACTTATGCAAAGCTGAGCCACCAGACTGGCCAGATTACAGTCGAGATCTAGAAGAGAGGAGAAACTGGAGGCCAGACAACACAAGCTATGTGAAACCCACATCTGAACTAAAGCAGCCTCAGAGAAGAATCACAGCCTGATGCAATGAAGAGTGTAAGTAGTTTTGATTTCATTTTGTAATAAAGCTAAATATTTACTATTTTAAAAAAGCCGTCATCACTCTCCGCTGCTAGACTCCGTTTTATTTTTATATTTCTCTGCCTCTTCTCACATCTGTCTCACTCTCGCTGTCTCCCATCCTCCTTGCTGCTACCCAGTGACAGACAACATCCTGCCTTCGTTCACGCCCGTGGACTCTCTGACGAACCACGTGGCATGACGATGTTTGTTGTCAAAAGCAACAAATCAGGCTGACTCCAAGGGACCTTAGGTGAACTGACACAGTCGCAGCCGTGACGGCCTTGACGCCCGTCAGACGATAAGGCTCTATTGATTCAAATGAATCGCACCCCATCTGAGGGGGATTTATCAATGTGTCAATTGCCCACTAGCCAACCACAAATCACCAGCACAGGCCAGACCCAGGGGATTTACAGGGAATCAAGTGGATTGGACAGACAGCATAGTAAGGATCCTCAGTAAATAGCAACAGAGCTGAGGGTTAAGTCCCGGCATAAAGAAACATCCATACAGAATGGGAAGGCAGTCAGAGTTTCATGAAAACACTCAAGCATGCCCTTAAGAGATGCATATACACACAAACAAACCGGCATGCTTTCAAAGAGAACAATGTACAATAAACATGCTTGCATTCACTTTTTCCCACTGCCTCTGTTTAACATGGAGGGGTTTCCCAGGAAGCTTTTGTCAGTCCAAATCTTTTTGTTATCGCCTTCAGCCTCTTGTGGCAGAAAAGCCTTCAAGAGTGTAGGCGTGTTGAGGGCCTGACCTTGCAGAATTACCAATGACTGAGGTCCTATTCAGCTTTTGAATAGTTCATAGTGCAGCTGACGGTTGTGTAAAGAAAAATGTACAGCGGCAAAAAAATAAATAAATAAATCTAAACTGCTTCAGCTCATTGACGAACATAAGTTGACAATAAAAGATTAAAATTTGTGCCAAGTGACTCACTTTACAGTGTTTGTGCAACCTACTGTAGATACTAGACAAATTCAAAAACTGGGCGTGTGCCCTTAAAGTTCAACTGAAAACAACTTTAATGTGAGCAAACCTATCATACTGTCACTTCCTCTTTAGAGTCATTTTGTAGATAATTTACAAATGGGCTTAATAATGAAAAGCACTTCTAATCGAATCCCAAGTGCTACAAACATGTTTACAGAAAGTTTCTGTCAACATCCCTCCAATCAAGAGAGGGATCAAACAATATCGAACTGTTTTCTTCAATCGATAACTTACTCTCATTTAGTCTCATTTTGGACATTTAGTCCAGATTTTTGAAAACATTAGGTGGTACAAAGGTTCCTATTTTCACAAACCTTTTACTTGAACAATAGCAGAAATTATATTTCTTGCTAAATAATTTTGAATCTATCATGAAAACCTGACAATGTCAACTATGACAATCATGGAGAAAAGTTTTACCAGCACTTTGAAATCAGTTATCAGATTTGATTCATATTAACCACACTTCACAGCAAACTGGAAAAATGTTTCTATTTATTTAACATGTTTTCCACTGTTGGCTCCATGAGAAGATCATCAATAATCCAATTACATGCATAAATAATTTACCATATAGTGGCATAATTACCCCACTTTATGTGGTGAACTGAACTGTTGTGTGGAAGTGGTTAATTTTGATACTAAATATATTTGATTTTTATTGTATTTGCTTTTTTAAGCTCTGAGAAAACATGTCTTATTATTCTTAGAAATATAATTTTTGAAGTCCATGCCACATAAAATCTAGTCCATATCGTCTTTCCCTTTTAACAAACTTTGGCTGTTTTCCTATCAAAGTTTAGTTTTCCTAAGTTTATTTACCCATAAATTTAATTTTGTACAATGAATAACAAATTTCACTAAATAAAATCTTACCTAGTTTAATTTTTTCATTTGTAGATGGCACAAAAAAGATTTAACTAATCTGTGGTCAATTACAACTTTATTCCATTAATTCTCCACATATAGTTATTTCAAACCAAACCTATGACATTTTGCATTTACAACATTTTAAAACTAAATTATTTCTTATCCTGGATTTTTTCATATGCTGTTACTCGAGAGTAATTTTCTGAATTTTCTGTCATTTTCATGTCTTAATAAAGTATGTTTATGAAAATGGTGATAAACTAGTTTACCCACAATTTGGATAAAAATTTATTTCAATGTGGTTCCAGTTAATCCCGTGGGAACAAAATGTATAAAAGTTAATCTCCGACATCATAAACATTAAAAGCATTTTGCTTTGAATGTTAATTTTTAATCACTTTTTTTGGACTATGCTCATATCTTTGGAACATTCAGAGCCTCAGCTAGATGATATTACAAACTTTTGTTTTCCTTTTACCGTGGATGGTGTTAAAAGGTGTCAAAAACAGATTGTTAATGAAACCCAGATTCACTGGTCAATAAAATAATGTATAAAAGAATACGCTGCAGGTTTGCAATGCACACAAAAATACTAAGTATAAAACTTGTAAGTAGCAGCTCCAGCAGCTAATAAAAATTTTATTTACTATTTATTCTTAACAAATTGGACTTTTTGAATACTATTGTGGCTATTTTCCTTCATGTAATGATGCTGCTCTGTTATTTTTTTCAACAGTTAACAAAAAACAACCATTATTGTTTTGAAAACCCTACAGTTAATATTTGTTAGTTAAAGAACAACAAAATTAGGCTGACTTGGTTTGAACTAACTGTTTCATTTTCTGGTTTTCCCAGTATGGCTGAGTGAGATGCTAAATAAATACAAAGAGACAGCGATCCCTGAGAGAATAAACCTTTACCTCATTGGCAATGTATTGTTAGTGGCGCTTAAACTGACAAAGTAAAGCAATTCCCTCCATATAGCCATTGCTGTGATCATTTCTAAGACCCAGGACACACTAATGTTAGACATCAACATGTTTATTCCCGTGGGTCTAGAGTGCAGACTATACATGCTGCTGCATTTGGCCACCATACAGCCACCTGCCACGCATTAAGGAAATGAAGAGAAATGAATGCAGCGGGAAAAAGTCATTGCCCTTGAACAGCCTCTACACGTTCCCCAGAAATGAACTTTATCTCTCTGGATGAAGTCACTGAAGAAGTCCCCAAGTTTAATTTCATATCTGCTAATTTAGTTGGGCTTCTTCTTCCCTCCCATTGTCCCTCTCTTTCACTGCATCAGACTTCATGCACTGGAGTCACAGAGCTGGTTCACATACGTGCCACAGAGCAACAATGTAGGAAAGGTCAGAGTAAATACACACAAGTCGTTCGTCTGGTGTTTTAAAGAGAGAAACTCGATTCAGAACAAGCTTGAAAAATGACGGGAGACAACATTCAAGACTGCTGGCTTTCACCCAGAATGGAGCCGGATTGATTCCTACAGCAGCAATAAAGTCACTTGTGCTGCAGATACACACTGAGGAGCGACACTGACTTACTGACAGGAGATATTTTCCTCAAGATATCAGTCAAATCTACAAAAAAAGTATCTGCTCATTCAGAAAAAAAATCAATAAAAGTTTAATGAAAAAAACACACCGAGCAACAGGCATCCAGTTATATCCCAATAAATAAAAATATGTCAAGTAAGGGAACAATGCACATTTCAATACATCGATGTATCTATTAACAAAATAAACATGCAACAGCGCATATAATTGAACAGTCAGCAATTTAACTAAACTTTTCTGTTTCTCAGTTCAGCTCAACATCAGTCCATACGTGTTCAAATAGCACATTTGAACGATTAAAAGAAAAATATTAAGTAAAATTTGTATGAGAATGTAGGCTTATAGAAAAGTAACTCTCACCCATTATTTGTAAATAAAATCCACAGGTTGTTGTGCTCAGTGCTAGCTGTTAGCCACTCATAGCGTTCATAGACACAGTCTTTAAAATGCCTTACAAGGTTTTTACTGGTCTATGTTAATGAATCCAGGTTTGGTGTGGATTTTCCATTTTTAGTTATTTCTTTTTATCCGTTAAAGGATGTCTTAAAATCTTCAACTATCTCAACCGGAGTTGAAGCAAACACAGCTACCATTTTTAAATCAGCGCTAAATACACAAGTCCATTTTTTAATAATTTAGCATGATTAATTTTCACAGTATAATCTTTTATTTAATGTATTTTCATTATGCTTGAAATGAATAGGTTGTATTTTTGTAAACTATTAAGATTTAGCAATGCAGTAGCTAAATCCTATGTGTAAGTTTGACACAGACATATTCCTTACATCATTCTTGCAGTGAACCTGTCCAAAGCAGTTAAGAGTTTCCACAAATGTTAGATTGTTTTAGCTTCATCTGACCTCATGAATCAAACAAGATCAATAGTGAGCTTAACTCCACTGGATTAAAAATTAGTCTGAGGTTCTACTACTGAGAGGCTAATTATTGACATCACTCAAAACCCACATTTACAGTGCCAGTGTGTCCAAATGAATTTGTTTCACAAAGATAAAATATGAAATAATTCTGGAGTCACAGCTTGCTCTAGTCTAGACTGTAAGAAGGTAATTAATTCTGTGTAAACTCAACTCTTCTGCTGGTAAAGTTTTTAAATCAAACAATATCCTAAAACTTTCACAATTAGCCAGCCCTCTTGGAAAGTTGAAGATCCGCTGCTGTACAACACTCGCAATGACACATCACTGATGCAGACACTGAGTCACAGGTGCAACTTTTCAGCAAAGATTTAATCGAGAAGGGTGCAGTACCCATAACAATATCAGTAATGATGAAATAAATTTACAGTCTGTAGTCTGTCTCCATCCTTGGTCAGAATTATGAAGCTCAGCTCATTTACATGAAAAACTCCATTAGACTCAAACAGCTGATCAGCAAAATGATGAAACAGCTAGAAAGCAGCACAAAGCAGAGCCTGGCTGCTGGTGAAACCTCCCTTGAGTAAAACTTCCCTCTCTATATTTGCTGCTTCCACTGGTAAAAATATGCAGCTGGAGTTGCACAGCTTTTTATGAGCCAAGCTGCATGCAACAATAAAACCTGGTGTCATACCTCTCTGGATGCACCTTCTGGATTGCTAATTGTTCGACTTATGGAAAAGAAGATAAACCCTTGATTAGTTAACAAAGCTGATTAGGGAGACCAAGATTAGGAGGATACAAACAATTTTATTTGTTCTTTTGTTCCTCTCTTTTGTGTACACACAGATTTACTATGAAAACCCTTTGACTAGGATTAGAAGTCTATCTCATAATTTTATATTTTTGTTTTATTTAGCCAAATAAAATTTTTCACTTTTTAATTTTTTGATGGACTCCAAATTGTTTTTCAATGTGTTTTATTTCAAATAAATTTAATAAATGTTGACCATAAAAGATAATTAAAAGTCTGCCACAGGTTATATTTAGGAAGTCAATTTTAAAAGCAACATTGTCATTAGGCCAAAAAAAGCAGAATAATTTGAATAACTAATGTCCTACAGTTCAAGCTTTCACTGTGCCACTCAAATATTTGCCAAACAATATGAGCACAAACTGTTTCAGATCCAAGATTTCAACCTGTGACCTCTTAGTTTCAGGACGGAGTTGTCAACCAAGCCAAGCAGAGAACACAACAGGACACAGACTGACTGCAGGCACGTCTGTCTTCTCTGTTATCTGAGGGGCAGAGCTGCCTGGAAGGAACCATGGGAAAGAGCCAGGAAAAAGGTGGGTCCATTGTCCGAGCATCCTGCTGGATGTGACTGACGCTTGTGATTTTCTTTTCTTTTTTTATACATTTTCATGAGTCTCTGGAAACATCCTTTTCCAACATCATACATACAATGGGACACTGCTAAGAAGCACCATTTTTATATATTTTCACATCAGGACAGAAATCATAAAATCTGTAAGGGTATGCTATTTTTGACACTAAAGCAAAAATATCCGTTTAAGAGTACATAATACGACATTACACATTTCACAATCCAAATATTTAAAGCATTACCACACTAATTGTTCAGCTGCGTTAAATGAGAAGCAACAGAATCAATACTGTCATCTACACAAACACGTCTGATTTGATCAACTACAAAAACTACTTTCCTCCTTCCAAGGTCAACTCAGAATGTCCTTATCAGGCTTTTTAGATTGAGTCAAAATAACCTCTAATTCCCATACGAAGCTTCTGAGAATCTAATTTTTAAAAGAGCTTTGAATGTTATTCTACAAGAGTTTTGTCAAAAAATGTCAGATTTTTGTTTTCTAAGAAAATTTGAATTTCATAAAGGTTTGAAACAGTCTGCAATAAGTCATACTTTTAAATATTGGTTTGTGAGCTAAACTTTAAATGTAAATCTCTTTGGATTCAATAGAATTAATCATATGTTGTCTTCTTTGAGAGAGTAAGATGTCTCTGTACCTAAAAGCTAGTCTATTTTTTTAACAACCAATCAAATTGTTGTTGTTTTTTTTTTTTTTTTTCTTATCTGTTGAATCTCTGGCTTTACCATAAGACCTCTCTGATTGGCTGGTAAGCACTCCTGACATCTCCTCCTCCAGATGCTTCTGAGGAGCAGAGCTAGGTTCTGACTCTAAGACAGAACCAGTACACTAATTGGAAATTCTTGTTCAATCAGATCAGGAGAGGCGTCTGATCAACGTAGTGATAAACGTTCTTGCTTGCATCATAGAATTTGCTATATTTTTGTAAAAATCTTGTTTTTCTTCTGTACACTGAATTGGTGTTCAGGGTCATTTGGTACCTTTCTTCATCCAGATCTAATTTCAAACTAAGGATCCACCACGATGTTTAATGACCTGTAGCAGAACTGACAGTTACTAATCTCTGAGTGACCTCCAGGCAGACAAAACTGCTGTTGGAGCAGAAAAGTCAATAATCCTTCCTGCTAAATAAGAGATAAAGGTGACAAAGAGTTAGTAAGTAAGTCAACCACCAGATATGACCAAGTATATGTTCTTTTAGTTTGACCCTTTGTGGTTCTGGTGTTGAAAGCTATCAAATCAGGGGTGAGTCAAAATCAGGCTGCAAATATGAATTTCCTCTCCATCTGTATCCACAGAACCGCCATGAACTTTGTCGCCATTCACTCTTCACCAGCGCTAGGCAGCATCTCCAGAAGGAAAAAGGCTGTCGTATTCATACACCAATTCATTCATTCATTCATTTTAAGAATGCCTATTGGTCCCTTGAAAAAACAATAAGAACCCAGATATTATTGGAAATCAATGAAATCCCCCTGGATGCCACGGACCGACTTTGAAAATTACATGTTATGCTGCTAGCACTCAGCAATCGTCAAGAACTAATAGGCGGAAGTAAAGGCGCAACACAAATAATCACCCGACTGGAATATGGTGCGCTAACTAGTAGAACATAATTTAACTAAGCTAACAGGCAGATGATTTGTCTGACGGAATTTTAATAATCGAGATAACTCAATCATTTATTTCCTCAGAAAAACCAAAAATCCCTTGCTACAAGTCATAAACATTTCCTCTTAGTCTATAGTAGCAGTTGTAATGATACTTTGATTTTTGTGCTTCTACTTAAAACTAAACAGGCCTTGGTTTGATTAATGTTTACTTCTTCTTTTATTGATTAATGATTATAACCGTGATACGTAAAGAAAGTTTGAGTATCCCTGAACTAATTAATCTATGAACATGCCCTTGTTTTTCTTTCTATTTGTGACTAGGTAAAAAAAAAAAGATGGAATAATAAAAAAAACATTCAATTAATGGCAAGTCGGTTTAGATTGTAATTTACAAACATGGTTGTCCAACTATTACAAAGAAAGCAACAGCATATTTACGAGCTACATGTCACATTGGTGTTACATTCACTGTATTTTAGAAAAGAAAGAAAATCAGGTTTCACTTTTAACTCTTGAACACTTTTATATATTATTCATTCTTAGTACAAATCTTTAATACCCATTTCATATATTAGGTCATATATTGTGTCAATTACCTATATTTATCTCTAAGCAGTAATTTTATATAAGATAAAGGAAGAGATTTAAGATCCCATAGAAAGTCAAGTAGCAGCTACAAGCTGTGTGCGTCTTAGTTGTTGGTTACATTTTTATAAAATTAAAAGATTCATTACATTTTTGTATGTCAGTGACTAATCAGGAGTGTTTAAACTATTTTCTGATGTGTTCCATAGCAGAATAAGACAAGACAGAAAACTTACTGTAAGATGGTAAATTGAATTTTTTTTTCTGTCTCTATTCAGAGATTTCACACCAAACAACAGCTTTCTAAGAAAAAAAAAGCAATAAATAGGCATGAGGTATTCAGCTCTGACACCAGCTTTCTGTGGATAAGGTTACTTTGTCCCTTCAAAATCATCAGTCTGCCTGCTCACCTTTTAGCACTATTATTCTTTAATTTAGCGAGGCGGATGTTGCCGGGGACTTAACGAAGAGACGCAGGATTAATGCGATTCAGTCCTTTCAGTGACTGGCCAAATTATGAAAATGCAAAATGTCTTTGTTTTTAATGTGAGAGCACTGAGCGACGTTTCACAAGCCCACAAAGGCAGACGGCTGCTCTTTGTCAATAAGCCTTGAATCATAAAAATGGAGCATATTAGAGATTCAGCTGATAGAGGAATAAATAAAAATAATGCTGTTGATTCAGTGAAGCGAAGTAAACACAACATTTTTGACATATTGAGACTGTGTTGCTTTTTCTTTGTTTCGCTATTTAATGTGTAGGAGGGAAAATCTGTGCAGAGTAACGTGACATATTTCTTATACAGTTAAAATAATCATTAAACGGATCACCGAATGATTAAAATCAGCACTGACCAAAGTTTATCAGTTGAACAAGGATCAACAACACTACTAAAAAAGGATGTTTGAATCTTCATTAAATTAAATTAAAATTAAAAATGAATCATCCTAAAAGAATCATAAGATGGTCAATTCCAAAGAAAAACAGGAGCGCAAACTGCCAGAGACCATGAAGCCTTGTATTGTGACTCAATCCAGTCTCCTTCTTTGACGGCTGATTTTCTTTTGCCTCTAGACGTGTTTTAAAAGCAAATTTTTGTATGATGTAAGCATGTCTTCCCAGGTGTCAGGTTTACATCATTGCATACTGGAGCTGTAGCCAGTAATATCAGAGCTACTGCAGTTTTTTGACTGGACGCCGACTGTGAACTTCCCAGCTGAAGACAAGAACCAGATGTTCTTGGGTGGGTGCTACAAAGCTTTTATTTCCAGTACAACGGTGATATCAGACTCAATACATGTCGGTTTTCATATGACCTACAGGCAGTAAAAGCCTCCATTAAGGCCACAATGTACATACAGTATGTCTTAGGAAGGCAGATTCTCAAACATAAACCTCTGGCTGTGTTCTTGGTGGCTCATCTTTAATCCTTCCATGTGAACCTAACAGCACACTGCCAACTTGACCTCTACACCATAAGCCTATTCATGTCAATCTGACACTTCGCGCTGATGGGAACAGATCCACTTTGCTCCTGACAGGAACAAGGGATTTTACCATAATGAACACTCCAGTTCCCCCAGTTCCACAGAGAAGCCAATGAGTCAGGTCTGCAGGCCCATTTAAATAATGAGAATGAGACTAACTATGTGCAATAGACACAAGAATCCAATAAAAGGCCTGCCAATCATTGTTACTGATCGCATGTCTATCTGCTGAGGAGGAGTGTGACCATTAGACCCACTGTCAGCAGCAGCAACAGCAGCAGCAGCAGCGAAGCCTCTGAATGCAGCCTGCCGGGTATTATTGCAGCGGCTCCATTAAAATGCTTTTGTTTTCCTCCTGTTTCTCCCTCTGTGTTGTAGTTTTACTTACAGTGTTATTCTGTGTCTCCGCTCTCTGCCGCTGAATATTAATGTCCTCTATGCTAATGGCCCTGCACCAGCTGAGGTCGATCAAGCTCCTCCTCTGAATGTTAATCCGCCTTTGTACATTTGCATATGCTTAAGTGTCGAATTCCCCCACAAATCAGCGCAGCTCCCTCCAAACGCCGGAGGTCTGTGCCCTCTGCGCGACAGCACCGAAACAATGTGGTCACACCGTATGCATGGCATCAAACCCACATCACAGCCTGTTTAGATTGCCAGGTCAGCGCAGGTTCACGTTCACTAAAATGAAGGTAATGGGATAGCAGTTGGTCTGGCACAGAAATACAGCCAGCCAGGTAATAAGTATGAATGGAGTAGGTAATAAGGTTGGGATAGAAACAGACCCTGAGTAATCACAGGACCAGGGTCTGCTTTAGTGGCAGCAGAGGTTTCAGTTCAAAGGTGAGCTCTGATCCCGGACAAACATGCGATCAGCTGCGCTGTTGGCTTTTATTAGGCCATATTTCCATGAAACTACGGGGCAGGTGCAAAGGTTGTTACTGAAAACAAAACACACCAAAAAAAAATATTATCTGCATACTGAGGAAAGTTTTCTGAGTACGCAAAACTGACAAACCCAACAGAGCATGTCACATTAATTTACTAGGATAAATTATTCTCTTTCAGTGATCGAGAGAGTTATTTTATCAGATAATGGAAATATTGAATCATTTTAATATTTAGGTTAATATTTCTTCTTGTTTGTCCGAACAAAACCAAAAAAGATTAAAATAAAGATAGAACTGCTGCTATAAATAAAAGTCTCCAGGTTCTTCAACAAACTCAAGAAAACCAAAAAATGTTGCCTCTTCTTAGCTTAGTCCTCACATAAACCTGGCTGTGGAAATGTTATAATAAGAATATTCAGATTACAAAGACACTTAAATATAAATCTGCTCTGTTCTGGCAGTGTCAAATTTTACTGAATAATTAGTCAAATCTTTTTTTCTGATCCTAATCCTGGGTAGGATCAGAAAAATTCTAGTGAGATCATGTAAATAATTTCACATCAGTCACTATTAAATAAAATAAACTAAACAAGTAGTAAAAAGAACAGACTGGTAATTAAGGAGAGCAATTCGAAGAAATATTTTGTTGACCTTTAAGCTTACCGTCACCCATTTATTGTGACATGTGTGCTGGAGAATTATAAAATACATTTTAAATGGGCTAAAAATATCTAAGGATCACTTGGCCATCTGAAAGTTCAATTCTCTTAGTATCTAACTGCAATAAAAAAGAAGTGCATCCTGTCATTACTTGGAGCCATTTCAAGAAATCTGCATGATGAGGTAAGTGAACATTCATTAGCACAGATTGAGACTATGCATAGAATAGCATGAGGATTAATGCTAAACTGCAGTAGCAAGATTTACACGATTTTTACCTTTCTCAAACTTAATAATTTTCTGGAGGTTTTCAAAATGTTTAGACAGAGGTTGCAAGGATCAGAAATTCTAGAAGACACCCCACTAAAATCCCTTGTGTTCTTATTATTATTAGTGTAAATGGGTACAAAGATTTGCTATGTAAAAGGCTTAACAAGTATATTTGTTGAACAAGACTCAACAGCAGCCCTCAAACCATTGTGGTTTTATTACAAAGACTCAAAGGACTTCAAGTTCAAGTTCAAATGTTTCTTCTTAATGAAACAGTTAATGTATCTCTTAGCTTTGAACTGTAATAGTCAGTTTCTTCAGATATGAATGAGTCAAAATATTAAATTGTGTGATGTCTCGTTTGGCTTCTATGAAAACAAAACTGACCTGACTGTTAGCAACACCTTGGCTTTAGTTGAATAAGATACTAAATACATGAATGAATAGTTACTTGTTTGTTTCGTAATGCATTTAATTTAATACCCAAAATACAGTGTTGAGCATTGCAGGGTGACTGCAGCTTATCCCCACGATCATGGGGACAGAGGCAAGGTACATGCTGCAGGTCCATTTAGAGAACCAACATGGAGACAAACAGCCTCACCCATAAGGTCAATTTAGAAACAACAATTAACCAGCAGTGTGTGTTTCTGGAATGTGGAAAGAAGCCTGTGTACTCAAATAAAACCCACACATGGAGTGGGGAGAACATGCAAACTCCACGAAGAAATGCTTCAGTCGATGTTCGAATCAGAGCACATATTCATCCAAAGCAGCAGCACTAATAAGCACAGAATGAAGGGAATTGCTATAAAAACAACTACCCTTATAGTCCATTATTATTTTATTTTTTGAATAAACTCCAAGATTTTTGGCTGCAGTTTCTAAGCAGAAAACCAGAAGTATTGTTGACCAGTTAACATAAAACTGACTGTTAAAGTAAGCAACAGAAGGATAGATTGTATGTGCAATCATTAGCACTGTCTCTGCTCTACATTTTATATCTCTCCACCCACATGCATATCAAGTTAAATAAAGACACATTTTGTTGTAAGATTAAGAAACAAACCTCACTGATGTGAATATGTGTACAGTCAAATGTAAATGTCAGAACAAATAAAGAAGCTCTAATGCATTTCTCATGTCAGACAAGCAAATGCATGTGTATTGTTCACTTTAACAACTATCATTATTCAGTACTACAATAATCTATTTTGATATTTCGCTATAGGTGAGTCTGTTCCCACTATTGTTTGTCGGCATCAGCAGCAGAATAATTCATAGACCCACCAATGCACATGACAACTGAGAGAATTTCAAAAAGCAGAATTAACATCACTGAATTCATTGAGCACTTTTCCAGAAGGCGGTGCCAAACTGAAGCATAGTAAGAGAACCGATTAAAAACCGACTTATATCAACAGCAAAAGCCGTAGTCCTGAGTCATTTTAGCCTCAGCAGGTTGCCAAGTGCAGTTTGAACTTTTTGTTGCAGCCAATAATGCCACTTCTTTCAATACATTAAGCATCTATTTGTAAGGTTAACATTTTTGACTGGACCATTAAACTATAGCAACCAGCACAAGTAAATTATCTCAATGACAACTAAATTTAAACACTCTTTTTACTTAGTAAATGTACTTTTTTTCTGAAAAACACTATAGTATGCACATCTACAGTGCCTCTTACAAGTATTCCTACACTTTAAACCCAATACAGTCACAAACTTCAATGTGTTTTTTTAAAACTTTCACTGAAAAGTGAGGCATGCACATGTATCCAATTCTCTTGAGTCGGTATTTTGCAGAACCATCTTTCCCCGAGTTTTTATAAATAAAGGAGGTCTAAAATGATCTCCTCCTGAAATGACATGTGACATCTACTAGGAATCGTCCCAGTTTTTAAATCTAGTTAAATGCTGGAGATTTTCATTATGGTCTGCAGCAGTGATTTGTTTAGTTCATGCCACATAAATCTGCTTGAATTTCAGTTACTTAAGTTTTATTGCAGCTTACTCACACAAAAAAGACCAAAGATCCCAGAAGCCAAAATAGTATAATGCACACAAATATTTTTGAAATTAAACTAAAATGAATTCAGCTTATGTAACAGATAATTCTTAAATTCATGTGCCAACAGAATGAGAAGCAAAGGAAATAATCAATCAATTTTTACCTGATTAGTTTAATTATGTCAGAGAATAACAGAACAGCAATTTAATCCCAGCAGTACTGTTGATAAACTTAGATATCTTTTGCAGATTTCTCTCCAAAGACCCCAATTGGTTTTTGACCCTCATACTTCTACTTACATGGTGAAGTTTATTAATGTGAGCTCTCTTTTAAAAGTTCAGTGATGAGAAGCGGCAGACTGATTTCTCATGCACGGTCCGGTCCAGCAGGGAACCACATAAACGGCTGCAGCTTCATGTGGAAAGTGTAACATGTATCCCATCAACGTCTTAGCTAAGCTACAGGACACAAATATAGCATCTCTACAAAGTTAAGGATTTTTTCTTCAATAAAAGAAGCAGTTTTAGGTAACATTGTGGTTTCTGTTTTGCTTTCATGAGGATAATTATGATAAAAGCCTGAACCCCGCTACATGACACATCTGGATTCAAACAAAACTCAAGGCTTTTTTTACTCTCCAATAGGACACAATTTTCAGTAGTCAAACAATATACAACAAGCATATGATGTATATCCTGACTACTGAAGAAGGAAAGAAAGAAAGAAAGATGGAAAGAAAAAAGACAAAGAGGAGGCTGAAAATACAACTCAAGCCAACAGCAACAAAACGATGAAATATATTAAAAAATACAGAATTTTGCAGGATAAAGTATTGGTTTAAATGGTAGTGCACCTAGACCTGCGCAAACGTCTGGAAATGTGTGGCTACATGTCCATGTGTCTGAGATTGTGTGCGTGGTGATTGCACTTGGTTTCTGGGTATGTGTGCTACAGAGTTGACGTCCACTGGGGCTCTGCATGAATAATGTATCAGACTGAGGCTGGTGCTGCTGCTGCTGCTGCTGCTGCTGCTGCATCACAGCAACATTGCCGTGGTCGGTCTGCTTAAAGTTGCAAGTTCCTCCTCTAGAAAGTCAGCATCATTCTGTAAGAGACTGCAGTAACTCAACTGAAGCCCGAATTGAGACAAAAATAACTGCAGGAAGCACGACTCAGTTTCAACCATTTTATATATATATATAAAAAACTGATTTAAAGTACCAAATATGTAAAATTTTAATTGGAAAATATTTAATTGGTAATCAGAAATTGAAAGCATGGCAAGTGAAATATTCAGTGACGGAGCATTTGAGGTATACTTCTGTTTTATTTTACACCGTATGAGAAGAATATGTCACTTTTGGCATCTTAGAATTGCTATATTTACACATTTCCATATATTTGGACAAGCAGAAGTTTGGACATAGAATTACATTTTAATATTTTTATGGTGAAATCTTGAAACATGAAGAACAGGAAAGTCAATGGAACAAAACAATGTGGGATAATTTAAAACTAATTCAAGATTTTTGTGTCAATCTCTTTTAAACTTGACATGTTGAGATGAACTTTTTATTTGCAGATTCACACATGTGTGATCACGGAACAGCTGCCGGAGACAGATGCTCTCCATGCAGCTCACCGTGGGATCACCAAAGGTTCAGGCTGGGTGACACTGTGCGCCACACACGCTTAGCGCCCAACGACTTGAAGCATCAGGAGACTGACACGAAATTATTTCGTCCCCATGTGCAATCATAAATTTGCAATCAGGACCACTTTCATTGAGGAAATTTGGCTTAAACGGGTTGAACGGTGGATTTGCGCTTTAGCAGAAACTCTTCCATGAACTTAGGAACTCTTTTCCAACGGTTTATGGAAATATTTTAAAGCCAGGCGATATGTAAATGTATGAAAATGAAATAGGTTACATGAGGCGATACATCTAATTTGCCTCAGTCACTGCAGCCTATTCGGAGTTTTTCGACTTCTTTATTTTAAATCCCACTCTTCAGTTTCCTCTAAGCGCACCCCCTTTAAAACCTGTGTCTTCCATTAAAACTGTCAAATCCTGATTTTAATGGAGTTTCCCGCTTAGGTGGGTCACAGGTGACACTTGTGCAACGCAGTTTAACACTTTAAATTGCCACACGTAAGTCTCTCCTGCACTAATCATTTTATTTTGTCACTAAAAATCGTACCTATTTGTCCCAAGATTAAAATAAGTGCTGCGTGTTTGCAGCGTGGACTTCCCACACTGCTGTTTACTTTCACCTCAGGAATGTTTGGCACTTTGGCATCCGTATCTCCTGAATGACGGACCGTCACAGCTTATCTCTCTCTCCAAATCCTACTCTTCCCTCCCTCCCTTCCGCGTCGTGGACCTTCCCAACTCTCCCTCTTCCAGTGTCCCGTTTTCGTGTGACGGCCACGTCCGGCGGACTCACCTCTGACCGCGTCTGCAGCCGCTTGTTCATCTCGTAGATCCGATACTCGGGCTGGACCATGTAGGGCGAGTGTCTTCTGTAGAAAGGTCCGAACGGAGAGGAGTAGAACGGGTCGTGGGTTGGGTTGGACATGGTGTCTCCTGGCGAGGCGCACGGCGCGATTTCAACATCCAGCGGGCACAGCAGCGCACATGGGAGTGCGATGCTCTCCGACAAGCCCCAGTTGGAAGCAGCCGCTATCGAGGCTGAGCTGCACTCTGCAAGTTGGCCTGCCTAGTTCCCTGCTATAGCGTGGTGCCGGAGGAGGGAGGGAGGAAAGCGAGGGGGAGGAGGTGGGGGAAGCGGTGGAGTTGGGTGGGGTGGGGGGCTTGAATTGAAGGGGGGAGGAGGGAAGCCAGTTTCCTGTTCCCTCAAGACCTACTCTCAGTTTTGCACTCTTGCAAAGTTCAGTGTGTAGTGTTGCACGCGTCTCTTTCTTTGTGTGTTTTCATGTTTGTTATTGTTCAAATTTCACATGTTGGATCGAGAGTAGAAAACTAGAATGTGCCCACATTTAATTCCTATTAATATTTTCAGCATATCACATGGAAGGGAGCATAAACAGACATGACTCCACGGCCTGATTTAGGAGGATCCTACCCTGGGTTGGTACTAAAATGGTGCCCCCATTTTCTTTTGCAATTACAAAATAACAATGAACCTCTTTAGAAAAAACATTTCTCTATAAGAGGTTTAATTTTAGAAACGCAAGAAAAAATAGGATTTTGTTGTGTGTTTAGTAAAGGATCCAAGTTCAGAGACTGTGGCAGAACTGAAGAGTTTTTCTAATAATGAATAGAAAAGGAACTTAGAGGGCAATCATGGGTCATGCAGAGTAATGGAAGAATCCAGCAACGAACAATGAAATCCACTCAGTGTATATAGTGAGGCAGTGGTGGAAAATGACAAAGGAATCAGATGAACTAATCAGGGGAGAGGAGGAATAGCTGTGGCACAATGCAGGCTGGGAATCTGAAGGAAAGAGACTAATTAACACAAAGGACCTGAATTAAGAGTCAAATAAACTATAAATAAAGATGAACAGACTAACAAGAATTTAAGACAACTGAATCCAATTAAACTAGGAATCTAAACACAAAACATAGATTTAGAAGACTCCCTTTTAGTAATAATGAACATAGAAATGAGCAGAATATGACAAGACCTATATGACATAAACTAGAAAGGAAAGTAGTTTGTATGTTTTTAGATTGGGTTTTTCAAGTAGGGAAAAAAAGTCAAGCAGAAACTGTCTTTATAAAAAAGAATTAAAAAATAAAGTTGCACTTATTGCATTTACGTTATTCAAAAATAGATGTGAAAAATGTACATCTTGTTATCATAGTTAAATTGTGCAAATATAAAAAACTATCTTTATAAATACATTTAATATGTGCAATCACTTTATGTAAAAAAGAAAAAAAGGTTTGTGGTGTAAGTACCCCTTCCTTCATTAGCGAGCTGCTGTTGTCACTTTATCACAGTTTGATGAGCACTAGCTGCTATTTCTTCATTTTTCTCTGGAGCTCCTATATAAATGACTTTTTCCAGACGTCTTTGATGTTTTTCTCCTAAAAAAAAATTGTGGTTTTATGAAGTATATCATTTCTATTTGTGTCTGCAATTTTTATATATCTATTTTGCTAAATTCTAAAAAGCAAAATGCACATCTAACAACTTTCAGTTGTCCTACTAAAGGCGAACAGGTCTCTATATATTTTAGACTTTAACTTCAACAGCAGAGTAGCAATACTGTCCTTTTCTCTTAGTGGGCTCACAACATTTATGCTGCATGAAGCATAGCAACACACCAAGTGACTCTCCTGGAGAATGGAAAGTAAAACCATTCGTACACCAATCAGGCATACTTTAGCGCATATGCAATAAACTACAATGCTCTCTGAATCTTTCTATCAGAACCATCAGCCAGAAACGTTCAGTTTTTCAGAAATTTGGGATACAGTCACTTCTGTTAGATTGGACCACACTTCCTACCTCTGTGAATCAAGGAGCCTTAACCTTGTCCACTTGTTACTGTTCCTCCTTTTCACTACTTTAGATATTGACCGCTGGAGACCTTGAAAGAGTTGCACTTTTGGAGATTGGGGTAACCATCACAATTTGGTCCATGTCTCAAATTGGCTCAGTTAACCATTTTTTCTGCTTCTACTAAATAAATATTAAGGACTGAATAAATTTTGCTGCCCCCGCCCCCTCTAACAAGTGTCATAGTTCAGTGGTGTAATACTATCCTTGATTGGAGTAAGTGCTATTTGTCAGATAAAAGAAAATGAAAAGACTCCCACAATGTGAGGTAAGATAAAGCTCTGGATGAAGCTCAAAAAGAACAATGTGTGGGTTGACAGAAAAGCAAGTCAAAGCAGTAAAATATCTTCCTGAAGATTTATTGTCTCCTGACATGTTGATGTCCTTTTTTACTGTGGAGGCAGCCTGACACAAATACAACCTTTGTTGAGTAATTTTCAAAGGAATCCCTTTGTGTTCTTGTGGCATCTTCTTCCCAAGTTGATACCATGGTCAAATGAAACATCTCAGTGGTGGAGGAGAGAAACACAAAGCTGTCTGTAAAATTATCTTCCAACCACTTCTTTCAGGGGTCTGCACATCTGCTTCCATCTCATCCTATCCTTTGTTTCTGGCTTTATTACATTAACTCTGGACATACTTAACTACATCAGTGAATCTCCTCCCTGGTGTTCTTCTTCTTCTCCCCTCTGGCGTCTCCATATCCCTGATCCTGTGTTATGTTAAAGTTAGCTTCTATCGTCCAATTCAGACAGAATTAAGACTGTGTTGTAATGTCAAAACTGACCTGTGCTGGATGGTTTTTGCAGAGAAGGTATTCTGGTGCAATGGGCTGTCCATTATATGTGCTAGAGTGTGAGAGTTCCTTTTTAAGAGCATTGACAAGACTTATTGTCATAGCGACCAAGTATGACTTAGATGGAGCACAGAAGACTCATATGAGCATCAGTTGCAGCAAATCCATAACATGTTATTGCTATTGTGTCACACCCAAACTCTCACTAAAACCAAAAATGATCAACGTACACTCACTACTTTTTCACCATGCAGCAAGCATCAACCCACTCTTCTCATGCAGAAGATATTTTATCTGCACTCCGGCCCCCAGCACATTGTTAACTGCTGAAGTAGAACTCAGAGCTCAGTGAGGAGGGAGGAACAGGTCCAAATCGATCCAAGAGACCAAAAAGAAGTCTTGTGGGTTTTTCAAACTGCAGCCTGTCTGCAACATGCATCAGAAAACATCTTACTGTTTTAATCAATGAGCAGAAGGAGGAAGAGTGATCAGCAGCTCAAAGAAAAGCTATAGACAGCAATGTGAAAGAGCAATGCATGTCTGTGTGTGGTTGGGGCAGTCATAGTAAGATTCATCAGGTTCTAGGAGTGACTGTTCAATTCCAGGAAATTCAAGTCTAGGAAAACTACTTTGGGTTTTTCCTATTGTGATCCTCAAGACCTACAGTTTAAGGTTGTTTTATTCATTTCTTATCTATTGTGTTATTTTTGTTGTTTTTTTGTTTTTTTATCTGTTTTTATTATTGTGCTTTAACATCAATCTGTCAGTGGGATTAGAAATGGAAATTAGCCACTTGGCCATAATTTAATGTATTATTCAGTAATATGTATTGTATCATTTTGAAAAATGGACTTGAACTTGAAAATGAAAGTGACTTCAGATGGACCCTCTGAGTGGTGCACAGTTCCCTCAGCGGTGATTGAAACTGATGGTAGAGGTGCAGAAATCCCTCAGGTAGACACAGGAACTCCATAGATCATGAATACATTATGGAAGCAACTGAAAATGCAGATATGATTTCAAATGTGTTGTGATCTGGGGCATTCTGGTAAGACCATTCTGAGAGGAAGCTGCTGACATGCTAGAGATCTTCTCAAGGGTCTTGTTCTCGACTGAAGGAAAAATGGAGTAAGAGATCAATAGGCAGACTGGTGCGGTGTCTGCAGTGACGTGATGATACTGGCCTGTCTTGATGAAGAGAGAGCTGAGCTGAAAGGTGAAGCTCTAGATTTACAAGTTGATTTACGTTTCACCCTCATCATTTTATTTATAAAGTGCATTTTCAGTAAGGTAATTCAGAGTGTTTTGCGTGGTTAGAAGGAAAATAAAACAACAAACAAAAAATACATTCAATTGAAGTGTCAGAGTAAGAAAAAATGTTGTCAGGTTGAAAAACAGGCAACACTTTAGGATGTTTCAGTTGTTATTAATCAAAGGCAGCTCTAAACAGGTGGAGTTTTAGCCATGCTTTAAAATAACTCAGTGTTTCAGTAGTTTTCAAGTTTTCTGGAAGTTTGTTCCAGATTATAGGAATATAAAATTTAAACCTGCTCTTTGGTTCTGATTCTGGGGATGCAGAGCAGACCAGAACCAGAAGTTCTGATAGATCTGGAAGCTTGATAAGACAACAGCAGATCTTTAATGTAGTGTGATTTATAAAATAATGAAAAGTATTTTAAGTTCTATTCTACAAGCTACAGAGAATCAGTTTAAGGACTTTTTAGAACTGGGGTGATGTGCTCTATGTACCTGGTTTTAGTGAGAATGTGAGCAGCGGCATTCTGGATTAGCTGCAGTTGATTAACTTTTAAGGTAGACCTGGGAAGATACTGTTGCAATAATCAATTCAACTAAAGATAAATGATGGATGAGTTTCTCAACATCTTATTAGTCCCTTAATTCTGGAAACATTTTTCAAGTGACAGAAGGTCAACTTTGTAATTGTCTTTATATGTTTTGATGTTTCAGGTATTAGACCAATTCAGATACATTTTGTTTGGTTGCATAAAGCACAGTGAATTCTTAATACAGTGTTAAGGGGCTGAAACTATACATACATTTTCTGTTTTCAAATTAAGATATTTTAAACTCTGTAAAATAGTATTTAAAGGTTGGAAAAAGTCATTATAATTTCCAAAGTATAAACATCTTTAACTTTTCAGATGGTTATTCAGTCTGGGGTTAACATTATAGAAATTATAGTTAATGATAATGATATTTGTTTCTGTAATATGAGACAGTGAAGCAGTATCACATATTTTAAAGTGAGAATTAATTTCAACTTCTGAAAACAGAGCAGAGTTTAGTGACATCTAGAGGTGAAGTTACAGGCTTCAACTAACTGCACATTCTAAATCTGAAAGCACATCAGAGGTTGTGCTTTGGGACTAAACACTAAAATGCAACGCAAATACAAAGCAGCCAGTGGAGCCGGTGTTTAGCTAGTGCACTGGGGTCTTTGCACAAACGTGCTGATGCAACATGGAGGAGGAAGACCACACATTTTATCTGCAGAAAAACAACAACAGTGTTTGTTTTTGTTCACGGTGTCAAAAATAAAAGTACAAGTATGATTTATTGATTATATTTTTCCAATGAATTAAGATATAAACTGGAATCACAATTTCAAATGTAAACACATACATTACATTTATTGACTTATTTAAACATGAAAACATGATCTTAAAAAAAATCCTGACCCCTTCTGCTCTGAGCTATGAGGAGTAAATCTCTGAAGACCTGATGATAACACACAGATGCTGGAACACACAGCTAACAAGCCTGCATACACAAACTGGGTTTATGTGAGAAATGAGTTCTTAATACTATATTGATTGTGCTGCCTCTGGTCACTGCTGCTAATGATGGAGTCTTTGTACCTGGCTAGTTATGCACCATAATTTGTGATTAAAGGAAGATGAGGGAACATTTGCTTCTCTGACTGCAGCAGCGAGAGAACACATCCTGCAGTGTCACTCTACATCAACATTCACGTCAGATTTCTGGTGTTTAATTCGGCGACTAGGCAGAAATATTTCTTACTTTTCTGCATTTTAAAGGCAGTCTTCCACTGTCAATAAATAGTGACAGTATTTTGAAAATAATGCCTTGATATGTGGTTATTCAACAAGTAAAGTGACAGAGCATAAAATATCACTCTTATGAGAAATACTATGCCTGTGCTTTTTAATGGTATCAATAAAACACAATTTTTTACATTGTTTAGAAGTTTGGCATAAAACCCCTGATGTGATGGTCTCCATTTCTTCTTTATCTTTCTTTCAGTGCTCGACTGTGCTAAAGAATTTTGACTGTGAAAGAAAGGAAGGAAGAAAGAAACTGAGAAAAAAACAAAGAAAGACAGAACAAGAGAAAGAAGGAAATAAACTTATTTTTGGTGGAACAATAAGTGCAGCATTTTCTGGTTCTGCTGTATATTAACTGTTACAACAATCTTAGGACAAAAAAAGATTTCTCAATTGAGATTATTTTACAATTACATGAGCCATTAAGTTGTACAGTTTATTTACATGTCAATATGTGAAGAGTTTTTAATTACTAATACCAAAAAGAAAATTGTTTGAAATGATTTTATGTAACAACACTGTAACGTCTAGTTAATGTATTCAGTTTTATTATATTTGCATCATCTGATGACGAATTTCTAACTCTTCACACTACATATACAATACAGGTAGGAAATCTGATGTTAATGACCAGGAATCAAGAAGAACTGAATGCATTTGATTCTTAATAGAGTCTTATTTCTCACTGAAATATTTAAACCACGACCTGAATCAGGAGTCAAATGATAGGGGCAGAATAAGGATTAAGGACATGGATAAAAACAGGAAATGGGATCTAGACTAAATATTTTAAATGTAAAGTTATATCGTTTGTTTTTCTTATATTAAAAGAAACACGGCAAGAGATGGTGTTATTTTTTTTTATCTAGACATGACAGAGCAGCGCTGCAAGTCTTGGATTTAATCATCGATGCATGAACTGTTGCTAATGCTGCCAATTTCATGATTTCGTGAGAAAAAATCTAAAATTAAATCCAGTTGAAAATGTATTACAATCAAGGAGCCTGCACAAAAGTGAAAGCAAATAAGTTAAACTATTTACTTATTGTTTTACCCATTGATCATCTAAACAAGAAGAATCAGAATGATTCCTTTTGTTACTGTGACATATTTTTGACTTAAACCAATACTGCTTATCTTTGCTTCTTTATTTAGAGACAAATTAAGTGTTATTTGATAGATAACATACATAGGTTTATATAATCCAGCATATTTTATATTTGAAATTGTGGATTTTAAATCCGGTTAGGATGTTTAATCCCATTTTAGCATCACTAAATTTCTAATGTCCTAGTTAAATATGATTTTCTTACATGTATCCTCAACTCAAGATGTGGTAATACATCCCTGCTAAGCACACAACCTTAAACAGAAAATATTTTATTTTATTTTGAACAATTAGGCAATTATCTTTAGGCTTCTTTTTGCAGCAAATTTAGTTTCTATGTAACACAAATTATCTTGCATAGTTCCAACACTATATCCAATAAACATGACTTTGTAGCACATTCCACATATGTAATCGTTACTAGACATGTCAATTTTGTGATTGACTGTGACAGTATGTGTACCTAATATGAAAAATGTTCATACCGGACACAGCGAAGTGCAGTGAAAATCTTCTTGTGGCACAGTGATTAAGATTTTCTCCATGCTCTCCACCGTGACAGATCAGGCCTGGGCTGAAAAAGTGGCCAGAAGAATCTAAAAATAAACAGACACTCAGACCGACTGTAACGATGCAACCGAATCTCACATTAACTGCACACACTGGGAATTAATGAACAGCATTTATGAAGTCTGACTTTTAATCCAAAATGGCTGAATGGGGGGAAAGCAGTCTGAATCGAGTGAGATAAAAGTTGTAATCCAAACGCCTCAGGCATCCGGTCGGGTAATTAAAAAAAAAAAAGTTTGAAAAATCTATTAATAAACCGTTAATTAAAAACTACATTTTTAATATCTCAAGACCTTTTCAATTGACATTTCTAACAGGATTTACTTGCTCGCCTAAAGCGCTTACTGGTTGAGTGTAGCTGCAGTACGGTACATTGAAGTGAACAGCTCATTTACCACATTTCAGCATTAACCCGGTTGTAGTACAGTTGATCACTAACACATAATGTTGAGTCCAGAGATGATGTGATGTACAGTAGAGCAGCAATGATACAGAAAATAACTAATTAGGATTTAGCTCAAATTTCTTCTATATTTTTGGGACTATATGGAAATCCCAAAAATATCTGCTAGAATAATTAAATTCTTCATGTAGGTCTGAAGAAAAGTCCTGACCATGCTAGAATGTGATCTATGATTTGTTTTTCTTTTTTTAGAAATCACAATATCCGGTTCAAACTTAAACAACCAATAGTTATACATTCAGTTATCTAAGACCTAATAACAAGCAGAAACAATTACATATATACTTATAATATACTTTTTTTTTTTTTTTTTTTTTTTTTTTTAGAAATATTGGACATTTCAGAAATAGATACAGAGTAACACAGAGTTCATCATATTTGGGGAAAACAAATAATTTCTCTAGGAATCTTAGGAATTAACCATCTTTTGATAGAGCCAGAAAAATAATTTTATTTGCGAATAACTGACCACCAAACATCAATATCTCTTCCTATGTCATCCATGCTTGATGTTTATGTATTTATTTGCATGCTGCTTTTACCACAGCTTAAATTAATGATGACTTTGTACTAATGGGCCAACAGCAAATTCAGATTTTATGAAAAGTTAATATTTTACTTGGTAAAACCATGCCACCTGTCCTAACATTTAAAGGGATGAAATCTTCCCAGAGGCTTAATTTACCAGTTCCAGAAAGAAAGTTTTAACATAGAAAGGTTTGCAAAACCCTAAATCTTATGTTATGTTATGACTGTTAACTTTTCTGTTCTGTTATTACTAATAACTAATCAATTAGTAATTTTTATTTATTTGACAATTACATAAGAGCACAATAAACTGTGTACTTCAATTAATCAACAATGTTGAGCAGCATAGTTGCAATTCTTGTAACTGGTGGATTGAGGTGAACATTTGATAACACAAATGGCAGCTAATAATGTACCAAGTTGTACTGTGTCTTGGCATTTTAACTTCCCAAGCTGCATTTTCTTTCAAATACTTTAAATATAATGTATGAAATGTGCTCCACAAAAAAACTGCAAGTAGATGAATTTGTGAATACTGTACTATGTCCAGTGTGTGCTAGTTTCAATTTAAAGCAATGCTTGTGCATTTAAGCAGCAATAGATTTAAAACGTTCTAATGTTTATAATAGTTTTTATAATCAGATTCCAAAATTAGTAAAATCTCATGATGTCCATCTTTGATTGAATTAATCATGCAAATCTAGGAGAAGGCTGTTCCATATGGCTCCACATGAGTCACACAAGAAGCAAGAACAAGACGTTTAATGGTGAGTAAACATATTCAGATTTGTGTTTGGGATTTTTTTACATCATTCACATGGTTGCTTTCTTCTGCTGCTCCTGCTTTACTTCCCAAGCTGTGTCCTCATGCAAGAGTTCACTGAGCATTTTCAAGGGAAAATCACTACTGTTTAAATTCAAATTAGCTTAAGACAGTTCTGAGGTATTCAACAATTCTGCATTTCTTCAAACTGTCTACAGTACAGCTCCTTCTTTAGCTTTTTTCGAGTAAATAAATAAAAAAGACAGCTCCCTGTGACCACCCCACACACCGCCACTCACACACTTTACAGCCCACTTTCCTCTCTTCCACAATATATTCTTCCGACAGGTGTGGAAACTCCTTCAGTCAAATGCAAAGTAACAAAATCTGTTTTTGCTCTACATTTTACCGTTCAGATCCAACCAGAAATATTTTATTGTAGTCTTGATAAACAGAACATCAAGATTTCTGAAAGTCTTTTAATGTCTTTTTCAAATTTTTCAGCTTTTCTATACATATTTATAACAGTCCTTCTACCTCACCAACACAACAACCACTGCAGTTTATTGACTTTAATGTTTAAACAAAATAAGGAACATGGAGAAGAAGAGAACAAAAGGTGCCATTTTAGAATTTCACAGCTTATGGGTATTTACTATCTTTTTCATTGTTTTTCTGTTCAGTGCTTTAAGTAAAAATGAATTTATGAGATTTATGATCTAAGTTGTTTCTGTGCTGCGTGTCTTTAAGAATCACGTTGTTGGTACCAGTTTATAATTTCAACCTCCATTGGAAACAAAGTATAACATTTGATGGATACAGTTCAAGTACCTTTTATTGTTCCTCACATTTGTCATTTTTACACTGAGAATGTTTTCTTAATGAAACAAACCGTTGATTAGTTTGAAGACAAGGACAAAACTAGATTTTAAAACATTTTGACAATAGGTTTCTTCACTAAATAACTGCCTTGTCTTGAACAAAACCAGTCTCACAAAAACTGTTTATCAGTATTCTGTACAAAGCTGTTGTGAGAGGACACTGAATGAAATTTATTTTTAAAACCATAATGGGTGGGCTGTTTATGGAACAGATGGCAGAAGATGATCTAATGCAAAATTTAAAAATAAATAAAGCTCTTTCCATCTTTAACCAGTAAATACATCTTATTACATAGATTTTTTTTATTTAGTTTCATACATATTTTGTAATTTGTGAAGCAAAAACAACTTAAATGACAAATACTCATACATAAGCGCTGATTTGTACATTCTTAGCTCTTCCATTGGATGTGTTGTCACTGACGTATACTACCAACATTAGTTATCACATTTCTATGCACTGCAAAAAACACTCATGTATAAAGAACAGTTATTTATTTTCTGATCCAAAGAAAAAGGAGGACATAAATGCAGAAATACGAAGACAGCAAGCAAGTAGGAGTCAAAACTTCATATTCATCAATGAGAAAAATTACAATAGAAAAACTTGTTGCACAAAACAGAAATCTATCAAAGGAGTTAAATCTGCAAACCGTCAAGAAAGTACTCTTAAACAATAATAAACAAAGAAAATGAACAAAGGAAAGCCAGAGAGTTTTAGTACAAGAAATGATTAAATGCATTGACAGATGTAGGTGTTGACAATATAATCTAGAAATAAGATGATAAATATCTAGGTTTTCACATCTGTGTACAGAAATTAAACAAAGGCAACAAACAGGAAAGCAGACAAATATAGGAAACAGTTCTGATGAATGGAAATATAATTATTTTATAACACTAAATGCATTGACAAGTGAGAGGTGACAAAATGAGAGGTGATTAAATCATAGACGAGTTTGTCAATGTTCTTAAGAGCAATGAAATTCTCAAGAAATGTTACATTATCAAACAGGCTGTGAGATTTCTGACTCATTAGAGAGTAGCAGTGACGATGTGTCAGGATGATGAAGATGTGTCACACTCTCAATTTCAAATGCAAACTCAGGAAGGTGCAGAAGTTTGTAAGGTAGCTGCTGCATTCTGTTTTAAAATAAACAACAATGCTGCTTGTGTCTTTTCAATTGAAAAACATAACACTTCATTGTATTCTTTGTTTCACCAGTTCTAAAATAAATCCTTTGTTAACTTTGCTCTTTTATTGAAGTAATCTACCAGAATTAAGCTAGTTTTTTCTTTCTTTTTCTTGAGTTTCAGGACAAACACAGGATAAACCACCATGCACACACACTGTCAAGAGCAACTGAGAGTGAGAATTATGAACCCTAAGAGATAATGTCAGGGTCTCGTTTTGACATAATTACAAATATATTTAGCATGCAAAGCTCAAATCTTCACTTAGTTTCCCAGCATACAGTTTATATGCACAATTTGGAGGTGGGACCTCTTCTCACCAGCTGGGACGTCCATTCAATGGGAAGCGCACCGTATAATTATCTTTATGGGGTATTTTTTTGTCACATAGAGTTTGGATGAGATTATTTTCACTTAATCTACAGCTTTGTACAGATGCCACATGCAAAGCAACGTTAAAATAAACGAGTTGGAGAACTGCCAGCCCTGTGTGAGTATTGTTAGGTTGGCATCTGGCCAGTGTGGCAGGAGACTTTCTTCAAATTCCCTGATGAGCAAACCATCTTCACACCCACTGAGCATCATGGAGAACCAATCACAGCTACTACCAAAGTCCCCAATGTAGAACCCTGGATCCAGAAAAAAATTTTAATCAAAGGGGTCTGGAAACACTTATTGTCATCATATCATCACCTTACTAAAATAATGGCCAAAGTCTACGGGGGAATTTTTCCCCCATAATAGCCTCATTTCTCCAAAAGTAATTATTTTTTTTTTTTTTGGGCTAAAACATATTTTGGAAAGAAAGGTGATTTTCTGCTTTCTTTTCTTGTTTATTTGTTGTCTTTGACAAAATTACTTTTGGCAAAAAAGACTTGGACCATTATTTTAGGAAGGTGATGATATGCATTGATGCACCCAGATGACATGTCTAAGAAACAACAGAAACTGTCCATGCTGCTGCTAATCTGTTATGTTGTGGCTCTAAAGGTTGGTGTGATTGGACCCAAACAGTTAAAACTAACTGTGAAGAACTCTTATCTTTAATCTGTGCCCATATTTTGCTTCTGTTCATCATGTGTTCTCACTTAATAGCTTTTCTAAGCCTGGTTATTTCTGACATACTTTTGTTTGCTTCATTTTTGTTTCTACTTTCTGAGCCATGACAAAGCCGAATGGAATCAGATGTAGATAAACTGAGCACAAAGCCAAATGTTCCTCGAGAGCTTGTTGGAGATTTGGAGCTTCAACAGTTGCTAGATACGTCAGATGCATCAAGGATCAGGAGAGAGAGGTGTTTTTAGTTGGGAGGGAGACCAAACACTTGTGGATGAGAATGGAAATGGGTCAGGACACATATAGACTCTGCTTCTGCTGGGTTTCCTTTTGGTGTTACTATGGTAACATATCCTGTCTTCCTAGCTACCTACCTACATACCTAACTACCTACCTGCCTTTAACATACAAAGTACACCTTTTTGCTCCAGGTTTTGCACCTGAAAACACCAACGCTGCTCCAATTTGGAAGAACTCTCAAAACATCTTTTCATCTTTCAGAGCAGAGGGCGGGAATGTAAAGTTATTTCTATGTTTGATGTAACTGCTGCTGCTGCTGTAAACAATCAACACTACTTTAAGAAAACATATCACCACATGCAGAACATCTGAGAATATGTTATCACCAGAAGAAAGAATCTGATTGTATTAATAAAAGAAGCTGACTGGAGATTGACAAGTAATGATGAAGCAAATTAAGTGCTAAGAATAGAGCACAAGCTAATTAAAACTGGAAATACTGGGAAACTGTAACCAGTATCAAACTGCTTGTGGAGAAGGAAAGTAAAAAAACTTGTAAACTCGATTCTGAAAACCGGGAAGCGTGTCCCCTATTTTGAGCACACAACTGTTTTCCAAATATGGATGAAATATACCCCGGATGCCGGAGCAGCAACTTCTATGGTGGAATCTCATTAGCATCGTAATAGCTTCCAGGCTCATTTGCATTTTGCCGTGAGTGATTTTTCTCTCACACTCTTTCCTCTTTGCCGCTGGATGGAATAATAATAATAATACAAAAAAAAGAAGTAAAACTTTAAAGCACTATATTTTATTTCATTATTTAAGTTAAACAAATTGTAATTGAAAAGCACTTTTCAATTAGGCCATTCCCTCATCCTGATGACAAATGAGTCTTCCAGTTGTGTCAAGCAATTATAGAAAGACACACAAAACTACAAACTAATATTTGCGCGCAGGGATGGCAAATTAGTCTAAACAGATTAATAGAGGAAGTAGATGCTTTTAGTTCTGTTTCAGAAATAGCTTGTGTGGGCTTCAATGGGGAGTAGGATCACATTTTCCCCAACGTTGTGAGCTAAGGGGTGAAAATAATACGACATGAAACAATACCCATGGCTGATAAAATGATTTAGCTCCAAGTTCTGAAAATGTCAAACTATATTTGAAGTGAACAGGCGGAGCTGGTGGTACCTGAAGGCCGCCTTAACAGATGCTAACATGTCGCTGCATTGAGAACAAGGAAACAAACATCCAGCGCAGCTTGTTAGACATCCACTCTGCCTTTCTTATGCTGAATTTTTGCAGCTCAGCGAGCAAAGAGTTAATATTTTCAACCAGTTCTGCCTCTGAAACACACGCAGTCGCACACACACACACACACACACACATATCCCCACAACCCATCACCCCTGATCACACTCAGACACACGCACTCTCCCACGCACACACACATGCACACACAAACCCATAATTCCCAACACTACATCCCTCCCCCCCTCTCCCTCCTCCACCACCACCACCTCCTCCTCCTGCCTCCCTGGGCTCACCCTCCCCTCCTCCTCCTCCTCCTCCTCCTCCTCCTCCTCTATTCTCCATCTCTGCCCTCCCTTCCTCCCTCCTTCCCTCTCTCTTTCCCTCCTCCACCACCGCCCCCCTCAGGTCAGTTAATAAGCGAGCCTGAGCCTGTGCCTCAGCTTGGCTGTCTGGAGGACATGCAGAGCAGTGTCTCCTGGGAATTGGCTCATGCAGAATGCTGCTCCACTGAGAGAATGGAATTTTACCCTCGCTAGGGCTCCCAGCCGCACCGCACAGCAGGAAACCTGACAGACATGCACACACAAGTGCACACGCCTGCACACCAACACGTGCTGCAGACCGGCACACAGAAGCACCAACACAGCTGCCCCCAGGGGTGTGTTTCCTGAGACGTCTCTCTGTCCCCTTTAAGTAAAGTGACCACTACCTAAGAAAAACACTTATTTTCTCCCTGAATCATCAAGAAGCCATCATTAAGTTAATGGCGACACAGTCTTCGGGGATGTGTGGTAATAGTCTGTGATGCACAAAAGCCTCCTTTTCACGACAATGTAAACACACACAGCTACGAACGCAGGGACATCAGTGGTACAGTACCGCTAATGAGTTGCCCTGTAGATTCAGAAACAGTGGCTTTTCCTCACTTCTGTCTCAACTTCAAATGTTGAGAAAGTCTCCCCACACCCTGCCTTCCCGCTGCACCTCCACCTCCCCTTCTCTTTTAGTCCTCCTCAAACCCACAGCTCCATCTATTGGTGTTTGTGGGTTATAGGGAAGAATCTGTAAGTGACAGAAAACAAACACTAAACTACTGGAATTGATTCAGACGTACTAAAACAGATATTCTACCAGGCTGGGACTTACTTCCTGTAAATTAAACAGGGGGTGGGGGTAGGGGGCAAGCATGTTTAGTTGAAAAATTATCAGGAGGTGAAAATATGTTTGTAGCACTGAAAAAAAGCATAAGGAGAAAAAAGCAAACCTTTAACCCTTAATTTTGTTTTTAAATTAGCTTTTTCTCAGTTAGATTGTGTGTAAATGTGACATGTTTGGTTTCAGAGACTGTTTTCCTGGACAAAATGACAGAGGTCTGATGAATCATGTTGCCCAGCAATGCTGAGTATGATTCATGCTTTCAGCAGGATCAAATTTACCCAGAAAAATACGTCTTACAGCTTTAAACCACTGCAGACAGGAAACAAAATATGCTTTCTTTTGGTTTATTTGGTAGATTATTAGAAAATATGTTGTATTAGTATAAACGACTGTCTTTAAATTAAACTCATCTGAAGAATCTGTTCTTAATGGGATCTGTAGCTGCAGCAAAAAAAAGGCATTGTCTCAACAGAATCTCTGGGGAGAGATTCCAGCACCTCTTTCCAGATTAATGCCACCGATCCAGTGGGATTAGCACTTACACAGATTGTGAACTGATGGTTTCTAGTTAGAATACCTTTCTGTTAAAATAAATAAGACTAAATCTCCCAAAAACACAAATATTTTCCCCTCAAAAATGAAATCAGACAATAAATCTGATATATTTATTTCTAGAATTAGCTCTTCCATTAAACTGAGTAAACATTTATTTTCCTGCATAGTAATGTAACAAATATAAAATATCAATATGAAAGCATGTGATGACTTCAAGTAGAAGCAAGCCCCATCCACAGATACTTCAGCACACCATTCACAAGATCCTAAGTATCCATATGCCTATATTTTGTATTACAGCCCCAGACTTTAGTGTATTTTTTTATTTATTTATTTTTTTTGTGACATGGAAAGAAAATAATGCATCATGCAGTCAGCTTCACTGAGTCAATACTATGTAGGAAAACTTGTTTGCTTCAAAACTTGTTAAAAATTATTTGCAGATGTTTGATTGTAAAATAGCTGGCAATCAGTTATATTGGATGGTGATTATGTGAACAGCAAGCTTCAAGACAAAGCTTTTTCCACTGGAGTTAGACCTGAGCTTTGACTGGGCCATTTAAACACAGTCCCAAAACTTTTGCCACCTCTGACAGTTTTTTCTTCCCGGCTCTCTCTGCTTTTATCTCCATTCGTCTGACTATCAGCTTCCCTGGTTTGCTGGAGAAGAGTTCCCACAGCATGACGGTGTCACTGCCAAGTTTCTTTGATAACCCTGCTTTAACTTCTTCACAACTTTCTCCATGACCTGTCTGAAGTGTTTCTTGAGCTTTATGATGCTATCTGCTCACTAATGTTCTTTAACAAACCTTCACAGAACATCTGACTTTACACTAAGGTTAAGTTAGACTTCTGACAGATGTAATAGAATTTATTTAGAAGTATCAGAGTAAAGCAGGCTGAATACAATTTATGTAGTTTATTTAAAAAAATAAATAAATAAAATAAAAACTATGATTTGTTTTCTTTCCACCTCAGAATTATGCACCACTTTGCATTTGTTTATCACATTAAATTAAATGAAATATATTGAAGTTTCTGGTTATATTTCAAGAAAATGTGGAACAGTTCATGCTTTTGCAAGACACTATGCTAAGTGTGTTTTGCTTGGTTTGGGTAATTGTTAAAGTGGATGTGTTGTGAAAACTATCCCTCTGAATATAAATTTGCTATAAAAATTGAATCCCATTCTCTGCTTCCAAATGGACCATGACATGGTTGGAAAAATTGTGGAAATGGAGGAGTTCAAACCAGAACATACAACCACACATAAATACACATTTCCAATAAGTGAGTCCTCTCTGTATGAGATACTGAAGCCAAGGCAGCATATTTACCACAAAAAAGCTCCAAATAAAAACTGCGGCACTGCATGCAAAACATTTCCACACTTTTTCCTTATTGTAAATACAACACATTTGTAGCATCTGCCAGGTGTATCATACATAGGTTATAATTATAATTTCTCTCTCTCTCTGGTGGAGCACCTCCGTTGGAAACGCCGAGGCTGTCTCAGCTCTGGCTGTTTGTAGTGCAGCGCGCCGAGGCAGCAGCGCTCTCTTTGGGATTTAGCCTTTCAAAAGTCCTCATCAGACTTGCAGCGCAGACGTACTTCTGCTGCCTGCCGCCCCCACATCTCTACCCCCCAACTCCACCACTACCATCCCTCAACCCAACATCCCAGCCCTCCCTCACCTCCCTACCAGCCTCCTCCTTCCCCTTCTCTCCTCTTCTCTCTGTGCTCACTCTGCTACAGATGTTTTGGATATACGTTTTCTTATTAAAGAAACTGTGCCAACTGCAGAGCACAAACATAATACTCATCAGCTGCTGGTGTGGTTAGGCTGGCCAATGAGTGGTGAACTACATTTTTCGCATTGGGGCCAACATTCCTCAGACACTGAGAGGTTGAGAAAAGGTTATCCCATTGGCTCCCAAAGTGCACAAAATAGGGGACCCATTAATTTTATTTTATTTCAGCTTTTTTATGTGCTGTGTACCACATTTGTCGCAAGTTGGACTGACATGCTTATTGCCATGTTTATTGTGTGATCTAGCATCATAACAACAGACATTGTTTGTACATAACAACAGAAGTTATGTTCAAAACTTCTCAGAAAAGAAAAGAGAGAGAGTTTCTGCACAATATAAGGGAAACATCCTCCGGCATCCCACCTCAACACTGCAAATTTCATACATTTTGATTGTTCACTGTTATCCTACAATGTTGATAGTGCACTCTGGAAAGGTTTGGCTGTAGGGAAGTTTAAACTTACCAAAAAGAGTTCAGTTCAATCAAACGTGGCAAAAATGATTTACGTAAAAACATCAAATCAGTTTTGATTTTAGGGGAAAATGTAAATTTTTTGTTAGTCAGTTGCACAAGTAACTTATTCTTTTTGACTAAAAGTTATCAAGCCTCTTGCTTGAAGCACAATAAATTAACCAGTTACCTTTTTTGTTTTTACACAAGATTTCTGTTTTTTATTCACTCTTTTTTTGTATTAACTTCTGTTTTGATCCATGTTGTGCATGTAAGAAGAAATACAACTAAAAGAAATTAGCTGGATGTTCTTGCATTTGGTTTTTTAGAATTACTTTTGCATCTTTGAAACTTGTGAGTTTTGCAAGTTATAAACATAAAAATCACAGTTATGAGAACAGTCTTTTAACACCTCATTATCTACCCTACAGTCTATACTACAAAATCTACAATTACTACAACAATTAACATGGTGAGCACATTCAGTTTATGGTCATATGTCAAAGTTCATTGAAGTGCTAGATAGCCACACTTACATTTCTTTTAATTCAGCAGCATGAAAACAACAATTTGTTAAGTACAAATCAGTAGCAAAATGACAATACTTTTGCTTTTATGAACTTATGAACATTGTTACCACAAATTAGGCTACTGTCAATATTAAGCCAGTGTCTTCAGTAAGTACTATGATAACTGTCTGCCTATGTAGTTTCCATATGGCAAAAATTCAAATTTAAACTGATCCTTTTCTAACATCCTAAAAAGGCTAGCTGGGCTGCACTGCTAATGCTAACTTAAGTAAACAGGAACAGGTGGAAATTTAATAACAGATGAATTAATTAAATTCTCCTTCTTTAAATGGTAGGTTATTTATAGTCCATCTTAACCGCCTGTCTCAAGAATTCATGCCTTTTGCAAAGGCCTGGTAAAATAAGTCAATAAAAACAAGTAAAATCATGGTGTGTGAGTTTTGATTTTGTAGTAAAGCATATTCAATAAGGAATTGATCTCCCTAAAAATGTGTGTGTGAATGTCTACTTATAATGTGTGTCTTGCTGTAAGGAACTGGTGACCCTGCCTCTCACCCAACACCACTGGTGTGTGTGGGTGAGAACACGCCCACACACACACGCACACGCACACACACCCCGGTGATCCTGCACGGATTAGCTGGTAGATACTTTTAAGTACAAATTATTTAATGGAGTCACATGTCCATATTTACTTAAAGCAGACAGTGATTGGGGTATAGCAAACTTCTTTAAATCATGGATTGCTAAAAAAAAATGTATAAAACATCATCCTGGCAGTTATGAATAGAAGGAAAAGTTGGGCAATTATCAAAACTGCAAAGGTTTTACAACACCAAAGGTGAAATGACCGGCACCCAAAACCTCCATGCGTTATCATTTTTAGCAGCTGTTGTTAAAAAGTAAATACAGCTTTCTACTCATGAAAAGTTTCTGGTATAATCAATAAAAAAAATACGATTTTGAGGCAGCAGCTAAGCTCTCAAGGTCCAAGATGGACCTCTTGGTAACTGTGTTGGAGAATAGTAACTTCAGCACTACTTCTGAGTTAAGAAAGTTTCTATTAATGAGTTCAAATGAAGCTCAGGTGAATGAGCTTAAGGCCTTTTGGCCTCAGGAATACCCCATTTCCAGTGCTAATTTGTTCTCTTAATATTTAGCAAAAATTACAGGTTGGGTTTAGGTATCAGGAGAATATAAATCTCTGAAAGCCAGAGGTCGATTCTTTACTCTTCTCTGAATGAACAGATCTCTGACTCCTACATAGGGACATATTGTGGAACTTGTTACCTGGGCAACTAGACAGGTTGGTCACACAAATCAGTATAAAATTAGCGCAACTTCTTAACAACATATATAGGCAGAGGAGGAGAAGCTTGTTACTTTTCCCCAGACACATTTCACCACATTATATGGCTGAAACACATAAAGTCCAGATTGTTTGATTTGTTTCTGTCACAAGCCTAATCAGACTCCTATGCAAAAACCTCCGAGAAATATTTTATATGAAAATGTGGATTCTGTTTAAAGGAATGAAACTTCTATGAATATCTGGTTTCAGAAGAAACACAATAGATGCATCTTTAACGTCTTTATCAATTCGTGTTTATCCATGTTTCAGGATATCGCACCATCCCCACTAGAATTAGCATCTTCACCTTTGGGTCAATATTTTACTCTGCATATTTTGGCAAGTTGTAGTGATCAATAAACATTGGTACCACCGAGATCAGTCAATAATTATGTGGATAATATCTTTTAGTTTATCAATACATGTCCACACTGTTTCTTTTTTTTTTACCAGCTACTGTTTTGCGGAGAGGGCGAGGCTGATAGAAGACCAAACTTGATGTTCAGGAGAGAAAGAAAGAAAAATAGCTGGCTGTGCTGCTACCATCCCCCATCTCGTAGGCATGGCAGCAGTCTTACACACATGCGCCTGCAGTTACACACACACCAGCTCATGGACACGCATACGCACAAATACACATGCTTACAAAGCACACATACATATACGCACGCACGCACACATACATGCACAGCCCATCTCTCTCGCTCTCTCTCTGTGCTACCTGATGTGCAGCAGAGAGAATATTCTAGAAACCAAACACAATGAATGTTTTTTTTTTTCAACAATTTTTACAAAACAGGCCATAATTCTAATTTAATACATGCATGTCCTGAGTGAAAAAGCTGCTCAGTTTGGTTTCAAGATTCAATATTAAGATAGCAAATGTAAAAAAGAGTAAAAGTTTGTTGAGTAAAGCTTCAGTGTTGGATGTATAAAGTGTTTTAAGAGTCAGTTTTTGATGACAGAAAGCAGTTGTGATGATCTGTGGAGGTCCTGCTGCCCTCACTGCACCAACACACACTGCAGCTCAGGGTGGTTTGGCTTCAGCTATCCAAGGTCATTCCTTGGAAATTTTATGATTCATTTTTCAAAGGTGTTTAAAGCACTTGAGCATTAATTTGTAACACTACAGTCATTTTTGTGGTATTGGTAATGAAGCAGTGAGTGAGATTTGCTTGCTTTATTCCATTTTGTGGCTAGTTATTCTGCAGAACAACTACACTGTCTTCTAGGGGATTTGACATTACATGATTACTTTTTATTCATTTGTTTTATACTTCATAATATTTTATTGCATTGTCTAACAATCTGGCAACTAAGTGTAAATGCAAACACATTAAATCATGTAAATACTAAGGTATTTCAACCCAATCAATCATGATCTGCATTGGGTATTTATATATTTGCCTTGTCAGACTGTCTATCTCTCAAGCCTCACATGTAGGGCAACAAATTATTTACTCAGGTCATCTTTGTCTAATATTAAAATGCATTATATATATATATATATATATATATATATATATATATATATATATATATATATATATATATATATATATATATATATATATATATATATATATATATATATATATATATATATATATATATATATATATATATATATATATATATATATATATATATATATATATGGACTTTTTTCAAGTCCAAGTCAAGTCTTTGATTACTTAAATAATCCTTTTCCCATCAGATGCATGCCATATTGTTAGCCTATGCTGCAGGATTAAAGTGATTAAGTTAAATAATGTGCTGTTTACAATTAATTTGCCTTATAAACGTGTAATTATACTTCAACAAGTAAAAATACTTGTTTTATAATATTGTAAAACTGATAATTTCTAATATTTAAATTCTTAGAAATCAAAATATCCATTTATGTAGAAATGAAGACATTCAACATAACTTTCTATTGTCCACACTTTAGTGCTTTGGTTTGAGTCTAAGTCGTTTATTTCCTCACATAGAAACAAAGAATATTGCAGATACCAGGATAAAATTGTAACAAAAAAGATGGCAAGCAATACTATTTTGAAAAACTAGAAATGGATTTGTTTGTAATAATACTTTCATTAAAGTGAGAGAATAAGATGGCAGAAAATGAACACATTAAGAACTTGACAAAAAAAAAAAAACCCACAAAGCAAACGAATCCCTTTAAGGTCTACAGTTTATTGAGTGTCTTCCTTTCACCCTGATTATATTTAATAAAGATTGTTTATGAGAGTCAAGTCACAGAGTGAGAGTCTAAGATAAGTCTTAAGTCTTAATTTTCACATCCTAAATGATGCAAATTCAAGTCTTACACTTATCACTGTCTGTGCCACACCTGCAGTAATTTTGATCATTTGGAAAGCACTCTATAAGTCTGGTGAGGGATTTAAAGAGGTCCCAAAAGAACCTAAAATCAACCATTTCACTGTATTGGAAAACATTCAAAAGAGTTGTCAAGATGGCAACGTCTTGCTGTCCAAGCAAGTTCAACCTGAAAGGACCTTAACTTTGGTAAAAGAGTTCTCCAAATGCCATCAAATGTCACCACAGGACCTGTGGCACACTATGTCTACTGTTGACCTCTGCAAAACGGGTACAGGCAACTCATGTTAGATTAGCAAAAATAGGGCCAGGAGGTTCAGTTGGTAAAGCATGCGCACCATAAGCAGAGTCTGTTGTCTTGGGTTTGATTCCAGAACTTGGGTCGTTTACTGCATGTTTTCCCTCTTCTCTCTCCTCCATATTTTCTTTCTTCTTACTCTTTGGTAAATCTATTAGCAATGTGACTACTACATTTTGCTTAAATCTCATCTTAATCAAAATTTAAGAATTGCAAAAAAAAAAATGTTTTCCCTAACTTAGAAAACATTAAAATCAGACTTAAACTGGCCAGAGACAACTTAGATAAAGTGCATGTTTTCTAATTGACTTTGTTTAGCTGGGTGTAAAAACAAATGGTTTGCACATAAACGAAAACATGCTTGCTATAAAGCAAATACAATACTCCATGGAAACATGTATCATCTAGGTGGAAGCATCATTCTACTGCGTTTCAGAGGGTGAAGGATGAAGGATTGGAGACTATCTGTAAAAAAAATTAAGCTAAAGCAGAATTGGATGCTGCCACATGACATTGACCCAAGACATACCAAAGGACTGTCTGAGAATTAAGAAATAAAGTCAAGCTAAGGTAAGGTAATTTTATTTATATAGCACATTTTTGGCAACAAGGCATGAATGAAATCCCAGGTCCTGGTCTTATAGATCCTGACTTTAATGTTGACTTTAAATAAACTGTTTGTGTAAGCAAAAAGCATATTTTTGTTATTTTAGAGAAACAATAAATAGATTTTTTTGTTTAAGTGCAACTAAGATTATTTGTTTTATATAAATATAGGTGAAAAAATGACAAACATTGACATGTTAACTTTCTGTGGTGAAGATAACTGAATAGGGTATTTTTCCAAAAGATTATACTTGTGCAACACTTCTTTATAACAAAGTTAGAGAAGATATAATAGTAATGAATAATGTAAGTTCAGTTCAATGTTCACAGTAGCATTAAAAAATGTCCCAAGGTCTTCATAAACAGGACAGTTTACAGGATGGTTTTGAGGACAAACACAGATTTGATGTCCCTAAGCTACATCTGCAGAGGCTTCTATAAAATGTGGGCTCAAATGAAGAATGCTCAGTCTCCATTTGTCACCACCTGGGAACAGTTAGCTGAGATCCCAGCGGTCAGGAGGGTAGATTTCACATCAATGAGTCCGTGAAATATTTAGGGGCCAAGTCATTTAAGGTTTTAAAGGTGAGAAGGAAGAATTTTAAATCAATAAAGAATCTAACAGAGAACCAAAGAAGCCAGGGGGAACTGTTTGTATGGCTTTTAGTCCCAGCAATGAATCTCGCTGCAGCGTTTTGACCCAACTGGACGCAAAGAAAAGAGAGCCTCTACATTGCTAAAGTATTGCAGCTTCCTTAATGTCAGCAGCTTACAAAACAGATTTTTAAGTTGGAGTCAGACAGAAAAAATCCTAGACTGAAAATCAGATTTGACTCAAGGATTTAAGTGGGGATTAGTTATTATTGCCAGTTTAGTGATTAGCATTTCAAATATTGAAAAATCTGATTTTTCTTATTTTTTTCTTAAATGAATCAAACCAAGGCAGCTGGATTTAGACTTTCGTTTATTTTTCTCCGTTCAGTTTGACGTTAGTTCAGGTGAGTAATTCAGTTAAGTGCAGAGTGAGCAGCATACATTATTGCACTTGGAAAATATGTATACTGACAAAGTTTTAGTTCAGTCCAATTCATTTTCACTGCAGCTGCATGAGAAACTTTAATGTTCCCAAACAGCACAGTTCAGGGATGGCTGGGAGTTCTCTCTGTTCTATTTTAGTGTTCATTTTTAAAGTTGGGCTACAGAGCGTTGCATTACACTTACTTCCACACGTCAGCAACCTGCATGTAATCAGTTATAAAACACAGCTGCATTTGTCTGGTTTATTGTTCGTACTGAACAAACAACTGTAATAGATATTTATGGTAGAAATATGTTGCCTGTTACACCATTGGTAGAATCTTGCAATTTCCTAATTTGATGATTCATTCTTTCAGCAGTTCTTACCTCCAAAGAAACCTGAAACTAGTATCAGCCAGTAAACATCTGATTGGTGCATCTGTACAAATTTGATCAAGGTTTGGAAATCAGAATCTGCTGAACTTTGCATCTATAGATCAAAGCTTTACAAAGAAATTAGAGATCAAACATCAGCCAAGAAATTTGTATCTAAACTATGAATACTTTTCCAAAGCGCTGTCAGTGTGAAAGGGAAGATTGCAATATGACAGATGTTCCAAAACCAAGAATAAAAGATGGTCAAATCTTTTACTGGTCAATATTTGAACAAATAGTTGTTTCTTTAACAATAAATAACTTCCTTATCAATTCTGACATACAACTACCCCATAGGAGGTAAACTAGAAAAGTTAAACATATTAAATTCCTGCTGATTCTTTGTGTTCAGGCTGTCCTCAGCACCTTTTGTAAGAGCTGTGGTCGTCCACTGAGGTTTACCTTCATTATCCTGCAGACTTTCTAACGATCAACACACAGGCAGCACAGTTCACTGCTTAATTTACCCCTGGTGTTTACCTTCGCAGGCTCAGCCACCATCTCTGTATCATCTACTGTCTCCCACAATGCCTTTTTTCTTCCAGGCTTTGTGTAATCGGCATCATCCCAAAGACGATCAATAGTGCTTCAGAATTACAGCTCTGTGCCGGGTGCTATTTCCAGGTGTTGAGCTGGTTTGCTAGGCATGAGATTTACCAGGAGCCAGGGGTGACATGGGGATGGGCATCGGTTTGAATTAAAGTGTAAAGCTTCTCTTAAACTTTGTCCAGAATTGATGTTTCGGACAGATCAACAAATACATTTGTCATGTTAAAAGTTGCTCTCTCTCATTTCTCCACTTTTCCAGACAACCTTCCAGGACTTAGTTTCTTTGAGAAGTAATGGTACGTGGTTTCGGTGAGGTTTACAGATTGGGCACAGTCATCCTAAAATGTGAGGAAACAGACAGACAGAAAAATGCAAATGTGCTCAACAATGTATTTATTATTCTGTATATGCTCAGAAATAAAAGGGTTCAGAAAACAAGAGAGGGTGGAAATGAACTGCTCCCCTCTGTTCCCTAAAACCTAAAAAAAAAGAAAAGAAAGAAAGATGCAGGGAGGAGAGGATGAACACGGCAGTCAGAAAGATAGAGGGGAGAAAATGAAGGCAGAAGCTGAGATAGATACAGAAGAAAAATCCTGGGCCTTGTTTCTTCTATATTTTTGTCAAGCAATGGCATCCTGTCTTCTTGGATGTTTCGTTGCCATGGCAACTGTAACTTGGTGACCTCGTTATTTCTGCCTAATCCCGCTCTGAAATTATGGTTGCTCCACCCTTTTGCCTGGCTGCCCTGATAACATAATCATTGCAAATGAGGTAGGGAAATGGAGAAGAGAGAGGAAGAGAAAAATACATAAATAAAATAAATAAATAAATTATATATTTATATATATATATATATATATACATATATACAACATACATACATATGTATGTATGTTGTAAAATGATTCTCTTTTTCAGAGATCTCCATAAACTACACGCAGAGCTAAGAAATTAGAGCTGATGGTCCCTAATAGCTCATGATAAAGTCTGAGCAACTAAAATATACACTTAGCAAAACATCCAAGTGAGAAGTTAATGAACTATGTTGGTTTTAGATCAATTATAAGTTTTGGTAAAAACTGATTCAACAAAACACACCACAAGATTGTGTTTGGATCTGATAAATGACACATGTGACTTCCCTGTACCCCCAAACATGCACCCATCAGCAGTAAAGCACTTGAATTATTGATTTTGATGTTTGATTAAATCTATTATTGGACAGGGCAGAAGATGCACTCTGAAAAATTGATGCCTTTTCTTTTCTTTTGAGATAAACACACAACCTACTAAATCCTCAGTCATGCCTTACTTAATAATTTACAGAATTTGCATATTATTATTGGTGTATCTCATTACAGCAGCCCAGGACACACTTATATATTCAAAAATTTTATTAGCTAGATATTCTGTTGCATAAATTATCATGGGTAATGAAGAATGAGGGCTCCTCTGAAACGATTCAAAGAAAGGCCTCATTTAAAAAACATAGAGGGAAAATGGCTGTGCTCAAAAAGAGAAGAGTCTCCAACAGCTGAAGTTTAGCATCTAGACTAAATATATAATCAATAATTTCTTATTTGTTGACTATTAAATAATTACACTCCAAGTTTTTGTTTTAAAAACAAAAATACTATTTCTATGTTTTAAAAGATTTGGAAAAGTCAGATACTACTGCACTTATTATTGATGACAAACCTCTTATTTTGAATCAGAATCACATATTTATTGGAAATTGGGACATTTCAAATTGTTCCTTACATGTTATGATTCTTGATTTTAAATGTAAAACAAAAATAGATTTAGAAAATTAAAATGTTATTACAGTGAGTATACGAGGGAATTTTTCTGCCATAATTCCAGCGCACACATTTTCAGTCTGAAAGCAGGATTACGTCTTTTGTTCTCAAAACTTTTAACACTTTTGCTTATGTTTTGAAAGCAGGGCTTTATGTTTACTCAAACCTTTTTCCTTGTGCTCTTGCAGAACTCTCTTCTTGCTTACGAAACAATCTCTGTCTGCTTTTGAAACCGCCATTTGGCACCGTCACCTGGCAACCTCTCTGCCAATAGAATGAAAGTGTTGCATTGGGTGTGTTTGTTTTCTTGTAGCGGTTGTAACAATTACAATTACTATCAATTGTTACAACCTGAGCCTCCCACTGGATGTAGGGAGAAACAATGGTCTCAGCTTTCTGCTCCATGTTACACTAAACATGCGCTAGCAGTGTGCTACTGATCGCTAACAGCCTTCTGATATTAGGCAGGAGTTTGTTCACCCAACCAACTCCCTACATCCAGTGGGTGGTACAGGTTGCTACAAACAATAGTAGCCACACATGCAAACCCTCTAGAAGGAAGCAAACGCACCCAGTACAACACTTTCGTTTTATTGGCTGAGAGGTTGCCAGGCAACAGTGCATTTTTGTTCCAGAAGCAAGCAGAAAATGTTTGGTGGGTGAGCAGAGAGACCGAGCAGTCTCTGCTCCTGAGTGCGAGACGTTTTGAGTACAAGTAATACAAGTTTTGAGAAGAAAGACACGAAGTCCTGCTTTCAAAGTAAAAATGTAAGCAAAAGTATTAAAAGTTTTGAGAAAAAAAGATATAAAATCCTGCTTTCAGACTGAAAATGTGTGCTCTCAAATTATGGCAGAAAAATGCCCCCATTAGTAGTGCTGTTTAAATATTAAACAAACCCATTTATTTTGATTTCGTATCAAGTGCTGTACAGATTTTGCAGCACTGCCAAAAAATAGATTTTTTCAGCTTTGCAGAACCTAAGACAACAAGGTGCTTGTGTAACAGATATTAGATATACAAGTGAAATTCTTGCTAAAATATGTTTTGGTAAACATCTTTGTATGTATTTCATAACTGCCTTGTGATGAGTGGTGTTTGGCGCCCCCTACTGGTTGCCTATAAAAAAAGATGGAAACCGGAAATTCCACACAGACTGTTTTGCGCTCTTATGTGGTAAGTCATCAAATCTGGTTCTCCTCTGACTTGTTTTTGTGATTTTGTTCGGGGACTAAATTGAAGTGTTGTTGCGGTACACAGAGCGACTGGTGGACCAATAGGGGAGGCTAACTGGATGTTTTTGTCAACCACTCATTACAGGTTAAAAATCTCAATAATTTAATGTGTCAGTTATGTTTGTCAGTTTGTCTGTTGTATTAGCCTGTTTGTCAGTTATGTTTGCCAATTTGTTAGTTTGTTTATTAGCTGTTTCCATGACAACATGGCCGTTGTTTTCTGTGAAGCACTAGAGGGTGCTATTTAGTAATTTAATAATTAATTTTGATTGCTATCTGTATTTATTTTATTGTTTTATTTATAAAAGAAAGATGAAATTTTATAAAATTCATATTAAAGATGTATTATTAATTATAGCCACTATACGATCACATGTTAGAGAAAAATATATTGATAAACTTTATTGTAATAATCATTTGTGTCACAGACTGTTTTGCTCTCTGATGTGAGCGACTTGTGGACCAATAGGGGAGGCTAACTGGATGTTTTTGTCAACCACTCATTACAGATTGTAAATTAAACAACTTACAATCCAACCCACTGTGCACCCGAGTCTGTATGACGGGACGGGTATAAAGGAAGCTGTTACACTTGTTTCAAAATATCTCAAACATTTGTAAACACAGTAAACGCAGAAAAAATATATATTTCTGACCCCACCAGCAACCCTTATTTTTCTGAAAACCCAGGAAGTAAATGAAAACCAGATGTGTTGCAGGATTGGACTGAACAGAGTATGTTTGTGCAAAAACTGTAGGCTTAGATGAAAATCCAAAACTCTGATCATTGTGGACCTGTTTCTTTACATGAAGCAGCATATTGGAAAGTCAACAGCAGAAAATGGACAAGAAGACAGAAATCAAGTCATATGGACAGATGTGTGTACAGTAGGCGTAGGGAGAAGTGTGTGGATAATCCGCCCTGAGAGAGATGACTGCCTGCGTCCCAAGAGGCTTATCTTGGTTGGATTCTGTTGCTTCTATGGAAACTCTCTGTTCGGTCACATCGTTCCTCCAGTGTATCGTAAAAACCACATGCACACACAAATGCACCCTCCCACCCCCAACAACCTCGATTTGACTGCGAGGCTGACATATCTGCCCTCTCTGACGTTGTTGAACCTTCTGACACTTGAAAATTAGAAACATCTTCACATTCATAAAAATTTATGGAAGGAACATGAAAAACAACAGCAGTAGGAATATAAAAAAAAATAAGTAGAAATGTAACAAGTGAGACTGGAGAGCGTCATGTTTTGGCAGTTTTAGTATTGCAACAGAAATAGTAACCAGATTAGCCAATTCAATAATTTCTGGAAAAATAAAGTTCGTAATGTTTATGCACAGTAAGTCCACTGGACTGTCAGATTTTAGCTGTAAATAAAGATCCTTCACAATGTATCCTTTTAAACTTCATTTGTTACCAAGATAATGAAAGGTTTCTATTTGGATTTAAATTAAGAATTGAAATTTACAGCTAAAGCTTTCATATAGTTAACTTGCTTGAAGCTATTACATGTTTGGTTGTGAAGTTTCTAAAGCTAAATTTACATTATTCTATATGTTTATTCTATAACATGCAAGTGGGATACAGAAGACACCTGTTCATTGAAAAGGTCAGCCACAGATGTTAAAACAAACCACTCTTAAAATTCGGGTGCATGCAGTGAAGCTTTGCAGGGTCACCAATTATCGGGTTCATTTATGTCTGTTTATGTGAGGCTGAGCAACAGCAGTAGCAGGTACAGGAGAGAAACTCAAATATTCCAGCTCCCACCCTATGTCCTCTTGTGGGCATCCAGAAAAATTCATTAGGAAATTTGGGATTAAGAGTCCCTCCAGTAAGTTTTCCCTCATGACTTTGTCCGGTTGGAGATGACCAAAAATGTAAATTATCCTAGATCCTGAACCGCTGCACTTTTTTCTTTCCTTTTCATTCACCCCAGAGCTCCAACAACATCGGGAATAAATCTCAAAGTTGTGGTTAGAGATATAGGTAAACATTGTAGAACCCAGTTTCACTGTAATACCAGTTATAATGAGTCTTCTGGGAAATACACACCCTGAAGTTCAAATATTTTACAAATTTTGCCTGACAGTTTTAAAGTCTTGAGTAGATTTTAGATTGAATTTAGTTCTAGAGTTTGACAGGACCATTCTTACAAATATACTTAGATCTAAAAGTCACAAAATCATATAATTGTAGCTTTGACTGTTGTCCTCCTGAAAGGTGAACTTCCACCTCAGTCTTAAGTCTTTGCAGCCATTAAAAGGTTTTCCTTTAGGATTAGAAACACTTTGAAGAATCTATACATCAATTAAACTCTTAATCCTGCTGTCTTGATATCATAGCAACCAGCTTGATTCAAATAGTAAACTCATCCCTCTTATCAGGTGTTTTTCCCCAGGTAATAAAGACAGCAGTTATCAAACCACCACTGAAAAATTATCCGTAAATGTTGCTGTTCATGTTCTCCGTAAAACCAAGAAAACAAACACTTTTAAAATCCCTTCAGTCGTTCACTTAGAGAAGAGACTTTAAAATACTTTTGTTAGTTTACAAATCACTGAATTGTCTTCGTATCAACCTTCCAACCACTCAGGCCTTCTGGTTCTAATTGTACTCTGCATCTCCAGAATCAGAACCAAATATGAAGGAGCAGCATTCGGTTTTTATGCTCCTCTAATCTGGAGCAAACTTCCAGAAAACTGCAAAAACGCTAAAACACTGAGTTCCTTTAAATCAAGACTACAAACCCATTTGTTTAGAGCTGCCTTTGATTAATAACAACTGGAACATCGTAAACTGCAGTCTGTTGCACATTAAGTTGCAGAAAATGTGCGACACAAATAAAACTGCCTTTCCTTGCCTGGCCATAACACCTTCTTCCACTGATTTCCTGTGGCTTTTGGCACACTTTACATTTGACTTTTTATGGCTTTTCTTTAACAACTGGTTTCTTCTCGACAGTCTTGCATTAAAACCAGATTTTTGGAGTGCATGACTAAGAGTTGTGGAGTTGACAGATTCTCCCACCTTAATTGTGAATCTTCCAGTTAAAATGGGATTTTGGGCTGTTTCTTTGACTAATGTTGTCAAAGAAACAGCCCAAACAGTCCTCCAGTACAGGAGGATGCCCATCTTGGCAGGTTTGCTGTGCCATATTCTTTCCAATTTGGACAAATCGCCCCATATCGTTCCTTGAGATGACCAAAAGGTAAAATGTTGATTGATACCTTAAAACTGTTTTAAAATTCACCATAATCTTCTCCCTGATCTGTCTGCTGTGTTTCTTGGTCATTGTGATGTTGTTTGTCCTCTAAACTTCTCCAGCAAACTTTTGAGGCCGTCACAGAACAGCTGGGATTAATTTAAATTGTTTACTTCTTTTGACCAAACTTAGAAACTTGTTATTTTCAAATCTTACAATTTAATCAGATCTTACAAAAACCTATAAAAACAATAAGATAGATAAATGTGCACATAGCGCAAAATGTCAAGAGTTCTGTAAAAGAGGCTCAAAAACAATTAAGGTTTTTTTTTGGTACATAGATTAATTCTAAATTTTGCTAAGCAATTCTACATTGTTATTAAATACACAAGTTTTAATAACAATAACAATCTGGCACAAATTGTTAAGACTTATTAAATAACCCCAAATGTTTCAAAGATGTAATATTGCATCTTGCACATATCAGATGTACACACATCAAGAAACCTATTTACCTCCTCATAGCAGAACATGGCACAACAATAAGTCACATTGTACAGAATTTTTGAAAGGTTTTGAGGTAAAAAGGTCAGATTATTTAGGCCTGAGAAGTAGCAGATGTGATTAGGTGAGTCATATATGATGACTGCACTTCTTAGTTACTCCCACCCTCGCTGCAGTCCTAAATAACGTGGCTATTACCTTTAATGTCAGCCTGCATTCATCCCTTTTGGTTCTGGTTGTCATCTCTTCAACTCAGCATGGTTTTTACATTTTGCAAAATTATAAAAGTAACAAAAATACAAACAGGAGCTTCCATTAATGAACCGTGAGTGCTACAAGTCATCATCAGATGAGAAAGTTACAGCTCCCAGAATCAAGGGTTAAAACATGTGACAAAGAAATGATTGTTGTTTCGCAGTAGGAGCTAAAAAAATACAATAAAAGAAGTCAGTGTTGTAGCAGATACCCTGAGGCCCTGGGCCCCTGACTCTGGAGCTGCTCGTGACATATGGTTTCAGGGACGGGGGAGAGGAGAGAAGGGATTGAGTGCATTTTTGTGTGAATGTTTGGTGTGATTGTGATAATAATCTAATTTTGAAAACTTTCACTTTTTAATCAATGTAGCTGCAAAATATTTAAGAACAAAACTGCCACAAAAACATGTTTAGTAAAACATGTTTTGTTTAATAAGTTCTTTACTTATTTACAGGAAAGTACACAAACTTTAAACATATTGCTCTAAATTATACAATAAACTTAGGATAATCAGAGTCGAGATTTTTACTTCATATTATCCTGAAATAAAAAGAACAGGAAAAATTTTTCATCAAAAAGTCTTTAAGCTACATGTTGAAAGCTGAGTTTATTTTAATGTTTGTCTTTATTCTCTCAGTCCATGTTCTGCCCTTTTGGATGTATTAAAACTGGTTTTATTGATTTGTTATTTAAACTGAACCAAACAGCGAATAAATAAAGTAAAAGAGAAGTTCATCTGAACAAGAGACTGAATTAGGATTTGTCCAAAGTGTAATTGGTTTGTAGAGACGATTCAAACTTTCTGCAGTTTATAAATGACAGATCTAAATTAAAATATAATTAAATTTGGTTAGAAATTATTTTGAAAAGAAAAAAAATCCTTATATATAATAATAGACACTTCAATAAACAATCTTCCAAAATATATGGATTTGTCTCTCTCATCTTGATATGTAAAAAAGAAGAAAAAAACATTTTAAAGCATTTAGTGCAAAATTGAATAAAATGGTCCTACTGATCTGATTTACCAGAAATAGACTTTGGTTTAAGTATTGGTAAAACTGAAAGCTTTTTTCCTGTTCATAGACTAACTACAGACAACAGATAACCTCAATTTCCCTATGGGATTAATAAAGTTTAACCTAACCTAACCTAACTGCATAAAAAGTTTATCTTCGTTCATCATAGACTTTTAACAGAAACACCCCAAACCAATAACAGAAATATTTAAATCTGGCACAAATTGTTAAGACTTATTAAATAACTCCGACTGTTTCAAAGATGTAATATTGCACTGGGACAGAGAAGAAAGAGCAATGCAATAAAGTTGTCAAGTATGAACAGTAAATATTGATAATAGGGAGTTCAGGGGTTTTGGAAGTCAGATCTGTAATTAGCAGCAATACCAGTTAAAAACAAATTCTCCAAGCCTCAACATGAGAGCTGTTGTTAACACACAACTACCACCTGTCTGACATCGAGGACAGCAAGTTCTCAGAAAACTGCAGCTGAATATTTGGTGGAGTGGAGGTTTGAGAAAAAAATGTGTGCACACCAAGACGTTTCTGTCAGTCTATCTTATCAGCAAAAGTGACATTCTTGTCAAACCAGACTAACTCATCCTCACGCAGCATTAATCAAACATATCTGTTGTCCTTTGTGTGTGAGAACATTTCAGCTTTTCAGCAAGATAACCATTTCTGTTGCAGCTCCTCTTTTATGTTTTTATGTTTTAATTAAAAGAATAGCTGGAGCTGGTTATTTCCATCAGCCCATCATTTATTCATTGACATGGATTTGCCAAGCAGAGGTTCACCTCTCACTGAGCAGACGTTGAGAAGCATCTTGAGCTTCCTTGATCTTAAGAGACACTGGACCTGATGTTGAAAAATAAATTTTTCATCCACACCAACCCTGCGCGCAGAGTTATAGGCTCGAGGGGGCATTTAATTAAAGCAAAAACTTATCACTCACGTTTTAATTATGCTGCCGTCCAGTTCATGTTCACTTATGACTTAGTGCCATCTAGAGGCCAGGCTGGGTAGAAATAAACACTGTGTTAATAAAAGAAGGCAGCATTTGTCTTCATTGTATAGATCGTATTATTTACGCCATTATTGCTTTAAATAAACTGGAAATAAAAGAAAAAAGAAAAAAAGATTAAAAATCCTTTATCTGCTTTCCATCACTTTCTGTGTAACTTATATTTTAACATCTAGTGTCTAATATTGGCTGCAAAAGTTTAAATATGGTATAAGTTCAAATTTCTGCTTAATGATCCTAAAAAAAGGAAAAAGATTTTATAGAGGCTGCGAGAAAATAATAATGCCTAATAAAATCAGATAATGCTGTTAGTTTCTGTACTGGGGTACTTCCTCCTCAATTTCTTCAATACTCTCTTCTATGTAAGCTTTAAGGTTTCTACAATTGTTTCTCTTCTTGATAACTTTCTGAATATTCATATTAAATCTACTTATATGTTAAATCATATCTAGTTTGAATTTAAAAAGCTTTTGTAGTAAAACAGATCCTATAATCAACCAGGTTTCACAGTCTTTTTATTATTTCATAAATAATGAAAAGAATTAGCAGTATTTAAACTTGCTGTTTAAATCTGGCACTAAAACAGCAAATTTAAATCAGGCATTTATGCCATCTAATCCATAGATGTAGACAATGGAAAGAAGAGATTACTATTGTTGAGATTTGGAAATTTTTTAAATTCTGTTCTTCAAAAATGAAGTGAATAAGAACTGATCAACAATAAATCCTCTGTAATTATATATAGTAAGGATTTTAATTAGACAGATGAGCAGATTAATTATTATTGTCATTATTTGATAAAAGACTTTAATTTTAATGGATTATCTGAATCAAATTAATCAGATAAACAGAAGAAGACTGAAGAGGGACAGGGCATGTTGTCACTAACCCCGCCTTACTTTTTTTTTTTTTTAGAAAAATGATTAAAATAAAGCCCTCCTGTTACTCCACTATTCCCACGTTTTATTAGTTAGTGGTTTGGGAGCTTGGTTGTGTTCCCATTGGGCTGTGCTCCTGATTTACAAAATAATAAATCAGCTGCAGACAAAGGCTCGTCTACCTGTCCCTTCTTCAGACTGCTCTGAAAAAATATGTGGATCATATTCAAAAAGAAACAAAATAGTGATTGTTGAGTCCAACTAAATTTTACATATGTGAGATGTAATTAAATGTAAGATAATATTTCTCACTTTTAAGGGGTCAAACAGCATGTGAAACACACTATACACTTATGGGACAACAATAAAAAAGGGAAAATCTGACATTTTTACTCCAAGTATTTGGCTTTTATCTTCATTAGATTCTCAAAACAGACAGGACTAAATACGTTCATCAAGTAAAGCAAATTGGAGCAATTTGCAGCTACAGTAGGTAGCAGCTGTATTTCAAGTCACAAACAAAACAGATTTCATAATGTGATCAAAGACAGAAGGTTGTTATTATTATATAATAACAGAGAACAACAGGCTCAAACATGAGGAGGCCTTTCTTAAAACTTCAAGACCGTATATCACATTCCGGTGTTTCAAAAAGCAACAATATGAGTTATCGACTCATTCGACTTGGGATGGACTCAATAACATTATATATTGTGATAGATGTGTGACTGCAACAGAAATACACTGTTAGCCTTTGCTGTATTTTCTACAGCTAAATACCGCAAAATGCCCAGTAAAACTAACATAAAACATCTTTACAATTAGTTACTGTAATTTGCATTGCATTATGGGTAAAGGACATAGTATTACAGTAACTTACTGTATGTTTTGAAGTTGCAGTATTTTACTGTTTACACATTGCAGTAGTGGTACTGTATTTATAATGTCTTGCACTGTTAGCCTTTACTGTATTTTTTACAGCTAAATACCACAAAATGCCCAGTAAAACTAACATAAAACATCTTTACAATTAGTTACTGTAATTTGCATTGCATTATGGGTATAGTACATAGTATTACATTAACTTACTGTATGTTTTGAAGTTGCCGTAATTTACTGTTTACACATTGCAGTAGTGGTACTGCACTTATAATGTCTTTGCGCTGGCCATGTAAGAATTCTATTTGATTTCCAACGGTCATCATAGATGTTTCATCGTGGTTCCCTGTTTCTGTATTTTTACTCCTTTAGTGGTTAACATATTTTTAAGGCAGAAAGAGAGCATGTACTTTTGTTTTTTTCACATCCTAGCTAACATTAATATGCAGTTTATCTGGCTACGTCATCAAGGGTGGCTTCGCTTCCAACGTTTTTCTGATGACGTTTGTTTTAAACTCCGAAGCTTTTTCCGTCCAAGTGCAAGGGCAGCTCTGTCGCCGTGCTGTGGGCTCACACTGCTTCAGCTCTTCGCAATACAGGTAAAAAAACACTTCTTAGAAAACTGTTTGAAGCCAAAACCTAATCTGGATATGTACATTTTAGATGGAGCTAACGTAACTTATAGCATCATGCTGTAATGCTATAACTTAGCATGAGGTAAAAGATAGAAAAATATGATGGTGTTATTTTTTGAGCTGGTTCGGAATTAACGTTAGCTAAGGTGCTAATTTTACCGAAGGTTTTAGCTTGACTTTTGCCGCTAAATCTTCCTCGAACGACTAGCTTTGGGTTGAGATAAGCTCAGTGCTGAGTGTCTGTTAGCATTGTTGTTACATCCTTTGTCGAACAATATAACGTTAACTGATAATTGATCCCCCTTTTTAAAAAAACAAACAAACTAATAACTAATTATCTAATTATTTTATTAGATAATAAAATAATCTAATAACTGTTCATTTGTTTAAACCATGACCTTGCAAATGTTAAGAGTGCAGATTAGCTAGGTCAACAAGGATGAATTCTAACTTGTTCTTTTTTTTTCTTTTTGCCAGATGACTTTTTTTTTTAACTCCCAAGCTTTTTCCCTCCAAGTGGCTGTGCAGTTCTGTCCTGCTGAGGGCTAACATAGTTTCAACTCTTGAAAAGACAAGACAACAGGTAAAAAGACAGCTCTTCAAACATATTTGAAGCCACAAAATAGTCTGGAAATGTAGAGGAGCAGCTAACCTAATCTATAACTTTGAGCTTGCTACAGCTAGTTAGCCTGCTAAAGTACCATTACATCTCCAACATAGTGTATAAGAGTCTGTAAATGAGGACAAAGGTGGAAAACATTCAAGTGGTTTCTGTTGTTTTTTGAGTTGGTTCAGTCACAGTGGCAGGTGGACAAAAAAGTTAATTTCCAAGCCTGGTTCCATATAAGGACTGTTCACCTGTTTAAACCATGCTCTTGCAAATTTAAAGTTAAGTCAGTACTAACAGGTGCAACTATGTACAGGTGTAAATTCTGCAGTATTTGTACTTCATAATTTAGAGAATTTTGTAGTCATGTGAAGAAACATCAACACACAGCTAATTATCGGTTTCGTTGTGGAATAGAGCAATATCCTACTTCCGTCAGAGAAAAAGAAAACATTTCGAAGAAAAAGAGGACTCAATCTTCATCTTGGCTGATGTAATTTTATATCGACTCTTAACTTAAAACACACATCTTAAATCAGAATTGTTCAATTAATTTGTTAAAGGTATCAATTCACCCAAATCACAAACATTTCATTTCATTAACCCATATTGTACTTAGCCATTCAGATACTGTATTTGTGGAATGTAATGCTTTCAAAAATGCATTTAGCCTCACAAACTGTCATTCACATCCGTTGTTTCAGAGTGGTAGCAGGATGTAGGGGTAAAGTCTAGTCTAGTCTCTGGGGTGAGGTTCTCAAAAACCTGTTGTAATCTGGGTGAACTGGCCCTTTAAATATAAATTACTACCAGTAATTCATATTTAAGAGTTTTCCTTTTATGTTTCAAAGGTATCTTCCACCAAGATGTCTGTTGAGATGGAAATGACCTTACCTACAACACCAAGGGTAATCATGCTTGGTAAGAGGAATATTTTCTATCACTATAATTTTTTTGTAGCAATGTATGTAATAGTTATGGTAGTCTGTACTTTTACTCACTAGCGTTAGCCTGACAAGGGTTTGTCTATTTTAGGAAATAGCTTGATGTGTGCAACCCGGTGGATGGTCAGTATGGAGGAGAAGGTATTTTTCGAGCCTGAGCAACTACATGACTTTGCCAGCGTCCTTGCTGTCTTTTTTGGGTCATAGTATGTCTTCAATCTGGAGTATCAGGAGTCGGCATCCACCACGCTGGAGATGATACAACGGTAAGTACTCTACACCAAGCCATTTATGAATTAAATTTAATGACAGTTTGACTGATGATGAAGAACCATAGCTGATTGCTGTATTGTATGTCTTCATTTTAATAAATACAATTAATATATTTTATTTCTGTTAAAAGATTCTTTGTGAGGATCAATCCAGATGTTGGTACCAAATGCAAAGCCAAAGTCAGTACAAGCTGCAAGACGTGAAGTCTTGTCAAGAGGAAAGTAGTCAGTGTCAACTCCCGGATCAACACCTTCCTCAAACGACTCGCTGAATTTGAATAGAGGACGTCCAACTAGGTAAGCATTTTACCAAATGTTTATTATTTTATTGTCTTTATTGTCCACCAACAAAATGACTAAAAAGATTGTTATGACATGTTGTATTTCATCGTCTCCTTGGGGACATTTGCAGGGTCTCAATACAGTACGCAATCGTTTGAATTAGTGAAGACTGACTGACTGCTTTTGCCATAAACAATCCAAAAACCTGAAGTGAAGCCAGTCCTGCTCATTCTTTATGCAGCTTCTATTATCACTTCAGTGCAATTGATTTTTTTTTAAACAAATTATCAACTTAATGCTGCTTTATACCAATGGTTTTATGCATTTGGACATTGTCACTTCAGCTTAATTTGTCAGCCTTCCTGTCGATTTGAAAATGTAGATAACTTCCTGACCATCTCATGACCTCCCACATCGTCTTATTCTTTACAGTTCAGCTTCCACAAGATGGATCTCACTGATTTTGTTTGACGAATGGAATAAAAGTTCTTCTGATGTAGGAAATGCATCTGATATAACAATATTTATTGATATGAATGCCTACCATATAGTACATTATCACACTTGCACTGTTATTGTGATGTATTGCGTAACAGTGCACATTTAAGCTACTGTTAACTGCTTTCTGACAATGCAGCCTCTGCTGGTTTTTGACTGTTCACCATTTGAATGATATACGTGTTCATGTTGGTGCATACCTGATGTGGTACATAAAATTTGTAGTGCCCAATTTTTTTAGTTGTTCTTTTGTTGTACAGTGTGCAACAAATAGAAAAGGTTATGTAAAGATTGTTACTGTTATTGGATCCAGATGCATTCAAGTGTCCATATTGAATGAAATACAGTTCATATTCAAATGAAGTTAAGTATATTCTATATATTTTTTTAAAGTCAGTCTTTTAATAGTTTATGGCTGGTACTTGATGCACATGTTCATGTTGCTACATACATGTGCCATAAAAAATATTGACATGACCTGTAGTGTGTTCTATGGTTTTGTTGTTTTATAGCACATTATATTGTATTGTGACATTGTTCTTTATGACATTGTGAATATATAAATGGATTTCATTTCAACAAATCTGCTGAAAATAAATACCTGTTTTTATTCACAGTACTTGGACTAAAATTTCTTTTATGAAATTTTTCGGTTTATGGTAAAATATTCTTGTATTAAAAAATTTAAACTTTAATTATGTTGTGAAACAAGTTTACAGTAGACCAGCTTTACTATAAAATACATTTACAGTAAAGCAGTTATAACTGCAAAGCACACTCACAGTAAAAATTAACTGTGAAATATCATGACAGTAAAGGTACCGTAGAATGGCAATTACAGTAACCTACTGGCAACACTGTTGCCAGTAAGGTACTGTAGAATGTCAATTACAGTAACTTACAGGCAACACTGTTGCCAGTAAGTTGCCAGTAAGTTACTGTAGAATGTCAATTACAGTAACTTACTGGCAACACTGTTGCCAGTAAGTTGCCAGTAAGTTACTGTAGAATGGCAATTACAGTAACTTACTGGCAACACTGTTGCCAGTAAGTTACTGTAGAATGGCAACTACAGTACCTTACTGGCAACACTGTTGCCAGTAAGGTACTGTAGAATGGTAGTTACAGTAACTTACTGGCAACAGTGTTGCCAGTAAGGTACTGTAAAATTACAATAAAAAGTCTAACAGTGTATATTGTCATAGAAAATATGTCTAATACAATGTTCAGTAATTTCAAAAAACATTCTAAGCTATGAAGCAGAACCGCAGAATGCCAAACCGCATTCTGCATAACCAGCATGCTAACTGCAATTAGCATGCACTTAGCATGCTAATTTTATGCATGCTAATTGTCCATGCAATTAGCACCTGCAAACATGGTGCAGAGGAAACGCTTTACCTGCTGAGCTTAGTGGAATCAACTAATTCACTCACTCTTTGGTAAACTAGCAGCAATCTGCTGAGTAATATGCATAGCAGCATATTTCTCAACTAGTGACTGGAAAAGTCATGTGACTAGTTTGGCACATGAAATTTTAAAAAGCTAATTAATAATTATCAATATCAACTGATATGAAACCCTTATTTCATCATACATTTTTCAGCCATATTGTCCAGCTCTACATTTGACTTTTTTTTATCTAGAAAGGTCTCACGCAGCATTCACACCAGACTGTACTGGCAGAAAGGCGCTGTAGCATAGCAGAGAGCCAGAGGCAGCCGTGTATTTCTACAGTTAGTACTGGGAGCACTGGGAGAAGGTAGAGGAGCTTGATTTTTTTCACAGATTACTATGTTATCATGTAAAAATCATATATTTATTTTATAAAAGTTACATACTGAAGTTTTAAAAATACCACACAATTCACTTTTACTGTAATTTGCAAAAAAATACACAAATATGCGTAGCCTTTCTGCAAAATGCATAGATAACGTTTTGTTTAAATTTTGACAAGCTGTCAGTGGCGAAAGATTTCTGTGTTATTTTATTAACTGATCTTTCTTTGCATGAAGTTTCAGAATTAGAAGCACATTCAAACTTAGGTGTCCATACAATTAGTACCTGCAACTACAGCTCATTTATATAAAAAGTATATATTATGTATATTTACAGTTTATACAATATATATGTATACACACAAAGAAATGTGCAGCTATATAAATATTCTGCTTATTTTATATATGGAAGGGTATAACTGGGTATATAGAAGTGTATATTTATTGCTAAACATTTTCTAAAAACATAAATAGTTCAAGTCAGGGAGTGATCCCATCTCTGAACTCCTGCTGTCTGATCCTGTTTCACTTTGTTGTTTTAAATCTTTCCTTTAAAAACAAACAATCCCAGCTCTGAGAAGAGGCATTCAGGAAGTTGAGAGGCTGTTCTTGGGTTTTGGGTGGCTTATTCTCACGCAACACATGTGCCGGCTGGACCTCGGGAGGCAAAAGGGTCCTCCCCAGCAGGTCAGGTTACCTAGAGCGGCCAAGGGCTAACCACTACCATCTGGTCTTACCTACTATGTTCACAACGACTCCAGGTCTGAATAGCTTCCACATGGCAACGCGCCACCTCAGACATAACCTCTGGAAACATGCATAGATGTACGCATTCATGCAGGGAAAGTGCAAATGTAAAAATATGGCACAAGGACAAAAAGTGCACATGCAAGTAATATTGAAGGTTGAGAAAAGCAAAGAAAAAAATATATAAATAAATAACTAATAAAAAAGCAAAGCCATACAGGTGAGCTGATTTTTTTATATGGGCAAAACTTTGGCTTCATAACTGCCAGCAAGTGTGTTGTGTACAGATATAACTGATGCTATACTTACAAGGACATCTGCAATCTACATAATAGTTTATGCAAATGCTGTACACAGACAAACACTGAGCAGGTACAGGTAACTTATTTGTATTTGTGTGAGCATGCTTGTCACAGATTTACAGATACAGACTTACAGAACTGCATGGGGCTGCAGGAGGGGGATGGGAAGAGACGGGCTTTAATCAGAAAATTCACCTCAAGGGGTTTCATCTAAGCAGGACGGGACGCTGTTCTTCTCTCTGCTTCACACAATGAATTGAATCAGAGGCAGTCTGTGCTTGAAAGCCTCAGTTCACTGTCAATAAAGCTAATGTGATCACAGGTTCTCTCTGTGTGCAGAATAATCTATCATATGGTTTCACATGGAAAACGACAGTTGAAGTGAAATGGTAAGTAAGGTTGCAAAACAGCCTTACTTTTTGGAATTTGTTTGTGTTTGCATATATTTTCAAGTTAAGTAAAAATAATTTGAGTGAGAAAAATAAACAAATGCATTAATTTCCTGACTCAAAAAGTATTGCCACTAAAAACAATATTTCATTGGACTTCTTTTAGCTTTGTTAATGGAATGCATTTTCTCTGGTGTTAATTTAATAAGTTATTGCAATGTCAGATTTATTTACATCGAGAGTTGCATTCCTTTTTCAACAACATCTTGCATTAATGATGGGAGAATCTCACCACTGAGCAAAGACTTCTCCATCAGAGAACATCACATCTCCCAGTTTGAGCCCAATAAATTCTTGCATTGTTATTTTAGATTATGCCCTTCCCATTAAGGAACAAAGTATCCATATGGAATAATCTGGTCATTCAGTTTCCTCGGTAGTAATCAGATTAGGGCTGAAACGATTCCTCGAGTGATTAGAGTACCTCGATTATTAAAATTCCTCGAGGGAAATTTATCTGCCTCGAAGCTTCGTTAATTTATGTTTTATTATTTAATGCATCGTGTTAAGGGCCGGATTATTCATCACTCTGGAAAAGGATACATCTGGACTCGAGATCACATGGCCTTCTTCCATTGTCTCAGAGCCCAATCTTTAATTTTTATTTAAGCCTTTTTCTCCATTTATCCTGATGAGTGTTGTTCTTATGGCTACAGAGATGTTCAATTCCATCCCCTTCAGTTTCCTGTACAATTCTAGTAGTTTCTGCAACCTTCTTAGATGTTTTCTCTGCTTGATGCCAATGACTTGAGCCTTCTTACACAGACTAATTTCTTTCGCACAACCACAAGACATGGTTGTTTTGGAAATGAGGTGCTACTCATTGCATCAGTTGTCAGCTGACAGATAATTGCCTGTGCTGTAAATTATCAAGTAAGAGGCTTGTACCTAATGCTTAGTTAAATCCACGTGACATTTGTTTTGGCCAGGCAGTGTATTTCAATGAGCCACTGAAATACTAAAGCAGATGAGGTAAAGTACACAGAAAAAAAATGTTGTGACAAATGTTTTTCTTCAGTTAGTTGCCTAAACCTACTGCTCACAAAAATATATTTTTAAAAAAATCCCCAAAATTCCACTTTTGTTTTTCAGAATTCCCTGTTTTATGGCATTAAGACATAATTTATCCTAAAAAAAATCAATTTATATGCTGAACATCTAATTTTACACAATATCCTGAAATCAAATAAGCTTATTTTATAAAAAAAAGAACTTGTAATAAGTCTACAATGAACTTAAAATGTCACCCATAACATTGCCCTGACTTTTGTTTTTGCAGTCTTTCGACATCATTTAAAACTGAAAAATAATCAGTTTATCAACTGATTTACACATCCACATTTTGTGGTGTTTCTTACAAATACTTTACAAAATCTTTTATGTGTTTTTTATTCGGTTACTGACCTGTAAAACACAAAGAAATTATGAGACCAGGGACTGGTGAAGTTTCTCATTGGTGGGCCTGTGACCTCGCGCTTCTGTCTCACTGAGCAATGCGCCATCTTCTGGCATGGGGGTTTAACTGCAACTTAAACAAAGTTGTCCCTAAAGTCATCTTTTTCTAATTTAGACAAATTTTTAATGTAATAATGTCCCAGATGAATAAATGTGTAGTGTAGAGAAAAAATGTGTCTTAAATTCAATGTCTAAAAAAGTCAGATTTTAATCAGACTATATTTCTTCCACAATAGTGATATTGTAGCATGTTGCTCTGCAATCGGGTCCCTCCTAGATGGTTGGTCTGACGGAGAGCACAACAAGTCACATCACAGAGAGGAGCAATGATCAAGAGAAGCTCTCCTTTACTGTTCTTTCTTTCCAAACATTGGTATAGTAGTAAACATTACTAAGTATTAACCTTTTTTTTTATATGTGTCCAATCCTGCAATTTTATGATCTTTGGACTGTGTGCAGACTGACGTTCTCTGTGATCCAGATCAAAACCAGAAGTTTAAAATGGGATGATCTAGTGTGTTGGGTTGTTGTAGTGACATCTAGTGACAAAAACTGCAAAATGCAACAAAAATAAATGCCCTCAGTCTATCTTCATCTTATTAAATAAAGCTCCCTGAAACTGCACAGGTATAAGGTGAGTTACTATGGAAACTCATTTTCAAATTGGAGTGATGGTGAGTAAGGACTGGCCACTTTCACTGCATGCTTTATGATGCAGAGATCATCTTTTCAGTTTGATAACATATCAAAGCTAATAGAAAGATTTTAATGGTATTACACACAATACTTTGCAGATTTTTTTTTTAAATAGTTGAAATAACAATGAGTAATAATTCAAAATATGTCCAGTTCCTACTCTCTACTCTATTTTTAAGGGTCTTGTTGATCAAATATCTTACTTTATCAATTGTCATATATTATGAATTTGTTAATTTTTATATTTTCACAGTCACTAACAGGCAAAATATTTCAGTAACATAAAATGATAACATTTAGAAATGCTTTGCTGTATAACCCCTGTAGCACACTAATGCACCTGTAGCACACAGATGATTCACATCTCATAGGTTACAGCGTACAAAACAATAGCATGTGTGGCGCTGGGTGACAACTTATCTGCCCCCACTGAAACAGAAACAACATGCTCCGTCTCAGCTGTAATCTTTGATCAGCTAAAACACTTTCTGTGATAAACATTGACGCGATCCCCATGGGCAATCACTCTATAGTGCTGGCATCATGGGAGGTAATGTATGCATAGACGTGTTGAACTAGCCTGGGGCCCGCGCATACACACACGCCCACGCACACACACACACAGGTAAACACACACGATGTACACACAGTGAGATGAATTGGTACGCCACCTAGAATAAATACATATCAGCTACAGTGAGCTGAGGCGCTTTGCACTTTCCTATTAATCCCCAGCATGGTGATTTATTGCAGTGTGCTCGTCAACAGCCATATAGTCCCCTGGAACAGGGGCCAGCCAGGAGAAATAGTGGAGTTTTAGTCTAAAGCCCAGCAGCTGCCTCTCATTCTATTTATGTGTTTAACGCTGAGGGAGAAAATATCGGATGGTTAAGCAACAATATTTTGTGCAAAGAGGAATGAGACTGTCGGATAATCTGTTCCTCATAATCCAAGTTTTTAAATTGATGCCTTCCCAGATGTCGCCGCTGTGGAGATTTGCATTTGCTGAGGTGAAAGGCCTGGATGCTTAGCAATCAGTTGTGCACAGCAGAGTGATGCTAAAGGGCCCTTCTGTAAGTTATTTTTATACAACACGTGCATGGCCATGCATATTCAGATCCAAATGGTAACTCTATCCAGTTGATTAACATGAGTACCACTGAAAATCAGCCCTAAAGCTGGCAGTTATTTAACAGCACCATCTAGTGGACACTTCCATAAAGAGGAATCCTTTTGTTCTGTGGCGGAAAGTTTGGATCCGAAAAACTAAAGATTTTAAAGAGGTTAAATTACCAATTAAGTGCGGGTCATGTAGAAACAATTTTCCCACAAACTCCTCCTTGGTCCAGGTGATATGCAGTAGCTCTAGTGACACCATGGGCAAACAGTGTAAAAATACACACAAAAAACAACCCCAAAGTAAATTACAATTTTACTGCAGTGACATAATCTCTCTGAAATCTAATTTTAAGAATTACTCGGAATGTCTTCTATTTTTTATTTTTAAACGGGAACAGTTTATTAATAACTTTGCTTTGAGTACTTTGTAGACACTCTTCTCTGTCTGTAGGA